>NC_064245.1:18471000-18782000 GCF_003254725.2 Canis lupus dingo | reverse complement strand
AAGGAAGGGTTCTGGTGCAGACAAAGGGGGAGAGATCTCAGCTACCTGCCCATGCAGTTTTCTTGTGCTTTCTGGTCTGCTCAGGCCCAACACAAATTTATCCTTTATTCTTACAGTTCCACCCAACTTAAAGCCTTCAGGCATCCAAAAGAATCTCTACTAGGATCCAGTAACATCTCAGGAGCTATTTCCCCACTGCAGATGGCAGGGCCTTGCTCTAGAATTGTAGGACCATCAATATGATTCTCGCAGTGGGCTTGCCATAAGCTGTGGACTGCATCTTTTCCCACTACTGACATCTCCAGCATCTTAGACTCTGCTAGAAAGTATAGAGGATGTTTGCTCACCTTATAACCTTAATCTGCTGCAAAGTCCTTTCCCATTCTAGGCCCCACTCAAAGCTAAGCCTTTTGTATCATTCACATATCAGCTAGATCATTATTTCAAATATGGAACGTATTGCCTCCAGAACACAAAGAGGTTTACCAAATGTTATGTCTTCTTTGTGGTAGGAGATAAAAGAAGCTATTTGTCTTTAATTTTAGATGAAATATCCCAGCATGCCCTTGACTACCATATCTCTAAAAACTACAGACATATCAGATCTCTGAATCTTCAGTGGGTTTGTTTCCCACCCTCTGAGGCACATGTGCCTTACTGAGACCTCACAGCATACTAATCACATGTCTCTCATTCTTATCAGCTTTATTAATGCAAGATAAACCAATGTGATGCTCTGTGGAATGTCTGATTGTTCCAGGTATCTTCTATGTCAATGACAGACAGTGGGAGAGTTAATATATACCTGGAACAAAACTTTAAAAGTATATTATTGCCCTTTCCACATTAGTTCAAACTTTTTCAAATCTTTTTTTTGACTATGATAGAAAAGAATCAATTAGCTACATCAAGCCTCATGCCATATACCTGAGAATGTATTCTTTTACTCAAGCAAAGATAGCACATCCAGCACAGTGGCTTCACTCAAGTCTATACTTGGTTGAGCTTGTGGCAGTCCACTTCTCAACAGTCTATTCAGTTTCTACAGAGACCAGACTTGTGAATTAAATAGAAATATGATACAGACCACCATTCCTGCATTCTTAAGATCCTCTAATCTCTGCAACCCTTCCCAGAAGTCAATACTGGTTTAGATTCACTATCTTGGTGGCAGGAGGAGGCAATTCCAAAAGCTTCTACTTGATATCCTCTACTGTAATAGTTCTTACTCCATAGTCTAGGGATTCAGTTGGTGTTATTACAACAGCTGATTATCAGTGTCAATTCAGACTCTGTGTCAAATAGTCCTGGAAATATCTGGCATTTCCTTTCCCAACAGCATCGGTACTCAAGAAAATATCCATAGATGCTCTTGGGAAAAAATTAGGGGAATCATTACAGTATATACTTGACGCTGTGTTGCCAAGGGTTCTCTGGGGAATTTAGTCTCCTCAAAAATCATTGGACTCTGTGTCTGAAAACTAATTCAGGAACCAAAATTGGGTAGGAGAATACAGCTTCTGATTAGAGCAACCACCATCAGACACCTTATCAACATTCTTGTCTTTTTTTACATAGCACATATTAAGTAGCTCTCATAATAGTTGTCTATTTTTGACCTAGGAAAGCCATAATCTATTAACCACAACCTTTCCTATGGACAGCATCCTTAGCCCCTTACCTTGCCTTACCCCTCTTACCTTGCCAATTCTTTTTTTTTAAGATTTTATTAATTTATTAATGGGGGGGGGTGCCAAAACATAGGCAGAGGGAGAAGCAGGCTCCACGCAGGGAGCCCGATGTGGAACTTGATCCCTGGACCCCAGAGTCAGGACCTAAGCCAAAGATGCTCAACCACTGAGCGACCCAGGTGCCCCTTTCCTTGCCAATTCTTAAATAATTGTGACACCTTTGGCTTTTAGGGATTAAACACAGCTTATTGTTTCAGAGACCCATTATTCTCATGAGGTCATGAAGATTCCCAGTTCACTGACTCCTGCCATCAGCCCCAGCCTACAGAGAAAAGCTACCACTACACCTCTCAGGGTTGCTGACAGTCCCCTTACCAATGAGTTTCTGATGGTCTTAGTGAATGGGGTGTCCCCTGGGACCTCCCTGCAACATAACTCTCTGGTGGGTCTTTTGACCTCACATAATATCTGCATGCCAGCATGCCCACTTCCCTGAGCCTTGCAATACCTTCCTCCACTATCTGCCCCAGCAATTCAGGCATTTTATTGTACAAGTATGGGCCATCACTGTCTTCAGACTTGACCAAACACCCTCAAAATCCAATCCTGTGGCCCCTACCAGTACACACTAGCTCATCCTTGCAATTCCCTCAATATGACTGTTATAAATATGCCCTTTCTTCTAATCCTCAAATCCCCAAAACATCTCTGATTTGTCCTCAATAACATTAAGATCAAGCCATCAATTACACAGTCATAATAAAGAACACAGCGATTCATTTTTGCCACAGAAGTATGTAATTTTGGGATCCCTGGGTGGCTCAGCGGTTTAGCGCCTGCCTTTGACCCAGGGTGCCATCTTGGAATCCCGGGATCGAGTCCCATGTCGGGCTCCCGGCATGGGGTGGAGCCTGCTTCTCCCTCTGCCTGTGTCTCTGCCTCTCTCTCTCTCTCCCTAGGTCTATCATAAATAAATAAATAAAAAATCTTTAAAAATTTAAAAAAAAGAAGTATGTTATTTTAATTCAAACAACTGTATGTATTCAGATACTTTTAGAGCAGACAGTGGTTGTTATATGTTCTGATTCATCCTAAACCTGGTCCCCTCACAGCCCCAAAATGGCTGCCAGTGGCAACTAGGCCGGACCACTGTTTTGTTTATGTCTAGAGGGAAAGAAAAAGAAAAAAAATATTTTTATTTTCTGCAAGCAGAGATAAAAACCTGTTCTTCAGTCTGAGGAAGGCCATTTGGCCAGCATACCCATCACTAGCACTAGACCATGAGAATAATTGGGAGCTGCTGTGGCCTGAGTGGCTTTACTTTAATTCATTAACTCCAATCATAGTACGTAGGTAATTTTGTCTTTTTATATTGCTTTGGTTTATTTGTGATATTTGGCTTTGTTGTTTTGTTTTATTCTATTTTCACAGCTATATTCCCAGTGCATCAAGCAGTGCCTGGCCATAACTGGCATTCACTACATATTTGTTCAATGAATGAATGAACTGATTAATTAAAATGCCCTTCTGAAGCTGAGGATAGGTGAAATCCTGAACAGACTTGAGGAAGTCGTTAGCAAAGGGAAATTGACATACAGTGGCCAACAAATATAATCTGCCTTTCTATTTTGAAGCCGACTTTAATTTTTCCTTGAGCTGTGGGCTGCTCGTACCTATCTCAATAAGAGAAAAACACCATTTCAACTGATGAGAGAACTAATCAAACAAATGTTCTTTGTCCCTAAGAGCTAGTTCTGCCTCCATTTGGAAATATTTAGTTTTCTTGGTATTAATCAAAGTTAAGGTACTTTTTTTTCTATTTAAAATAACTAGTACTTACAATGCTCTTAAGGAGGTGTTGTAATTTTAAGACCATCATATACTCATATGTCTGATATTCAAAATAATCACTCTGAAGCAATATAATATCTAATGTGAGAATTCAATATCTTCTGCCATTAACAACATCATTAATAACAAATGTCTGTTTAATTACTCTTGCTAAGATTAAAAAGGCCATTATTCTTGTAACTTGAGAAATTCATTAGCTGGAAAAGGCTGTTTAATGCCAAATGCACTCCTTAAAGATGCAGTCTTCGATATCTGAAGGTATTTCTGACATTCATGCATTTGCATTACTTTAAAAAAGCACTACCCAACTGTGCTGAAGATCATGCTGTGACAATAAGCAAGCACTGTAACATTTCAAAATCAGAAATGAAGCTACAAGACATTTTACAATACCATACAGAGTCTGTTCTTTCGAATATTTAAATTCCACACACTGAGCCCATTATTCATCATTCACCTCTCACTAATTCTGTGCTCAAATGAGTCTTGTACCAACACAGTGCATCCTAAGGTACAGTTAATATTCATAAGCACCTCCTCCAAAGGGATTCAGAGCCATAACTTAAGATCTCTGCAAGTCAATTTTAAAGTCTGAGACTTCAAGGAATTTAGACCCATTAAATGAAAATTACAAGATGGGATTTAGATCAACATCTTTCTTAATCCACTGTTTCAGCTCAATATATTTTTAGCACAAAAACCTGCTTAACATTTAGTAAAAATTAGATCAGTGACAGTATACTCACAGAAAGCAATTCAGATTGCTTCAGTAGTAATGGTTATATACAATATGCTGTATGACTCTCTCACTTTTTTGCCATGGTGAACAATAAATCAAGAGTCATAAAATGAACTACAGTGAAGCATCTCTTCTTCTAGGATCTATCTTCTTACTGAATTTGATTTACATTTCATACTCATGTTTTGGGCTCTGAGAGACAAGATTTCAACAACAGAGGGGCAGGAAGAATTGCAGAGTCCAAGGCAACTAAGGTGAATTATTATCTGGAAGGAAGTTGCTGTTCAGGAGGACAAAGAAGTATAAGTGTCTTGCAAAAGGGAATGCTTCTTCTTCTTACCTTTCTTCGTAATCTTAAGTAAGTATAAATTGAGTACCTCTTCAGTGTCAGGAATTAGCCTACCATCTATTCAGAGTTGAATAAGCCATGGTGCCTGCCATCATGGAGCTCTTAGAACTTGGTTCACATTGCTAAACCTGGAGGCCAGTGGATACAATCATGTTGTAAGTGCCTGTGCTAGACATTTGTGCAGGACATAGGACACAAACAGGAAGTGAGAAGTTTTGTACAGTCAATAAAAGCAGTTTAAAAAAACACATAGAAGAATTCAATTTTGATGCTCTTAAAGAATCAAAGAGGGTTTTGGTCATTTTTTTCCTACTGCTCTTTCATGTGATAGGGAAGATTGGAAGAAAGGTCAGTCTGATACTAACACTGAGCTTTATCAAGTGAGTTTGATCCTGTTCTTCCTGGACACTGGAGCACAGTTTGTCTTATTTCGTTTGTTTGTTTGTTTGCATCTGGCACTAGACCCAATAAACTCATAATTTTAGCACCATTTGCCACATTGCTTCTTGGGATACTTACCTTTGAGATACTCACATATCCTTCAAACATGATTGATTGATTACATGACTTGCCATCTCTAAGATTTTTACCATTCTATAAGATATATATTTATTTAAACAAAAGGAATTCCAATTGCAATAATCTTTTTGGTCCTCAGAAATTTCAAGGCAGCAATACCTGTCTGATTTCGCATATACAAAATGAAGGTAACAAGAAAAGTACATTAATCTTGGCATGTTTTCTTACTTGGAACTTTTTACCAACTTAATGCTTATGAATTTTAATGAATATAAGTAATGTAGGGCCAAACATAAGATACTAAGTGGCATCTTCATCTGTATTGACAACACTCTTATAAACACACACACAGTGTTTTTAGGTGACATGAACTGCTCTTTGACCTCGGCTGGAGCTTACTGTATTTAGCTATGCTACCCATTCCTGAAAGAAGTCCAAGGAACAACAGATAGAGTTTTATCTGGGACTCTTCAGCAGTTATAGTTCTGATACAGAATCAGAACAGGAGTCTATGACCATGGAATCCCCTCAGGCTTTTAAAGACTGCAAATAAACACAATGAGTCTCTTAGGGCTGAAACCCATCTTCATGAGAAAGGTCTGGTGTCCAAGCAGTGCTCAGAAATAAGGTTGAAAAAAAAAAAGAAATAAGGTTGAGTCTCTCCAGGCATCAGTTTCGCTCTGTTTTCCTTCTAACTTATGTTTTTATTTTTGAAGTTTCTAGTGAAGGAAATCGTATATAATTTTTCAAAGAACGAAAACTTTAGAAGGTGCATTAAAATAATTCAAATATACTACATGTTTTCCTTAGAACTTTCCCTTATTCTCCTTCAACTTTCAATAACCCTAGTCCCTTGAGCTAGCTCCATAGAAGACAAAAGGGTCTTCTTGCCAAACTTACCTGATTTCATTGTCAGAATAGAACATTAGCCTGCATGACTGGTGCTTTACTCTTAGCATGATTTTCCTCATACACATACACAAACACATGCACACAGATATTTTAAACTTGAGTTTGCATTTCCATGGGAACTAAATAGACGTTTATAGTACAGATAAAAATGAAAAGAGAAGAGACTTTTTTTCTTCTATAAAAGAATCATTTTTATTCTGTAAAACTCTACTGGGAAAAATTTAAAAGGTAAGAGTATAACTCCTTAAGTGGAAAAAAAGCTTCAGTTTTTGCTCTGAACATTAAAATTCACACCAAATTGGTTGAAAGTCTAGCCCAGGAGAAGAAAATGTGTGTGTGTGTGTGTGCATGCGCATGTGTGTGTATACATATGCATATATATTATAAAAATAGACAAATATGTAATGTTCCAAGTTATTTAAAAATTGTGAAGTTTTTACTTTAAAAAAATCCATGAGAATAAAACATATTGAAATATTTTACATGGAAATTAATTTTCAGTGAAAGCTTTCATTTCATGAAATAAATAGCTTCACAAATAGCACAAAGAGTTTCATATTTGATAAACCACCTTGAATCTGAATCTTTAGTATATGGTTTTAAGACTTTGGAGGAAAAATTTGACAGGGTCACAGCTTTGTATTCAAGACATGGTAATAAGTAAAGGATAGAATGGACCATGTGATTGCTAGTATAGTTCTAAATGAAAACCTTTAATGCTAGTCTTATGAAAACAGGTGAGATTTAGTATAAGGATAAAGGAACTCAAGAAGAGAAATGCAGCTGAGCTTCAGGAAGAAATATACTGAAAGCAACGACTAATGTGTTATACATAATTTGGGAAGTCATCTCTCCTAATCTCTCATCACCTACATCTTTTTACCCATATGTTTATTCTACTCAAGATCTCAGCCTAATACCAACTCTCTTGGCTTCCTAAATCTTTTAAATAAAAAAGTTCCCTTAAGTTCTTGATTTTATAAAAGAGCAGTCAGAGTGAAGCCACAATGTAATAGGTATAAGTCCAGTCAAACACTCTGATGGCATATTTTGGGTAACATCCCTAACTTTGGGCCGATCAACTTGGCAAGGTGAGTAAATGCACATCATCTGCAAGTGATTGCCTCTGCTGTTAGTAGGTGGGCCAAAGGAAATAGCAGTATTCAGAAAAGTGGCAGGCAATAAATTCAACCATCATCCTTGTGCACCACAAAGATTTCAAAGGCCACCTGAGCGAGAAGTACAGCCAGGGAGCAATCACAATAAGCAATGAAGGAGTTATTTGACCAATTCTTTAGCTGTGGATTAAGCAGAAAGTCAGAAACCTATGCTGGAATGAGTGTATTGGGAGATAAACTATGGCAGGGAGAATTAAGGAATTTTTTTAAATGTCAGCTACTTAAATAATAGAAAGAATAGTACACTTATTAATGTATACAGTGATGTTAGGATGTCACCTAGGAAAGTTCTCATGGGATCAGAGATCCAGAGATCAGGGATCAGCCTCAGAATCACATAGATTGTCAGTGAGAATTTTCCTTAGGTGAGGCCCTGTTCCTTAGATTTGCAGCACCTGAAAGTCCTCTCTCTAAGGCAGATGCATGTTAACTCCCCCTCTAAATAAGTCACAAGACTGATAAGTTCCAGTGCAACAAAACACCGCACATTTATATATAAGTTATAGATACATAGAGTGTGATATAAATCCAAATGCAACACACACTCACATGTGCCATAATATTCATGTGAACATAACAGACACATTCTTTCTTAAAATTCAGAAAAGTGGAAAACAACTTCTTAAATGTATCTTACTGACAACATTGCATGTGCTTAGAAAGTATGTAAAACAGATGTTTATAGCATTATTTGTATAGCAAAACATGGGAAAAAACCTAAATGAATTGCATGTTTGTTAAAGTAAACAAAGAAAAAAAAAGACAAAAAAAAAAAAGAAAAACAGACTCTTAAATACAGAAAACAAGCTGTTGGTTGCCAGAGGAGAGATGGGTGGGGAGTTGGGTAAAATAGATGAAGAGGATTAAGAACACACTTATGGTGATGAACAATTAGTAATGTACATAGAATTGTTGAACCATCATATGATCATTGTACACCTAAAACTAATATAGCACCATATGTTAATTATACTTCGGTTAAAAAAAGTAATTTAAAAAAAGATCACACTCATACACACACTCAAGTAAATGGAAAACTATACAACCATTTAAGAAATGTTCTTTCTCTTTAATATGCAATACTGCCTTTTAAAACAGACACATGGGAAATAAAATTATAATCAGAACACCAAGTTAACAATTTACAGTGAGAAATACATTTATTTCAGCAATCAGAACTCTCTTGTCCAGATAAACAGTCAATTTTCTTCCTAAAAGCAGACCTATATGGAAAACCAAATAATAATCAAGAGCTTGCCCAATGAGCATGGAATTAGAACACAAGAGGATTTAGTTAGCTAAATCAATGTTTAATGGCATCAGGATAACAGAGCCTTATGTCACCATTTGCAGATAAAGGAGATGGTATTTTATTAAACTTGGCTGTTGTTAACTACAACTCATTGTAGACTTTCCCGCAGAAATTATGGTTTAGTAAATGGGACTGCACAATACCAAAGCCCTTTAGCTAGGGGAGGCTCACCTCCTTTGGGAAAGCTGCATGGGCACATCCAAAGTTTATCTCTGTGACTTTCCTTTCTCTAAACTTCATAGACAGATACTCCCTTTATTGTCAGACAAATTCTCTGATACCCTCATTTGGAACAGATTTGCCTATGGTGTATCTTTGAAAAAGCTTAACATTTCCCAGTTTTGATGCAGTTATATAAAAATTTTAATTTAGAAGGCAGGGGGAAGATGGTGGCAGAGAAGGAAGAACCTAGGCTTGGGACACCTGGGTGGCTCAGCAGTTGAGTCTGCCTTCGGCCCAGAGCGCAATCCAAGGTTCTGAGATCAAGGCCCGCATCGGGCTCCCCGCAGGGAGCCTGCTTCTCCCTCTGCCTGTGTCTCTGCCTTTCTCTCTCTATGTCTCTCATGAATAAAAAATAAATCTTAAAAAAAAGAAAAAGGAAGAACCTAGGCTTGCCTCATCCCACAAAAAACATCTAGATAATTATCAAATCATCCTAAATACTCCCAAAAAAATCAGCCTGAAGCCTGGCAGAACTAACTCCACAACTAAAGGCACAGAAGAGGTCACACTGAAGAAGGTAAGAAGTGTGGAGAGAAGTGGATCATGGCTGCTGTGGTTGGGAGGGAGCCACCAACGCAGAGGAGGGTGAGAGACAGATTAGCACACAGGGGAAAGCATGGGAAAATGAATCCCCATAGCAATTGGCTTGGAAAGGGGAAGGCCAAATTTCCTGAGTTCTTGCAACCAGTGGCATTTAAAGCCTGCAGTTTTAAAGGTCAGCATGCTTGGCTCTGGGAGAGTTGGGAAGACATGGGTGCTGCTCTTGGGAAAAAGGCAGGGCAAACAGCCTGCAGACATAAAGCATGGAAACCATGTGAAGAGTACATGGGGCACACAGTGAGGAGGTTAGCTGCTTACCTCAGAATGTGTCCCAGAGTGGCAGTGTTCACAGAGAGACACCTCCATGAACAAAGGAACTGGCAGGCACCATTTCCCTCTCTTCCCCCTCAGCATAAGCATAGGGCCACCTGCAGGAACCAGTGTAGCATCAGCATTCCCCACCTAACTTGCTTAGGCCAAGCCCCACCACCCTCTCCCTCCATGCTCTGAAGGAACCACCCTTCCTATTCATACTTGCCTCAGTCTCAGCCCAGCCCTCCCTCAGAAGATCAGCCCAAACTCCTGCCAACACCATGTCTCCTGACCCAGGAGTTTTATGAAACTTCAATTCCTGTGGCAGCAGTGACAGGTCTCATTTCACAAGACCTAGTTTAACACGTAGTTAAAATGCACCACATTCGAGCCAGGGACCAAAGAAACACTGCCCACTATAGGCAAAGAGAGCCTCTGCAGATGACTTGCCTGAAGGATAAAGCATGCAGGACACAATAACAGACTGCAGGCAGCACATTAGAGACACTCTGGAAGTGCCAGCCCTTGAGGAACAGGGGATACTACACAGCAAGGCCATTACCCTCAAGAATGAGAGATGTAGCTGTCTATCCTAACACACAGAAACAAGCACAGAGACTTAAACAACATGAGAGAACAGAGGCATTTGTCCCAACTAAAAGAACAGGACAAGGCAGAGGCCAGATATCTAAGCAAAACAGACATAAGTAACATGTCTGATAGAGAATTTAATGGCAATGGCCATAAGGATAATCAGTGGACTTGAGAAAAGAGTGGAAGACAGGTGTAAGACTTTTAACACAAAGATAAGGAAAAACATAGCAGAGATAAAGGGCTCATTAAACAAAATGAGAAACATGCTTGATGGAGTAAATAGCAGGATGGAAGAAGGAGAGGAATGAATTAGTGACCTAGTAGACAGAGTAAAGAAGGTAATCAAGCTGGACAAAAGATACAAAAAAAGAATTATGTAAAACAAGACTAGACTTAAGGCACTCAGGGATTTCATCAAACATAATAACATTCATACCATAGGAGTCCTAGCAGAAGAAAAGAGAGAAATGGAAGCAGAAAATGTATTTGAAGAAATGATAGCTGAAAAACTTTCCTAATTGGGGGAAGGGAACACATCTAGATTTAGGAGGCACAGAACTCCCAACAAAATCAACAAAAGCAGATATATTATAATTAAAATGGCAATAAATAGTGATAAAGAAAAACTTTAAAAGCAGCAAGACAAAAGAAGTTAGAAACTTAGAAGGGAAAATGCATAAGTCTAGCAGGACATTTTTCAACAGAAACGTTGGAACCAGAAGGGAGCAACAAGATACATTTAAAGTGCTAAATGGGGGGGAAAAAAGTGCTAAATGAGAAAATGTGTAGCCAAGAATACTATATCCAGCAAGGTAATCACTCAAAATAGAAAGAGAGATAAAGAGTTTCCCAGATAAACAAAAAATAAAGGAGTTCATGACCACTAAACCAGCCCTGCAAGAATTATTAAAAACTATCTGAGAGAAAAGGAAAGACCAAAAATGACAGAATGAAGCTAGAAAACAGAAAGGCAGTATAAAAATGAATCTTCCGGTAATTCAGTCAATGAGTTCACAAAATAAAAGGATGCAAAATATGACACCATATACCTAAAACTTGAGGAAGAATAAAGAATGGGTTGAAACTTAAATTACTATCAACCTAATATAGACTGTTATGTGCAGAAAATGTTATATATAAACCTAACGGTAACCACAAATCAAAAACCACTAACAAATTTGCAAAAAATAAAGACAAAGAAATCTAAATATATCACTAAAGAAAACCAGGAAACCATTAAAGAGTAAAAGACAAGAGAGATACCTGGGGACTCAGTGGGTTAAGTGTCTGCCTCCCGCTCAGGTCATGATTTCAGGGTCCTGAAATTGAGACCCCTTGTTGGGCTCCCTGCTCAACAGAGTTTGCTTCTCCCTCTCCCTCTATCCCTCCCTCCATTTGTGCTCTACCAAGTAAATAAATAAAATATTTTTTTAAAAAGAAAAAGACAAGAAAGAATCAGAGAAAGTCTTCAGAAACAACCACAAAACAAGTAATAAAATAGCAATAAATATATACACATCAATAATTACTTTGAATATAAATGGACTAAATGCTCTAATCAAAGACACAGGCTGACAGAATGAATTAAAGAGCAAGACCCATCTCTATGCTGCCTACAAGAGAATCATTTTAGACCTAAAGACACCTGCAGATTGAAAGCTAGGGGATGTAGAAACATTTATCATGCAAATGGATGTCAAAATAAAGCCAAGGCAGCAATACTTTTATGGGACAAAATAGACCTTATAACAAGAGACAAAGAAGGACATTATATAATAATTAAAGGGGACAATCCAAAAAGAAGATGAAATCATTGTAAATATTTATGCATCCAACATGAGAGCACCCAAATACATACAACAGTTAATAAGAAATATAAAGGAACTAATCAATAGTAATACAATAATGGTAGGGGATTACACACCCCACTTACATCAATGGACAGGTGATTCAAAACGATAATCAACAAGGAAACAGTGGCTTTGAATGACACACTGGACCAGATAGATTTAAAAGATACATTCAGAACATTCCATCCAAAAACAGCAGAACACAGTTTTTTCAAGTGTATATGGAACATTCTCCAGAACAGATCATATTTTAGGCCACAAAACAAGCCTCAAATAGTTCAAAAAGATCAAAGTCATACCATGCCTCTTCCTGATCACAATGCTATGAAACCAAAAATCAAACATAAGAAAAAATCTGAAAGAGAACAAATACATGGAGGTTAAATAACATGCTATTAAACAATGAATGGGCCAACCAGAAGATCACAGAAGGTTAAACAACATTCTACTAAACAATGAATGGGTTAACCAGGAAATAAAAGAAAAATAATAAAACAGTGAACAGGCTAACTAGGAAATAAAAGAAAAAAAATAAAACCATACATGGAAACAAATGAAAATGAAAACACAATGGTTCAAAACCTTGGGGATGCTGCAAAAAGAGTTCTAAAAAGGAAGTTTTTAGCAACACAGATCTATCTCAAGAAGCAAAAAAAAAATCTCAAATAACCTAATCTTACACCTAAAGGAGCTGGAAAAAGAACAACAAACTGTAAAAATAGCAAAGGAAGAAAATAATAAAGATTAAAACAGAAATAAATGATATATAAGAAAGTGAATCAGTAAAACTCCAGGACCAGATGACTTCACAGGCAAGTCCTATGAAACATTAAAAGAAGAGTTAATACCTATTCTCAAACTATTCCAAAAAAAAAACAGAAAAGGAGGGAAATCTTCCCAATTCATCCTATGAGGCCAGCCTTACCCTGATACCAAAACCAGATAAAGATACCATTAAAAAAGAGAACTACAGGCCAGTATTCCTGATGAACACAGATTTAAAAATCTTCAGCAAAATACTAGCAAACTGAATCAACAATACATTAAAAACATCATTCACCATGATCAACATGAGATTTATTCCTGGGTTTGCAAGGGTGGTTCAGTATTCACAAATCAATCAACATGATACATCATATATCCATCCACAAGAGAAAGGATAGAACTACATGTTCACTTCAATAGATACAGAAAAAGTATTTGTCAAAGTACAGCATCCACTCACGATAGAACCCTCAACATAGTAGGTATAAAGGGAACATACCTCAACATAATAAAGGCCATATATAAAAAACCCACAGCTAATGTCAACTCTAATAGGGAAAAACTGAGAGCCCTTCCCCTAAGGTCAGGAATAAGATAAGGATGTCAACTCTCACCACTGCTGTTCAACATAGTACTAGAAGTCCTAGCCATGGCGATCAGACAACAAAAAGAAATAAAAGGCATACATATCAATAAAGAAGAAGTCAAACTTTCACTTTTCACTTTTTTCATCTTTTATCAGATGATATGATACTATATACAGAAAACCTGGAAGATTCCACCAAAAAACTGCTAGAACTAATAAATGAATTCAGCAAAGTCACAGGATAGAAAATCAATCTAAAGAAATCTTTTGTATTTCTATACACCAATAATGAAGCAGCAGAAAAATGAATTGAGAAAACAATCCTATTGACAGTTGCACCAAAAATAAGATACCTAGAAATAACTTAAACAAAGAGGTAAAAGACCTGTACTCTGAAAATTATACAACACTGATTAAAGACATGAAAGACAACACAAAGGAATGCAAGGACACGCCATGCTAATGGATTGGTGGAAAAAATAGTGATAAAATCTCTATACTACCAAAAGCAATCTACACATTGAATGCAATCCCTATCAAAATACCACAAGCATTTTTCATAGAGCTAGAAGAAACAATCCTAAAAGTTGTATGGAACTGCAAAAGACTCTGAATAGTCATAGCAATCTTGAAAAAGAAAAGCAAAGCTGGAGGTATCAAAATTCTAGACTTCAAGTTACATTACAAAGCTGTAGTCATCAAAAAAAGTATGGTACTGGCACAAAAGCAGACATATAGATCAATGGAACAGAACAGAAATTCCAGAAATAAACCTATAATTATATGGTCAATTGATCTCGACAAAGGAAAGAATATCCAATGGGAAAAAACAGTCTCTTCAATAAATGCTCTTGAGAAAACTGGACAGCAACTTGCGAAAGGATGAAACTGGACCACTCTTACACCATACACAAAAATAAATTCAAAATGAATGAATTACTGAAATGTAAGGCCTGAAAACATAAAAATCCTTTTAAAAAGAGCACAAGCAGTACTTTTTCTGACATTGACTCTAGCAACCTTTTTCTAGATCTGTCTCCTGAGGCAAAGGAAACAAAAGCAAAAATGAGCTACTGGGACTTCAAAATAAGAAGCCTCTGCAGAGCAAAGGTAACAATCAACAAAACTAAAAGGCAACCTGAGGAATAGGAGGATATATTTGCAAGTGACAATTCCAATAAAGAGTCAGTATCCAAAATATATAAATAACTTACAAAACTCATCACCCCCAAAACAAATAATCCAATTAAGAAATGGGCAAAAGACATGAATAGACATTTCTCCAAAGATGAAATCCAAATCACTAACAGACACATGAAAAGATGTTCATCATCACTTATCATCAGGGAAATGCAAATCAAAACAACTGTGAGACTGATATATTTGACTCATATCTGTCAAAATGGCCAAAATACAAAACACAGGAAACAGTAAGTGTTGACGAGGATGTGGAGACAAAGGAACTTTCTTGCACTGTTGATGGGAATGCAAACTGATGCAGCCATTCTGGAAAACAGTATGGAGTTTCCTCAGAAAGTTAATAACAGAACCACCTTACAATCCAGCAACTGTACTAATAATATTTACCCAATGAATACAAAAATGCTAATTCAAAGGGATATGTGTACCCAATGTTTATAGGCACATTATAGTAGCCAAAATATGGAAGTAGCCCAATTGTCCATCAATTGATAAATGGACAAAGAAGAAGTGGCATGTTATTCAGCCATAAGACAGAATGAAATCTTGCCATTTGAAATGACATGGTTAGAGCTAGAAAGTATAATGCTAAGTGAAATAAATCAATCAGAGAAAAGATAAATGTCATATGATTTTACTCATATGTGTAATTTAAGAAAAAAAAAGGGGGGACGAATTAAAAAGAAAAGGAGGCAAACCAAGAAACAGACTCTTAACTATAGAGAACAAATTTATGGTTACCAGAGGGGAAGTGAGTAGGAGAATGGGTGAAACAGGTGATGGAGGATGGGTGAAAAAGGTGTTGTGATGAGCACCAGGTGATTAAAATAAAAAAATAATTGAGTGAAAAAAGCAAATTATGGGGAAAAAACATTTTTGGTTTAATTTTCTAGGGACAATCTTATTTCCTTCACTTTCAAATTCTTTGGGGAAGCTTCACCTTAAACCTCGTGTGATCAATCTGCAGATTCTCTTATACATTATTCTTTGGTTCCATGGAAGTCCACTTCAAACGAGAGAAACTGGATAACTGACTACTGGATGTTTAAAAGTTTCACATCTCACCCTAGCTAACACAACTACAAGCCATCCAGGAGTCTTCACAGTGAGCCACAAGAAGAATGTAGAACCACCCAAGAAACAAATCCAAATGTAGAACTTGACCCTGAAAAAGACAGCTCGTGATTCATATCCAGAGTGAGGTCATGACATCAGAAAGTGACAATATTTGAAATATTCTGGTTGGCAATATCATAGTCCTGGGTGGTATCTTGGTTTAGATTAGGAACTCAGTCAGTGGCTAGATAAATGTGAAAATGTGCCAATTTTCAGAAGGAAGATATACTGTTAATTCACAGAAAATATTAAGCAAAACAAAGCTGATATACCAAGATCAATAGCAGACAAAATAAAATTCACGGCAATTAGTATTAATAGAGATAAAAGGGAGCCTAAATAATATTAAAATGATTCACTAATAAGAGATAGTTGACTTCACAAAGAGATAGTTGACTTCACATATACCTAAAAAGATAACTTTGAATAGATTTTTTTAAATACTTACAGAATTACAAGAAAAATACTGACAAAACCTCACTCAAGAAGGGATATTTTAGCATTTTTCTTTCTGAAACTAACAAAACAAACAAAGTAAAAGAGATATATACAACTTAACACATTTAGATGTCTCTGTTAGAAATATTTAGAACACTGTGCTCCCCAAAATACAAAACATGTATCCTTTTAAAGCACAGATGGGAAATTTTACATATATTGATGGAGCATTAGGTCACAAGGAAATCTCAACAAATATAAAAAAAATTATTACCACATACACTATGTCATCTGACCACAAGTGAATAAGAAATAAATAATAAAAGCACCATACAGTATATGTTTGGAAACTGAAAACACATTTCTAAACAGCTCTTAAGTTAAAGAATAAATCTCTAAATAAAGCATATGATAAAGAGTAGATCATGAAATAATGCATTGGTTAAAGAGTAAAGGGGAAATTATGAAATATTTAAAATTGAATAGCAATGGAAGAATTGCATTAAAATAACTAGTGGACTGCATCTAAGGCAAAATTTAAAGGTAAGTCTATAATCTGAAATAGATTTGTTAAAAAATAAGGATGATTCAAAATAATTAGCATTGAATTCAGAAAACCAGCAAAAGAGCAAAGTAAAATAAAAAAAAATAGGCAATATGGTAAATTAAGATAGTAAAAGAGAAACAATTACAGAAATTAGCAGTGAAAGTTGGTACATTAGAAAAACTAGTAGAAAAATACTTCGAAGACTAATCAAGAGAAAAAAATGCAACTATTAAAAGCTTCAAAAAGGATGAATATAGAATATAACCACTGAAAGAGTAGAGATTTTTAACATCATAGTACTAAAAGCAAATAAAGGATAATATATTTTTTAATTTCAATGAAATTTACTTTTCTAGAAAAATACACATTATCAAAACTGACTAAAGAATAAATGGAAAATTAAAGGGGTCATGAATATTCAAAAACACAAATCATTAATCCAAAAGCAGTTCCCATGAAAAAGATATGAACCAGAGACAATATTAGAAATGATGCTACAAAGCCTTCAATAAACAGATAATTCCTATCTTACAAAGTCTGTTCAAGAGATCTGGAAAGAGAAAATGCTACCCAACTTATTTCATGAAGCTAACATAAGTATGATTTCCAAACCAGGCAAAACTATTCATGAAACCTTAAAAAAAAAAAAAAAAAGGATTCTAAAATTCATACCTAAGAGTAAAGAGCCAAAAATAACAATGGCAATTCTGAACAAGAAAGAGGAAGAGGAGGGGTTTACTGAACAATGGAACATAATACAGAGCCCAGAAATATATGTGCGCACAAATGGCAACTTTATATAAACCAAATATTTATACTTTGGTGAGAAAAGAACAGATTATTTAATACAAAATTCTGGGTCACTTCACTAATTACATGGAAAACAATTTCCTGTTTCTCTAGGACAGGAATATCAAGTAGAATAAGGAAACTGGATCCCTCTATATACCACTTACAAAATCAATTCCAGATACCTTCAGAAGGTATTATGTAAAGGATAAAACTTGAAAACTTTTAGGAGGAAATTTGAGAGAATATTTTAAGGTCACAGTAAGGAAAAAAGTGTCTTAAATAACAAACATAAAACAGGGTAGAAAGTAAACTGGCTATAGTAAAGTTTAAAACAAGGCTATGACAACAGATTCCATAAACTTAGCTAAAAGATACATTCATTTAATTTCAAAACACTCTCTTGGAAAATGTAATTGTATCCTGTATAACAAATGAAAGTATTCATAATATAAAATATACAACAAATAAGAAAAGTAAAGTTATCAAATAGAAAAATGGGCAAAAATTATGTACATTCCCAAATGAAGAAAGTTCATGTCCAATAAATACATGAACATGTACTCAATCAACCTCCTCCACTTGAATGTGGGAAATTCAAATTAAAAATAACATGACATTTTACCCAAATATATATTGACCAAAAAAAATCTTTTAAATGCTAAGAGTTGGTCAGAGTGTGGTAAAGAGGATCTAATATACAATGCAGGTAACTGTAAATTTGAAGAACAATTTGGCAATATCTCATTAAGTTAAAGATATATATACATAAGGTTAGTAAAACATTACATGTACTAAAATGCACTGATTTTGAAAACATAAATTTGAATTAAGGAGTTTACAAAATGATGTATATTGCATGCTTCCATCTATAAAACTACACAAGCACATAAACAATATTCTCTATTTCATAGATTCATACATAAGCAGCAAAAGGACAAAAGAGGAAAAATATCCTTCCGAAGGATACAAACCAACTTAAGAGTGGTGACTCAAGAGTGGGAAGAGAAGAGGATGTGCAAGGACTACAGCAAGGGGGCCATCAATTTTATCTGGAATTCTATTAAAGTCTGAAGCCAAAATAACAAGTTATTAAGATGCTTAAAATTTGGTAATTATATGGGTGTTCACTGAATTAATCTTTATAATTTTTTATGTTTTTATTATGTCACAACTTAAATAAAATTTTGAAAACTTCAAAAAGAGAATAAAGAGATATAAATGGCCTCTGTCTTAACATAATCCCTTTGGTATTGCTTATCTAAATCAAGGTACCCATAGCCCTTGGAGCACACAATACTGTGCTGAGGACTCATCAAAGTCACATAAACACATTACATCTTCCAGGAACATCAATGTTGTTCAGGCACTGGGGAAATACACATAATTATAATAATGTAACAAATACATATTTCCATGAGTGAGAGTTTGCGTTGCCTTTTATTACCTGTAACCATCGCACAGGTATCTCCTCCATTCTACCCTTTCACCACAAATGTGTTCACTATCACCTACAGCTACCTAATTGCATCTGTAAAAGCAATGCCCTAGAAGAATTCACAATACCCCATCAAATTCCCTTAACAACAGAAGAATCTATACAAAGATGAAGAGCCCAAAGGGAGGACATAGGGTCATATGGATTTACCCAACATTTGAACTATTGTATTAACAATCCTCTTTCTTGGGGATCCCTGGGTGGCGCAGCGGTTTAGCGCCTGCCTTTGGCCCAGGGCGCAATCCTGGAGACCTGGGATCGAGTCTCACGTCGGGCTCCCGGTGCATGGAGCCTGCTTCTCCCTCTGCCTATGTCTCTGCCTCTCTCTCTCTCTGTGTGACTATCATAAATAAATAAAAATTAAAAAAAAAAAAACAATCCACTTTCTTTAGCTTCATGATGTTTATGTTCAGGTATAATATAGTATGATAAATGCCAGTGAATTTCTTTTATGAATTGTGTTTTGGTGTGATACATTAATCTCATATTGAGAGACAAGGTAAACAACCTCACAAAATTCTAAGAACACTGCTAAAAATGTTCATGATACTATATAATGTCATTTTATGAAGATTCTCAAAAGTAATTTCCTTCTGATCTTATTCCAATGAAATCTTTGTTTTTTCCAAGTCCTTGATTTCTCATTACATTTTGAATAAAGTGAACTATAGAAGAGATCACACTTCTGAGTAAGAATGAAATGTGGCTCTCCGAGTACAGGTAATGAATGCTACTGGTGTCTTTTTCCTTTTTTTAAAATGTAATTTTATTTGTTTGTTTATTCTTTAAAGATTCTTTAAAATGTTTCTGTTTTGTTTAATTTTAGGGAACTCTATAAACTGCCTTAAGTCTGAAATAAACTATAGTAAATAAATAATAGCCCATAAAATAAAAATATACACTTCAAAATTTATGAACTGGAGATGTATTTTTTGCTGCTTAATTAACTATTTGGGATTTTTTAATCAAGCCCTTTTCTAATTTTTATTCTAAAATTCAATGTTTTTTCCTTTTATTTTTGATTTATTCTTAATCTGACAGTAACTGTACTCTGAATTTTTGAGTAATGAACAATGTAGAAGGCATTGATATTTGAGTAAAAAAATCATGAAATCAAGAACTGACTCTGCCACAAATGAGTTATACAATTTTGACCATCTTAGTGGGATTTTTATAAAACACACTTGCCTTGGCAAAATGTGTCCACAGGTATGTTTTTAGTATTAAGTAGATAATGTATATAAACCATATTTTAAATCATAAAATTGCCTAAAAATATAAGCCATAAGAAGAAAAGTAAATATCCCAAGTTTAACATGTAAAAACCTAAATTTAACTTCTGCTTCCATATTTACTGTGAAGCCTTGGGCAAGTCTCTTAACCTTTAAAATCTCTGAAAAGTAGGGGTAATAAGCTACTTCAGAAGTAGCTGCTAGAATTACATAAGGAATAAAAATAAAACTCCATAAAAATAAACCACTATTTTTATAAGTCACTCTTTACAGAACACATGATTATTAATTTTGTATTGCCAGAGTCTAAGACATTGCTTAAAATATAATTGCTATTTAGTAATTATGGTAAATTGAATGAACTACATTTTAGAATATAAAACACTTGTGAAATGGACCTAGCTTTTTAATATATATTTTATCTCAGAACTGTTTTTCTGAAATAACTGATTGAAAGCAAAAAAAAAAAAAAAAAGAAAAGAAAAGGAAAAGAAGGAAGGAAGGAAGGAAAGAGAAAGAAACTAGGGAATTCCATTTATACACGCAATGACTTTTCTGGTATTTTTCCTACTACACTGATTGGTACATTAACTAGATTTCCAAACTATTTTAAAATAATTTTTTTGCAGAAAAAATAAGCTAGGGATGCCTGAGTGGCTCAGTGGTTGAGCGTCTGCCTTTGGCTCAGGGCATGATCCCTGGGTCCTGGGATTGAGGGGATCACAATCACAAAGGGAGCCTGCTTCTCCCACTGCCTATATCTCTGCATCTCTCTCTGTGTCTCTCATGAATAAATAAAATCTTTTTTAAAAAAAGAAAAGAAAAGTTAACAGCATATAAAATAAAATAACCTCTGTGTTTTAAGTGGTCTTTGGGGAAATATCTCCCCACACATATTTCCTTTTAGTAAACCAGTTTATCTTCCTGCATATCAACCAACATTATCATCTGTTCATCTGACAAATATGTGTATGCATGTTGACTTCATAGGTACATATGTATGTGTGCATATTCATTATTTCTTACTATGTATCATATACTGTATGCTGAATATTATGAATGAAGAAGGATAAAGGGAACACAGAATGGAGTATGTTAGGGGGAGGTTTCCCATTTTACCAAAAGTGGAAAGGAAATGATTCTTTGAGCAGTGACCTAAGTAAGATGAGGGAGCCAGCAGTGCTGATAGCTGGTACATGTGAACTTTCACATAGTAAGTAAAAGGCTAGAGGCTGGAACCCCTCCATATTTTTGGAGAGCAATGAGGAAGTCCATATACCAAGAGCAGAATGAACAAGAGGAAAATTACTAGGAGATGAAGTCAGAGAGGTGCTGAGGGGTAAGTTGAAGGGTGCTCGATGGAACTATATGGATTGAGGGGTTGCATCTCGAGCTAGATAAAATGGGAAGAATGTAGTGAAACTGAAAAGGAGCATGGAACTATGATTGTTAATTTTATGCATCAACTTGACTAGGATGACAGGTTACCCAGATATATGGTTAAATATTGTTTCTGGATGAGATTAACATTTGAATCCTAACAAAGCAGATTGCATTCCCCAATGTGGTGAACATCATCCAATCCAATAAAGGCCTGAATAGAACAAAAAGGTGGAGGAAGGAAGAATTCATTCTCTCAGTCTGACTACTGATTTGGCACATCACTCTTCTGCACTGAGAGTGAGACTTTTATACCATCAGCTCTCCAGCTCTCAGGCCTTTGGACTTGGAACTTATACTATCAGCTTATCTGGTTCTGAGGACTTTGAGCTAGAACAGGAACTGCATCGCCAGCTTTCCTGGTTCTCCAGCTAACAGATGGCAGAGGTGGAACTTCTCAATTTCCACTCTTGTTTTCCAATTGCTTATAAATAAATTCTTTGTAGGTATAGACAGATTGAAAGCTAGAGAGAAAGAGGGAGAGATACTATTGATTCTGTTTCTCTGGAAAACCCAAAATGATGACTACAGTAAATTATTTCCAAATATAAAGAGAGAGTAGAAAGCCCTCCCCTAGAGGCCCTGGTGAAGTGAAAATCAAGATGAGAGCCAGAGGTAGAGCAAAAAGGAATCAAACTTGAGGAGGAGTCATGGAAACTCTAAATATCTATGCAGAAATTTGGGAACATTAAAAAGTTGCAAGTATTGGGCAGTGTGGAGGAGGAAATGCAGTCTAGCACCAGTAAAGAGAGGCAGCAAGAGACATAAGCCAGAGACAGTGCTCTCATTACAAGCAGTCTGCATGTAGAGGCCTATGCATACCTTGATGAAGAGTGATGGAGGTTCTGAGGGGAATGGTGAAATAACAGAAGCCCAGGATCAAGATCAAGAAATTTTAGGATATGAGGGCAATCTGGCCATGACATCTGTAACCTCATGGATCTCCAGGGTTGATGTGCCTGATCTGGCTGGCTAGACGAGTGTCCCCTTCTTCCCTCACCACTCCACATGTATCCTTCCCATAACTGCATGCTCAGTCTAAGAAATGACCTTCCCTGAGAGGGGATCTTTTTTTGGTCAAGGATATGCAAGTAGCTGCACTCTCCTAGTAGAACTCCAAACAAGCTCTTGATGTCCATTTGTAGGAGAATATAGGGTAGTCAAGCTTCCAAGACTCTACACATCTAAATGAGGCACTGCATGTGGCAGTCTGCCTTTCTTTTTAAATAAATAAATGAAGTTTTTTTGTTTTTTTAAGAAAAGAAATTTTAGTGAGCTTTTAGTATGCTTGTATGCAAGTAAGTGGGGCCATGGACTTTAGTGTGGCTTCCTTCATGACAACCATAGAGGCCATATGAGACTACTCACATTGCCCATTGCCATCAATCTACCCAGATGGTATCTGGGGTAAAAGAGGAAATCCAGAGGACTAGCATTGTTATAAAAGAGACTCTTAAATATGAAGAGGCCGGGAGACCAATGATTGTGAATATTTCTTCCTTAACACCCCTCCCTGCATACTTCTCAGTGATAAGAGTGTCATAAGAAAGATGACTTATAGACCACACAATTCAGTTGTAATTTATGAATTGTGAATCCACTCCATGCCACATTTTGGAAATCTCAATTTTATATGTTGTTTACCAAAGATTTATGCCATACATTAAAATGAGTTTTCCTACTTTGTACAAGCAGATGTGACCAATAACATCTAGTTAAAAAAAATAACGATGCTTAAAAGTAACTTGACTTTATAATAAAATTTAATTGTTTGAAAGTTTGATAGGGCATCTTACTACATACAGTCTACTTAGTAGGCAAAATCTGTTGCCACTGATCATTTGCTAAAGTGCCCAACATTGTCCCGACACCTCAACTTACTGAATGGGTCTACTAAAAGCATGAGCTATATAAGTCCTGCAAATAATTTTTTAAGTATTAGAGTAACTGACTGAACTCTTCCTAAGGTTTACTATTTATAGTCAATTGAAACCAAAACACTAGATCTGAAGCTTACTGAGGAACTTTATCATTTTCTTCCTCTCCATTTAAGTTCAAGTCAGATAATATTTTGAAAGTTATATTTACTTGGATAATATCAGAAAACCAGCCTAAACAAAGTCCTTCTCATGCTATTAGTCCATTGCTATTTTTTGTATGCATTTTTTTCCCTCTTCCTTACAATCCTTATAACTTAATCCTCACTGGGGTTCTTCTGTATTAAAGCAGATAAGCAAAAGTGAATCCTTATATTAGCCGGAAGGCAGCAGGCATGAGAAGAAAAAAGAAGTAGTGGTCACAATCGAAGGACATGCTTTTCAATAGTGGCTCAGACATTTTAAAAAAGCTTACTCATCTCCTTTCATATCTGCTAGTATGACCACCTTTTTCTTCTTTTTTCAGATTGCCTTCAGGGTTATCTGCTGTTTGAATGTCATTACAAAAGTCAGGTCTGCTCAGGATCATGTCAAATAATCTATCCCCGTGTCCTTATTTTAACTCCCCATTGCTTCTTCCCAGTCCTGCACTCTGGGTCCTCACCCATACATCATGTATGCTTCCTTGCATCATTTTCTCTCTCATTATGAGTACCTATGTTATGCAAACCCCTCAAGAGTGTCTCAGGTTGTAGTTTTGCTGTGAAATCTGAACAAATACTAAGCCTCTAAGGGGGAGTAAAATAAGGCATCCTCAGAACGTATTACCTCTACAGTTTATTACACTGGGATTTCTAATCACTTAACAAAATATAATTTCAAAAATTAATTATACTTTATACATACTTTACAAATAAATCCATACTTTTAAAATTACATGCTGCTTTAACTTTGTCTGGAATCTTACCTTCTGCCCCCATATTTAACAGCTTAGTTATCTACTGTCTAAGCATTTGCCTTACATTTGAATAATACAGTTTAATCAGATTTTCTAAAGCTTTTATTAGATTATTTTAGAGTGGCATAAATAATGTAAAGTAAGCCTAATTTCATATTAGATACCTTCTGTGGTTGCTCATGCAGCTCAAGTTCTTTTTTTTTTTTTTATTTTTTTAATTAAGGCGATTCTAGCAGTCACTTCTGACTTCTGTGGCATCTTCCTACAAATCCTATCTACTTTACTGCTACACCGAGGTTCATTTGTGTCATTCAAATCTTTGCTCTTTAAATATCCACTTATAAATTTATTATGGCAATACATTCATATCTTTACATTTAATCTGAAACTTCGATAACAAGCAGGAGATGGAATAAATGAATAGCAGACACACTTGACAAAATTAAAATGCTCTCCTGTCAGTGCCCATATGAACTATTACAATGACAGAATAGCATTTTAATTTTGTCCAGTTCTTCTTTCTCCTTTTCACTCACATTTCTCCTTCTCCAGCTTGCTGTGGAACCTTTGATAAAAGACCCAGACTTTAAGTGCCCAACATCCTCACAAAAATGTTGGAGGATGTTTTAGAATCATGGATTTTGAATGACAGAGATGAACTTCGCTGCAGCACTGCTGCAGTAGGGGATTTATCATTTTGTTAATTAAGGAGGGTTTTCCAATAGTCACTCCAGAAATTGCCTCTGGAATATCATTAATTAACAATCTCACTTCCACCATGGGAGGGAGGAGGAAGGCCAAGCAGCAAAACTGACAAAAGGAGTAACTATTAAAATACACACACATACAAATTTGAAAAGCATAGAGAAAATTTGGAAAGAAGGCAAATTATTTAAAGCTGGTATTATAGGATCAACAGAGTTAACAAAAATCCAATTCATAGAATTAAAGCTATCTCTGTTCACAGGCCTTGCGCTAGACTCTAAAAAAGTCAACAGTTCAGAAACTCTTTACCTGAATTAAATAATTTACCATGTTGTTTGGAATTTGCATGTTTTTTTTTCCCCCACAATGACTGTTACCTTTCTAGGGGAGAAGAAAACAAGCCTTTTTTTCCAGTTTTCTTATTTGTTGAGTATCCAGGTAACAAACTACTTAAAATCAACCAAACAAAACTTGATAATTGGCCCCTATCCCCATCTGAGCCACAGAAGAATGTAACCATGGCAACCTGTCATTTAGAACAGACCATCTCGTGTACCTTTCAGGATTTAAGTATGTGAGAATCTATCCATTCCTAAGTAGAATTACCGTGCCGGGAACATTTTGTTCTTTATTGTAAAGGAAGTATGAAGCCAGGTTCCTAAATAGTTCTCAACAAGGTATTCAGGTGAAAGAGAGGTTCAGTAGCTGTGAAGATGCACATACATACTCTAACTGAAGTTCTTTCTGTTAAGGAATAAACAAGAAGTGGACTTTATGAAAGGGCAGCAATTAAAGCCACTACAATTGTAGCAGGGTAGCCTGCTGAAACCTTAGTTCACAAAGTAAGAAGCTTTTATAGTTAGAATGCAGTCACAGCCAGACACAGAATCAAGTCACCTTGCCTTGATTTAAAGTGGTTTCCTGTAGGAACATTTAGCATATAACAGTAAGTACTATTCCCCTTACTTTTGTTGTTGTTGTTGTCTTTCGGCAATCAAAACTACAAACAGGACATCACCTGTCTGGATTACATAATATCTGAGAACAATTGTTTTTATTTCTAGTGACAGAACTTAACCTGCCAGGTAATGATCTTAAAGACTTCATCTTCAGTTGTCCCAAACTGGTGAAAGAGTTTCAAAAGTGGTCCCTTCGGGCACCTGGATGGCTCAGTCAGTTAAATGTCTTGAGTCTTGATCTCTGCTCAGGTCTTGATCTCACACTCATGAATGAGTTCAAGTCCCAAATGGAGCTCCATGCTGGGCTTGGAGCTTACTTTAAAAAAAAAAAAAAAAAAAGTGGCCCCTTATTGACAAGAGCTAGTCTCTTTAACTGTTAAAATATTGTTAGTTATGATTAAAATATGTGATCAGTTTTAATTCTATCAATGAAACTGGCAGTCAACTTCTCTATTTCCATTAGAATAATTTTAGAGAGTAAGAAGACAAAAAAAGAACTTACTGAGTAGATATTTCAAATTGTGAGACTAACAGGAATAAAAAAAGTTTTCTTAGAGCTGGCCGTACTCTCTATGTAGTTTCTACCTCAAGGCTACAATGAGTATGAGAAGAGAACTCAAGGGTGAATTTTGTACTTTATATTTATTAACATGTTGTCAGCCAATTTATATTTCTATGTCATTGCTACTGGAGATTACTGTGAATATGGCTAACCTTTTAATCTATATACAATATCAAAGCAGCCGTGATAATTCTCTAATTCCTATTCAAGTCAACAAATGTGTACTGAGCACCTATTGTGTGAAAAGTACTTTGCAAAGTATAGTAAGGCATTCAAAGGAGCAGTGGATGATTTCCCATAAAGCTAGTATAACTTTAGTATTCCCTTCCATCTTTTTGCAAGGATCTGGCAGGAAAGCTGGCAATTTTTTAATTAATAGAATTCATAATTTTATTTATTTAAATACTTTTATTTTTATTTTATTTATTTAAACAATTATTATTTTCTTTTAAAAATTCTTCTAAAATGGTATGACCTTTAGGTTCCACAAACCTAGATGTTCATCTCTATTATCTTCCACTGAGGTTTAACAGAAATTTAACACTTGCACATTCTTCAGTGTGAAACTATTGCAAGAAGAATGGTGAGGTGCTGACTGATGGTGCTGCTAGAGGTTTGGAGACTTTTCACGGGGAAAAATAAATGTGGCTTGCTTGGGGAACATAGCACTGAAACCTAGAATAATTTAAAGGAGTCTCTGTTTTACTTATTGGGGCATATATATATATATTTATTTTGGGGCATATGTATATATTTTTTTAAGATTTTGCTTATTTATTTGAGAGAAAATATGAGCAAGGGGAGGAACAGAAGAACAAACACACTCCCCACTGAGCGGGGAGCCTGCCCGGAGCTCAATCCCAGGACCCCAAGATAATGACCTGAGCTGAAGTCAGAGTTTTAACCAACTGGGCCACTCAGGCACTCCTGGGGCATCTGTATTTAAAATTAATTTTAATATGTATAAGTTGTTAACATTAAATTTAGGAAACCATTTTAGAAATTCCCTCTTGCTAGCAAATATATGAAGTCTAAAGTAAAAAAATATATAAATGGTATAATTGCTAAATACAAGGGCACTTGTAATCCTAATAACGTTTTGTGTTGGCAGCAGGCAAAATATTTTTATATATTAAAGCCTCGTGAGGTAGATCCTATTATATTCTCAACTTTACAGAGGATCCTGGGGACAAGAGAGATTAAATAAATTTCCTAAAGTTATATTACCTTTATTTAAAATCTCACAAGAAAAAAACAGACTGTTCAGTCACTATTTCATCACAATAGATACAGGGCTCTCTTATGGAATCTTGGTTTGGTATTATAAATTAGTTGGGCTGCCCCTGAAAGAAATTTGACAACATGTGTTTTTTTAACTATAGAATTTTCATACCTTCAACTCAATAACTCCATTTCTAAAATATTAACCTAAAGAAATATTCTGAAATTAGACAAAGATTTATATCTAAAAATGCTTTTTCAGTATCATTTATAACAAGAAATAACAAATATTCAAAATTAGAGATATATAAATATAGTGGAATGTAAGGCAGATTTATACACTAGAATGATATACAGCCATCAAAAGTTTGTTTAAAGTTTTACCTAAAATTATGATATAAAAGTATTAAAGACACAAAAATGCATTTTAAAAAAAGGACTGGAATAAATTATGCCAAATTGTTTGGGTTTATGGCCATCTAGGTGGAAAAGTTTTGTGTGCAACTGAAGGTAAGAGACTGAACCTGGATTTTAAGACATTATATCAGGCTCCAAAAGGGAATCATCGAACTAATGATGAAAGTCAGTCAGCAAGACAGCATTACATGATATTTACATGTATTTTTTTTCAACTTTTTGAAGCTTTTTTGGACTTCTGAAATCTTATTTTTAAGTCTGTATTGTGTTTATAATAAAAAATTTTTAATGTGGGATCATTGAAAACAGAGATGTCGAAGAAGGATTTCAAGAGGCAGTAAGACTTAAGCTGGATTTTGAAGCATCAGCAAGATTTATATGAAGAAAGATGAAATGGCAATCCAGGCTAGTCCTAGGAGTAAAAGCTTGGAGTAGAGAATGTTCCGGCTGCACCTGTGAGAAAATGTCTTACTTTGATCTTAATTTGATGGAATGCAGGATTCTCTTTGGAAAGATAGAAAATAAACTTTAGCAATTAGCATGTGCAATTTGATGCCATCTTGAAGATTCTCAATGTTATCTAATAATAAATTGTAGATCAGTACCAACACTGAGCTACGGACTAGCATGTAAAGCTGTACGAAGATGAAAGGAGTGGCAATGTGTGGATGAAACAAGAGCTCTGGAGGTCTGGAGAGTAGAGAGTACCCTACTACAATCTTCAAAGCACAGGATTATTAGTCTTGAAACTAGTGTATTCATAATGATAATAGCAAAGAATATAAAAACCTCAGAGAGAGTTTAGGGAAAGAATCATTAGCACTTGATGGACATGAATATATGCGATTAAAATGACGGGGAGGGTACAGACCTTGAGTTCTGGTGACTTCAGTGATACCATTTTGCCCATAAAGGAGAAAGGCATAGTTTATTTGTAAAGAAAATGATCTCAAATTTTAATGTTTAGTTAGAGGAAATAGGCAGTCCATCAAGGGAACAAGTCCCAAAAAGCAATCAAGATACAGACCTCTGACGCTGGGGTAAATGGAACAAAAGTTTCTCTTATGACTCAAACAAAGCTTTGAGCCAGAAGAGAGGAAAAAAATAATCAGCTCTGCCTAGTACCATCAGAGGGTGTTAGCAGTTACTCATTTTAAGCGTCACTTTGCAAACAGACTTAAACCAACCTTTTGGAACCTAACCAAATTATAAATAGAAGTAGTTCTGTGAAGAGGAGGGCCATCAACATGGAAGTGAAAGTCAAAACCATGAGTCATAGTTGATCCAGGGAAAGTATATAAAAAGGAAAGAGAAATGGCCAAGAATTAAACTCTGAGAATGTTCACAGATAAGAAAAAAAGAAAGAATAACTTAACTCCAAAACATAGTGCCTTTAACTATTTAAAACTCTAGGATGTAAGGCCAAATTTGCTTTTCCGGTCAGATGTGGATAACACACATTGAAACTCTAGAAACAAAAGCCAGAGGAAAATAAAAAATAAACCTACTGAATTAGAATTCAGGGTCTATTGTTTACTGAAAAACAAGAAAACTCTTAAAATCAACCAGTAAATGTGTTTCACAAAAAATCAATCCATCACTAAAACAAAATGTCTTTAGGGTAAATAAGATGGAGTTAGTTACATTTTGGTTTCAAACTCCATGACCACGAGATTAAATAAGAATATATTTACCTAGTAAATAGCCCAATTAGCAGAATTAACCTGTAATGCTGAAACTGAAATGGTTATATTTTCCTTCTAAAGATACACATGTAAGTCAAAAGGACATTAAAAATAATTACCTACGTAATACAAATTTTAAATCTTTTATATGTATTTTTTTTAAGATGGCAAATACAGTAACCTGCTTTCTCTTTAAATATTCCTTCTCTAGCTATGATTTCAGAAAGATAAACTCTACTCTTAGAGAAGCACACATTTATGGGCTCTCAAGATACGATTTCACTTTCACTTGAATTAAAGCAATTATGTTCTTTTTCCTAATGGCCAAACCCAAAAAGCCCAGTTAAATTGAATCTGGACAAAGGTACCAGGTCTTGAGAGCACTTATTACTGGGAATGTAACATGTCTTGTCACCAGAGTTAGAGTAAAATACAGCACCAACCATGGAGGTAAGAGATTGTACATCAAAAACAATTAAAAATGTTAAACATGTCGGGGTCCTGGGTGGCACAGTTTAGCTATCTGACTCTTAATTTCAGCTCAGGTCATGATCTCAGGATCATGAGATTGAGCTCTGAGTCAGCTTCTGTGCTCAGCAAGGAGTTTACTTGAGATTCTCTCTTTCATCTCCCTCTCGAACCCACCACCCCACTCAAGCGCACATGCTCTCACACACTCTCTCTCTCTTTTAAACAATTTTTTAATATTACACTTGTTCTATAATGTATGACTAAAAAAAATAAAGCTCCTATTAACATACCTTTATTTACATTTAAAAATCACCCAATTTTTCTGTATTTTTTTCAAGTCCTAGTTTAAACAAAAAAAAGCAGTGCAGATAAAACCTAAAGTCCTCTATAACCATCTCTTATTCCCATTTCACTCCTTACCTCCCTAAGGCAAACTCTATAAACAGATTTCTACTTAGAAATCTTAGAAATTGGTCAATCTCACTAGTAGCTAGGGAAGTGCAAATCAAAATAATGAAACAACGATAGATAGATATAGATAGATATAGATATAGATATAGATATAGATATAGATATATAGATATAGATATAGACAGATCTCGGATTGGCTAGAAGTTACAAAGTCTAACAGTGTCAAAGCTCAGTTGAATCTTTGAGGAAGCAGGGATTTTCTTATACATCTCATGGGAATGTAAACTTGAAGGCATCACTTTGGGGAGGAATTTGCCAAAATCTTATAAATGCAGAATGTGTTTACCCCATAACAAGACAATTTCATGGCTAGGTTATAAACTATTCTTTCCTCTTTCTGGGTATATAGAAGAATTACACTCCTCAGTACCTGTGTCTTTAGGTGGGGCTAGTTCTGGGCAATAACTGGGAGACAGAAATGGATGTCACATGTTGCTGGATATATAATTATGAGTGTAAGACCTCTAAGCTACTACTTGTCTTGCCAAGATGATCTTGGAAGCATATGTTAATGTGTCAGGGACATCAGATTAAGGCAATCAAGGCAATGCTGAGCCAAACACAGCCAAAGCTGCCCCGGAGAGTCACCTGAATCCATAACAGATTTCATATGAGCAAGAAACAAATTCCTTTTGTGTTAAGCCACTGAGATTTGGAGGGAGTTCTCTATGGCAGCACAAAAAGCTTACTCTGACAAACACAAAAATATATACATCACACAAAAATTCTCACATATACACAAGGAGATATGCATCTTTGATGCAACCCTTGCAATAGTACAAAAGTGATGAATATCTCAATGTTTATGAGTAGTGAGATTGATCAGTTGTGGTATATTTATACAATGATACAATAACTGAAAATACAGAAAAATTTATGTGTGCATGAATTAATCCTAAAAACACAATTTTGACAGAAACAAGTTGCTGAATGATAAGTATAATATGATAATGCTAGAACATAAACTCAATTAGAGGAGGAAATCTACTACCATATTCCCAGTGCTTAAAACATCCTGGTAGGTGAGAGTAATGACTCAGTAAATATTTATTAAGTGAATATACAAATGGTTATTATTTTGAAAAGTTTAGAAATATATACTACATAATATCTATGGGTTAATATATGTAGCAAACATGTACTAGAAACATTTTGTTAGCTCATTTTCAGCTCAATAAAGAAACTATGACATTAGCTTAATTGCCTTGTCACTCTCAAATTAATCTTTCTTTCTGTTAGGACATTCCAATTTGACATTTGTTGTTGACTTTAGGCAAGCTACTTAATTCTTTTTTTTTTTTAAGATTTTATTCATTTATTCTAGAGTGAGAGAGAGAGTAGGGGGAGGAGTAGAGAGAAAAGGACAAGCAGACTCTGAGCTGAGCATAGAGCCTGATACAGGGCTTGATCTTAGGACCCTGAGATCATGATCTGAGTCAAAACCAAGAGTCAGACTTTTAATCAAATGAGCCACCCAGAACCCCATAAGCTACTTAATTCCTTGTTGCCATGGTCTCCTCACCAGTAAAATGAGGATTAAAATATAATATTCATAAAATTCTTGTGATGATGAAACTAGATAATATATAAAGTGCTCAGAACAGGGTGATGCATAAAGTAAGCAATCAACAATCACTAGCTGCTCCTGCTGCTGCTGCTGATTACTGCTATTATTTCTCATCTGGCCTTTAAAGCAAAGGTAAGTCTATTTTTTTAATTTTTTTTACTTGTGAATCATGATGTACATATTAAAAAATAAAATTTTCTCTTCTGTTTGCTTCTTGGCAATATATTAAGTTTTTAAGTAAACTTTTCCAATATTTAAACATTTATAGTAATAAGGAGTCCAATGGTCTAAATAAATTTTTGAGGCTGAAATACAATGGGAAAAGAAAATAGGTTAAGGAAAGAAGTTTTGAGGCACTGGCTTTCTTTTCTTAACAGTTTCCCAAATTGTTCCATTTCACACTGCAAAGCTGGATAAAAGAAAAGGTGTGTGTGCGTGTGTGTGTGATACAAAAAAAAACATTGCCATCAGCCAACTGAAATTTAGAGGTTAAAATGAATTGGCAATGTGTAGAAGTTCAAAATTCAAAGTTATTTTCTCCACTGATGAGAATTAACTTTAGTTTGGGATTGTACTCTTAAGAGTGACAATGACCCTTACCAAACTTTGTGATCACCTAAACAGACTCTCTTACATTAATCCTTCATAACTATATCTTTCTATTCTGTTTCTCATTGACAACTACTTAGAATTCTAATGTGATGGGGCACCTTAGCTCAGTTGGCTAAGCAACGGGACTCTTGATTTCAGTTCAGGTCATGATCTCAGGGTCTTGAGATCAAGCCCCATGTCAGGCTCCATGCTCAGGAGGGAGTCTACTTGCAATTCTCTCTCCCCCCTCTATGTCTCCTCCTACTTTCTCTCTCTTTCTCTCTCTCTCTCTCTCTCTCAAATAAATAAAATCTTTAAAAAAAAGGATTCTAAAGTGAAGACAAGTTGGCCATATTTAATCTTTTGTAATTTGTAATAATAAGATTGTTATTTCCAACAATGCTTTGTTCTATCTTGGGTCATGTGAAAGAGTCGCAGTTGATAGTAGACATCTGTTCACCACAGTATTTCTTCAGATAGAGTGTTCCTTTTGGAAATATGCATTAGTTAGGAAGTGACAGTGGGTATCCGAAAGAAGTAACAGTTTACAATGCCCTACTTTAAATGAACACAGTGGTTTTACTGTTTTCATTTGGAACAACTTTTGACTACTCTGTACACACCTGCAATTAAAATAATAGATACAAATTATTTTTAAAAACTAAGAGACTTCCCAATATCAGGCAAAGAAGTTTACCCTATAGCTAAAGTTCAGTGTGAAAACAAGTAACATAAACATGTTCTATGTCCATTGCACAGTTTTATTTGTATCCTTTGAACCCTCTGTGTTCTATGCTAATATCAATAATTTATAAATGTGTGTGTTGAAAATAAAGCAGATAAATATCAGATATTTTAATTTCCAGAAAGCAAATACTGCTATACCACTAAACTTTATCCTTGGAGAGTTTTATATTTCATAGATATGGATAGAAATAAAAGCTCATTAACAAAATAGTTTTTACCCAAACCATTACAACTTCATCATTTTGAATCACAGCTCATTAAAACAATTATAATCAAATGTTTCATTTCTTTTTTCCCTTGCGAGAAACAGCTGAAAAGGTTATGTTTGTTTTTCTTTATCTAAATCTCTACGGTGATATAAACAAGCTACATAGATTTGTGTGCTGTTTTTCATTTATGTTTCAATGTGTCTCTGATGCTAGTTTGAGTTTTTTCATATTTATTTTAACATTATTTCAACAGGATTTCAGAAGTTGGTGTTACAAGCATAGTTAAATTAACAAGACATTTAATACCATCCTCTCAAAATTCAAATATTGGCAGATGATTGCTTAATGGAATTCACTTACATGTTCCTGCAGGTGTATTCTATTTTGGATCTCTCTAAAGTTGTAAGAAGATAAATTCTCAATGGTTAGTTTTAAGTCTTCCTCATACTTTGAGGTCCAATATAACACACCACATAACCTGAGCAACCCTGAACAACAACAGAATAAAACCAAATCCTGGCTACAACCAAAGCCATACATATTGTAAGAGCCACAAGTCTCTAACTGAAATAGCCCCAATCTCTCCTTGTATTTTTTTTGTTTCTACTTATTCATTCTAAATACATTTAAATTAAGTATAAATCCATACTTAAGATTTGATTCAGATTGATTCACCCCAGGTCTCTGAATTGATAACTAAAAAGAGACTTGCCACTAGGATAATTTTTTAAGATTTTTTTTTTTTTTTGAGAGAGAGAGAACATAAAAGAGAGATCAAAAGCAGGGGGAAGGGGAGGAGGGAGAAGCAGACTCTTTACTGAGCAGGAAGCCAGATGTGGGACTCAATCCCAGGATCTCAGGATCAAGACATGAGCCAAAGACAGACGCTTAACTGACTGAGTATTCAGATGCCCCAGAAAGACATTTTTAAGCAGAAGTTTGGCATCTGACTGCAACTTCTCATATGAATGCTATTCCACTGTAATATGCTATATTTTTCAACCATTTCAACAATATGTATAGTTAGAGTTTTAATTAGCAATTAACAAGTGCACAATTACTGACTTAAGTTGACAAAACTCTAGATTCAAAACTAATATTTTGCATCTTAACCTACATAGGGTAGGCAAATGTTTTGTATTTTATGTTTAAATATTTATAATTTAATAGATATTTATAAAGAAATTATTCTATGTAGAGTACTGTTCAAAGTGTTATGGAGAAATATAACAGAAAATCATCTTCCTGAAGCTCATGTTCACAACCAGAAACACATCAAATTTCTTTAAGATTACTGCATGTACAATTTTACTTCTTTTTCATCAGTTCTTTCCCAGTGACATAGGCTATAGACTTGCTAGTCATACATGAAAAAAATTAAGAAAAATAAAATTTTCTTTTTATGTGGACCAAAAAAATATTTTCTGACTTTTTTTCTCTCTAAAGTATACCCAATCCAACTGAATGGTTGTGTAGGCAAGTCAAAGAGTATAAAGCAGATTAAGTAAATAAGATGAAAATTCCAGGTTACTATATTATATACTGGATCCATCTTCCTTTTAAGTTTCAAATCATGAATAATCAAAGGGAGGTTATATTGTACCACGATGTTTAAGGACTTAAACTGAGTTGACTTTCCTTGAATGACATGGATTTCTTTCTAATGCATTTATGTTTTAAATGGTCAATAAAAATACTAAATGATTTTCTGTGATATAACTTCAAATTCTTGACAATATTTCAAAGTTGCAAAGAAAATCCACTTTCATCCAACAGGTTTTTATCAATGTATTTGCCATGAAGCATAAATGGTTAAATAAGGGTGACAAGGTCCAAACAATGGAAGCTAGCTAAGTTTACCTTCCATAAGTCAATTTGTCTGTCAGTCTATACAGCTCAAATTATTCAGGTACCCAAGAGCCCAGATAAAGACTCTCATTCACTTTGGCTTTAAATATGACAGATTTATCATTATATTAGTCTTTTCTATAATCAATACCACATGTAACTAATTACTAATTATGAGACCAGTATCTATTAACTTTAAAAATGTAATTAATCCATGCTCACCTTTATGCTATAGATAAATCCATGTTCCCCTTCATGCTAAAGATAATCCACATTCACATTCATGTTTATTAGATAAGTTGACTTAAGTGGTATAGAAAATTAAAAATGTACTAAAACATATTGAAAACTGAAAGAAGTTGTTTCACCATGTAAATGAAAAAAGTGAGGCCCAGAGGGCAAGTGACTGGCCAAAGGTCAAGTTACAAGCTACAGAGATGGTACCTGAACTCACGTCTTCTGATTCCTAATTTAGCTTTTTTTTCATTCAAACCATATGTTTCCTTGAGCATGACTATGTAACAAATGACCCCAGAACCTAGTGACTTCTTTCATACCCACTAAAATGGTTATGATCAAAAAGACATATATTAACAACTGTCGGTAAGGATGTGGAGTGATTGGAATCCTCATATATGACTGACGAAAATGTAAAATAATATAACCATTTTGGGAAACATGTTGGCATAACTCAAAAATTGAACGTACACAACCCATATGACCCAACAATTTAACATTAAAATAACAATAACAATTTAATAATTTTTTAACAATTAAAATAATAACGTTAAAAAACGTACACAACCCATATGACCCAACAATTTAACATTAAAATAACATTAACAACCTAAATGTCCATTAACTAATAAAAAATAAAAATGAAATAAATAAAAAGGTGGTATATCCATACCATGGAATACTATTCAGTCATAAAATGAGTGAAATACTGATATCTGATACAACATGGATGACCCTTAAAAGCACTATGCTAAGTTAAAGAAGTAAGCCACAAAAGGCCACATACTGTATGATTCCATTGATGTAAAATGTACAAAATAGGTAAATCCACAAAAATAGAAAAAAAAGTAATGTTTGCCAGAGGATAGGGAGAGGAGAAGAATGGGGAGTAACTACTAATGGATATAGGGTTTCGTTTTCTGGTGATGAGACATTATTAAATTAGACAGCAGTGACGGTTACATAAACTTGTGAATATACTAAAAGCCACTGAACTTTATGCTCTGAAATAGTGAAATATATGGCATGTAAATTATATCTCAAATAATATAATTAATATAATATCAAACCAAAATATCTCAACAAAAAATATTTTTTTAAAAACTTGATTTAAAACTATAATAACATATATCTTCCTAACAAATCTGCAGGATTGTCAGGGCTTTGTGTGAAATCAAGGTTGGCTAGTACTGCTCTAAGACTGAGATTTGGAGTTATCTGTAGGCTCACTCACCTATGTGTCTTTGTGCCTGGGCTGAAATTTGCAAAGCTGGTGCTGAATCAGTTAGAGATCCTCTTTCTCTACAGCAGCTTTAGGGCAAGCATACTGCCTACACATGGCAAGTTTGGCTTTCTTTGTCATACATCCTGAGAAAGAAACACAAGCCTTTTATGACTTAGCTTCTCAAGTCATGCTGCATTACTTTCACCACCTTCTCTTGCTAGAGGTGGTTGTTATATAGGTTGGCCCTGGCTCAAGTGGGAAAGAACATAGAACCTACCTCTATGTGGTGGCAGAGTATCAATGTTACATTGCAAGAAAAGCATGTGGGCTAGGTGCAACTACCTTTGGAAAATGAAATCTGCCACACCATACTTAGTAGTCATTATAAGAAATCTAAGTCTACGACATTAATATGTGCATGTCTTCTGGGGAGAACATACAACAAAACAGCAATAACAAAGACATTAATTGTGTGGAAAAAATGAAATATTGGCCACTTTGAACCAACTTTTTGGTGATGCCAACAAAATAATTCCTGCTTCCCTCTTTCAGATGTCGACTCCACACATACACCCTATACCACTCATTCTGCACTGGTTTCTAAAATTTCCTTGATGACAAGTATTTAGTAATTCCTGGCCTCGCTTTCATTTTGTCTCTTTGATTTAATTTAGGTAACTAGGTTTTAGTGTGTTGAGTTTGAGGTAGTTTTCTTTTACAAACTAGAGAAACACAAAGTAATCTTTAGTAAGGTGGAAAAATATCTAAAATACAGGTTATGAGTGAAATCTTAACACTTCCCCCTCCCCAAACCAAAAAAAAAAAAAAAATTTGAATCAATAGTACATAGAAACTCTTATTTACTTACCATCCTGAATTCAGCTTCCATGCTTTGCCCATACATATAGTAATAATAATTTGAAAGCAATGGGAGAATGAAGATAGAGTGATATCATGATTCTAAATTTTTGCTTATTTGGTATTTTTTCTCTGAATATGAGTAATTCAATCTTCCCCAAACTGAAGATATATTTAAACAAAAGTCATTGTTTTCTACAATCAGCACTGTTTCACCCTCTACATTACTTAAGATATGAAAAGTTATGCTGTGATAACAAGCTCAAAATTTCAGTGGCTTAATACAATAAAAGTTTATTTTTTCCATTATGCTAAGCCAGCTACTAACCCAGGCAACTCTTGACACAGCTATACTCCAATCGAAAATCTGTAAATCCAGGCTAATCCGATTTTGTGGTTTATCATCTCAATCCCTTAGGATCCCAGAGATTGCTTCCACAATCCCGGAGACAAAAAAAAAGTCTAGAGATGTCAGCAGGACCTCACACAGCCTCAGACTAAGAGCACCACACATGACTTTTGTTCATGTTACACTGGTTAGAATTAGAAATTAGTGCCTCTTATCTGCAAGGTAATAGAGAAGTATGTCCTTTCTTGAGGAAGAAAAGGAGAATCTGTATTAACAAATTATAGAGATGTCCATCACAATTTATTATGGTTCCTAATTCAACTGGAAAAGAAAACACTTAAGTAAATTCATAGATGCCTCTCAGACAACCACATTAGAAAGTCAAATGGTCTGAATCTTGCTAAGATCCACACTTGCTACAATGATTACTGTAGAAATCTCCTTTATGCTCACCAAAAAAGCAGAGAGTGAAAGGGTTATTAGATATTTTCTATCAGCACAAAGATGGTGTTTATAATTCACAACAACTCTAGAATTTCTGCATAAGAATACTTTAAAAATAGTAATTTCTTGTAAGATAGGGCTTTTACCTTAAAGGTCAATATTCATAGAAGGCACACTCTATTTGCAAAATTGTATGCTGATAGAGGTTTGTGGGATGCTAAAGTGCTGTCCCTGAATGTAGCATGGGTGACGTTCTGACATCTCTTCTGTTAATTTATATTAACCTGAAACTATTAATTTTTATTAACCTTTAACATTTTAACTAAAATATTTGTTTCATCTACTAATCTTATATGTCACACAGATTACTAAACATGACCTATGCCCAAAGCGATCACAACCTGCTTTCCATGGCTCTGTCTGCTAACACTGTCCATTCTGTCTTCTGAAATAATCTGCTACAGTATATTCTTATGGTTGATATTTTATAAACCAACTGCAATTCTGTGTTATAAACTGCAAACCATTTAGGTATACAAACATAGTTCAATTCAAATGCCTCTGATATGGCACTGTAAAATATCTGTGGAGGTGATGATTCTAATTCTGAAATATTTTAGAATTATAAAGTCCAACTGAGCTACGCTGGAAATAATAATCTCCACTAGATTATTACTCCTAGAGTAATAATTTCTAGGATTTATTGAACACTTACTATAAGCCAGGCACTACTCTAAATACCTACTGAGTACCTACCAGTGCATACTTCAGAGATACTAATCAGCACAACTCCGAGATACATCCTAAGATTTTCCAATTTTACAGAAAAAGGTTATGTAACTTATCCCAAGGATACAGTTAGGTAATGGTCAAGAGTTCAGATCCAGACACTTTGAGAGACTTTTGTCCTCTTTCCTACAGGCAATGTAGATAAAGTGGCAGTTTGCAACCACAGGAAACATATAAAAGTGCTGGTTATGGTTTGATTTATTTCCTTCTCTCTTCCTTATCATTTCATTCATCCCAACTTAATAAATTCTAGAACAATCTATTTTTTCACTTCCATCCATCACATTATTTGGAGCCACCAGCATTTAGAATTGGGGAGAAAAAAAAACAGCAAAAGAAACAAGCCGTTTACTTGGGGTAGCTTAATGTGTTTCCAGACCCTGAACTCAAACCCCAGTTACTAGGACTCTGGAAATGACTCACCAGCAAGAATATAATGCTTTTTACTCGTAACATACGGAAATGAATTAATACCTTATGGTTCCCTATCACAAATGTCACAAGGACATGAAGATAGAGTGGCGTAGAGAAATTGAGAACAGCTGTGTTGGTGCATCAGAAAGGAAAGCTGAATCACCTGAAAGCCTCCTGAAAAGGACTAGAAAAGGAGCCCCTTGATAAGAACTTTTGTTACATTTCTTCCATTATTCTTCAAGGTTGCAGTATTTCTAGAACTTTTAGGATAAAATTTAGGATAATAGATATTTGAATTTTCTTCAAATGTCTTTTAAGATATGGCTTCCTTAATAAAGAGTTATATCATTAGGCATCTAAATATTTTGGGTCAAAGTGCATTGAAAAGGAAAAACAAGAGTCTAAATGTAGGAGGAATACAAACACAATATTCAGATTTTCTTCAGAAATTGAAAGTACAAAAACACTGTGCTTTATGGAATTCTTTATTAATCAATACAGCCAAGTCCAAGCCTGCAAAGTGTTAATGTCTGATACTACAGACATTTAGTTATTCCAACCTCATTTACTTATGTAATTTTCCCCTAAAGTCTTCCTGTTTTCTTCCCTCATTTGTTCAAATTGTATCCCTCACTTGGGACCAGTTTTTCTTACTGCTTCCTTGATGGGAGTTGTCTCCAGATCTTTGAACTCATACTAGTTTCCTCTTTTTAATAAGAATTCTTGGACCCGGGCAGCCAGGGTAGCTCAGCGGTTTAGCGCCGCCTTCGGCCCAGGGCATGACCCTGGGGTCCCAGAATCGAGTCCCATGTCGGGCTCCCTGCATGGAGCCTGCTTCTCCCTCTGCCTATGTCTCTGCCTCTCTCTGTGTGTCTCTCATGAATAAGTAGATAAAATATTAAAAAAAAAAAATTCTTGGACCCTTCACTGCCTCTACTTTATAATAACTGTTATGCTTACCTGTTATGGTAAAATCATTAATTTCTTTGTACTGGAACATTAATTTCAGTTTTTCTGGTATCACTCAAAGGATATAATGCTGTGTTTTCCACTAAGTTAAACTTCAACAAGTATGTCTTGAATTTAACTGAATTTTTGTTGTTGTTTTGTTAATTATATTTCAAAGTATTAAAAGGTAGATGTTGCCGTTTTTATGATCATGCAATTTTAGCGAAATTATATGTCATGTACTGGAGTTATACTTTACTCAGAGGAATGCTGGCATTAAAGAAATAGATTTCATTTATCAATCTATCTTCTCCAATGGGAAGGCAAATCTTCATTTAAAAGTAAACTGACTTGTATGTTACATTTGAATTTCAAAAATAAAATCATTGTACATTTATACTTTTGAAAATCTGGATTCCTTAAAAAGCAAATCGGGATGTCATCCAGTGAAAATTACTTCAGAAAGCACTACTTAAGAATAGAGTTTGAACTGACCCTAGATTTTTAAATATACCCAAATTTAAGAAAGTCACAAAAAATAAGTTACCACAAAACTCTTTTGACTAATTATAGCTCTCTAAGATTATCGTTAATCATACAAATATAAGCACTTATTTAAAAAGAACAAAGTTCTGACATACTCAATATGAAGCCTCTGAGCCACTGGACATTGAATTTCTTCCAAAAATGAATTAGTTTATTTAGCAATGTCAAGCTGTCAATCAAATTGTCATTCATCTATCCAAAACTGTCAAGTTTGATAAGAAAAACAACTTCTAAAAGAAGGAGAACTAATAAGAACCACGGGGCAGTATTAAAATGGCCTTTTGAAAATGGAGTCCTTAAGAAATGCTCTATAGATTATTAATGGCTATCTTTATTTCAGTACCTGAAACTAACATTTAACAATCCTTCTCTGGGCTCTGTGCTCAGGATTTCTTGGGCTTAAGTTTTGCTTTCTTCTTATGAAAGTCTTATTTGGAGAAATGTAGCAATTGTGGCAATCCTGTTCCCATCACTATATCCTATAATGAAGTGGAATCTACAACTATCCTTAGTTGCTCTGCTCTTCGTCAAAAAACTATTATCACATTTTCTCTTCCAGCTATGATATAATTATAACCAGTCATATTCTTTTGTGTCAACTCAAGTTCTACTGTTTTTTGAAACAACATAACCAATCTGGCTATCTTAAAATATATCTACATATATACCACTCTGAACTTGTAATGAAGGGTGTTAGTTAGGTCTATTGTCATTGAGATTTAAGTGAACAAATTATTTTCGCAGAAGAAAGGAACCTCCAAAGTGTTGCATAAAATTAAGAGGTTGGCTTCTATTATTTTATGTTAGAGCCAATTAATGCCAACATGAGCTATTAGCAAAAAGTAATAGTATCCTGACTATAATACACATTTCTCATGATAAGCTGATTCTAATATTAACCATGGGTCCACTGTTCCCACTAGATATGTGTTTGCTCCAAAGATGAAAGGGATTATGAGAGTTAAAAACCAAGGAAGCAGACGAATAAAAATGGTCAAATGTTCCTCCATGTTTCTCCCATAATATCAAATTAAATAATATTTTTGCCTTTTATATAAATTTAATAATGCATTGTATGACCAACCTTCAAAAAAAAACTTGAACTCTTTTTGTTTTTTGCTTCAGCTGCATTTATCAATGAGTAATGCATCATCCAAATACCTTTTAGAAATTAGACCTTGTATTCCATTATGCATTCAGACATTTATAGCTGGATGATAAACCTATGTGTATCTCTGGGAGTTGGACTTATAAATCAGTGCTCACTGTAAAAATATTACACTCATATTTGAAATTATTGGGGTTCTATATCTTGTTCTGGCTTTTCCAAAGAAATATGAATTCTTTGAAAAAATATACAAATATTTGATTAAATGTACAACGTACTGTTTCCTTTATTAAAGGATACTGAGTTACATGGGTCTCCTTCTAGAACCCAGATGATTTACTAACCTCTCCACTAATAAAAGATTCAGAACAATGGTTTCTCCCACACAGCATATCACCATAAGCCCTACAACTTCCCTAATTTCTTTGAGAAAATGCGTTTGAATAAAATTGTAGAGAAATAACCTATTTATCTACCATTCTGTAGCTATAAACTTGTTGGGGAAAGCGTTAACTTATCAGAGTTGGGCTTTTCAAACCCTGCCCATTCCAAAGGAAAACCTGTCTTAAGAATGGCCCTTGGCCTGGCTCCTGGGAGATGACCTCTGACCCCTGGGAATATTCTGCATGCTAAGAATGGTTTTATACGACTGAAGCCATACTCTTACTTCAGTATGATCTGGGGTGGCTCTGGAGTCTGACTAGCTGAGGTCAGTTATGAGGACGCCTACATGACATAGCCCTAATAAAGACCCTGGTCACCAAAGCTTCAGTGAACTTCCTCGCTGGTAACACTTTACATATTCTGTCACACATTATTTCGGGAGCATTAAGCACATTCCCATCCAACTCCACTGGAAGGGAACCCCAGAAGCTTGCCAGTGGTTTTTCCCAGACTGCCCCACAAGCTTTTCTCACTCTGCTGATTTTAATCTATATCCCTTCACTGTAATAAACCATCACTGTGATTATAACAGCTTTTCAGAGTTCTATGTGTCCTTCAATCCTCAAGCCTGAGGATGGTCTTGGGGACCCTCAACATAAAATCCAATGCCAGTTTTCAAAAGAAATGTATTGGTTTCAGCCAGGTCCCCATTAATCTGCACTGCAATTACTAATCAGAATTTGGAGACCCACCCAGCCATTTTGCAGGCTTTTTTGGTTGCTCTCCAAGCCTGCTAGCACAGTCATATTATTCCCTTCTCCGCCATATTCCACACTTTGTGGTATGTCCGCATTCCTAAACTTGGATTCCTAAACATACTGGTTGATAAAACAGAATGTCTATTATCAAAAATAATGGGAATAAATTTGTGTCTTCAGAAGTGGTTCACTAGTAATTACAAGTAAGATCATATAAATTTACAGAGAATAGGATTCAGGATTTTCAAGATATAAAAATCCCAACAAAAATCTTTATTATGACCAGAACTAAAGAACTTGCCCCTTATCATTGATTTTAAAAGATTCTTCTCTCTCTCTAAAGTTGAGAGTAAGTCATCACTTCATTATGTTATCTAGGCAATATTAATATTTTCTCTGAAAGACTTTATTTCAACTGGATACGTGCTTTTTTAAATCTATATAACCCATCTGCACTTTTAATTTTATACAAAATGGTAGGCATTCATTACTTTACTTGGATTCAATTAATCTTTCACACTAAAAACTAACCCTCAAGTCTCAATGAAAATAAATCAAGATTTATATTCTAATTAAATGACATTTTAAAAATCATAGGTATGTAGTTTTCAGAGATTCTTCATAGTATCAATCTCTATTTTTACTGTGTTGCTGACATGGAGTTTGTTGATTTTTCTAAATCGGTTGAAAAAATTATAATATCTCTCCAAAAATCCTAAAAGGATTTTTCAAATTAAATTTGAGGATCAGTAAAATATACTTGAAATTGATTATCACATCATAGTTTTTTTTAAAGCCTGTGTCTAAAATTTAAATATAAGCAAAACAACAGAAAAGTAAAATATTCCCCTCTCTGCCAATCTCCAGGACTGTTATTTAGATATTAATATCAATAAAAAGAAATAATAATTACTGAATAGTATAGGTGCATATGAATAATTTCCTTTCATCAGTTCTGTCCTTCATACATTTGTAAAAAGTAAAGCCTATAGCTATAAAAGGACAAATGATGATTATATCTGCAAGATTCTGGGAAATGGTGAGAGTGTTTCCTTTTGTATAGAGAAAGAGAAAAGTCTCACAATTCAGGGACAGGAAGCTATGATTTACATAATGAACATGGCACAGAGACCCACAAAGTAGCAAGACTTAGATGGCAGGAAAATCACATTGGCTTAATTCCAAGACACCAGGCACATCCCTGGAAAATTCTGATGTGCCGGAATATAACAGTATGTACTTTTCCCAGAGCCAGAATCAGTTCAGTATTTGGCTTTCCCACTTATACTTGGAACATGGGATTCTTTTTCTCAAAGCCTATCAGGGTTCCATTTATGTTTAGCACCTGCATGCAGCCTATGGGCTCTAAGAGGGACTTTTTACATATAGGTATGAATTTCTTAACATACAGTCATTTTGTAACTTAAAGGTATAATATCTGATAATCATGAAGATAAAAGTGTTACACTTATATAATTAAAATAATCCCCTTTAAATAAGTTTCTACAATTCTTTCATAACCATAAGTAGTGAGAAATTGCTCAGCAATATCATATACAATGATAAAAGTTTATCAATAATAAAATCCAGGCCACTCTATATTACCAGACTTAAGAAACCAACCTGTGAAGTGTGAATTCCAGCTCTACCATTTACCAGCTCTGTGATACTTAGTAACTATTATAATCCCTTTAAACACCAGTAAATATGGATAATAATTAGTAAATAGGGGTAATAAATTTAGCTAACTTAAAGCTAAGGTAAAACTGAAAAGAGTATGAATGGATATAAAACACTTTTTCATAGTGCTTGATTCAGACCAAGTGTTCAATTAAAGCTACTGAGGTAAGAAAAAGGCTATGAACATGAGAAAGTCCACACCCTTCCTTCTCTCTTTGCCAGTCATGTGGAAAACTAGATGGGAAAAGAGAACGAAGTTAGTACATGCAAATTCTCAGAAGAAAATCATGAGATGAACAAACAACTTTTCTTCCAGAACCTCCACTCTTTAAGACAAGATCTAGTGAGCAAAATAGCAGAAACAGGTGGACATAGAGGAGGGTCCTAAATGGGATAAAACTGAGTAGTTCTGAAGAATCGGGAATGTTCAAAGATAGGAAAAGACAGGAGATAAGTGTTAGTGTTGACAAAAATCATTAGATGTTTATTAACCGAAAGAAGTATGATAAAAGATTGAAATTTTTGCCTGAAGCCCATTTTTTTCTAATGTACACATTCCAGAAGTGGATTTTTGGGGTCACAGATTATAGAGGTGTTATGGGCTGAATGTATCCTTCCAAAATTCATATGTTGTAGCCCTAACTCTGAGGACTCAGTATATGGCTATATTTGGGTCAGAGGGTCTTTTAAGAGGTAAGTTAAATGAAGACCATAAGGTAGGTGGTCCCTAATCCAAACGACTGGTGTCCTTATAAGAAAAGAAAATTTGAGCACACAGAATACATCAGAGATGTATGAGCAAAGAAGGACCAGGTGAGGACACAGCAATGAGATGGCCATCTGCAAGCCAAAGAGAAAGGCCTCAGGAGAAACCAAACTAGCAGACACTTTGATCTTGAACTTCCACCCTCCAGAACTGTAAGAAAGTTTATTTCTGTTGTTTAAGTCATCCAGTCTGTGGTATTCTATGGCAGTCCAAGTAAACTAATACAAGAGATAAATATTTATATTAGCTATTAAGGGGCAATAATATGCTTAGTGGTTAAAGTAGTTTGCCTGAAATCAGAATGATTTTGACTTCTCAGTTCAAATTTTAGTTCTATTACTTTGTTTGTATGACCATAAACAAGTCGTTTACTCCCTATCTCAGTTTCTTCATTTAAAAAGGGAAAGGGGGATTCATTATAATGGTGTCTACTTCATTTGGTTGTTATCAGACTTCAAGGAACTGAAATTATTAACACCTAACACAGTGACTGGCATATAATATTGATCAATGATCTTAACTATTTTAATTGGCTATTATAATTCTCCTCAAGGGTTCTCTATCCTTCTGACTTGCAGCATTTTCAAAGACTATGGCAACGCTGTGGAGAAAGTCTCCAGGTTAGCAGAAGCAATTCTGGCTGTGGAGCTTTCGAGGGACAGCTTACTCCAAGTCATATATCTTCTTTCATTTCAGTTACAATGAGAAAAGGTCTTGGATGCCAGGACCCCAGGATCACAACCTGAATTGAAGGCAGGCGCTCAACCATTGAGCTACCCAGGTGCCCCGGAAGTATGATTTTCAAAATGAGACTCATCATTGGTTCTTGAGCAGGAGGTTAAATTAAGCAGTGTTCTAGAAGGGATGTGCAGAAGAAATTAAAATTGGGGCTGTGAACAGAAAAACCATCACCCTATTTGCAGGTGTTACATAGTAAGGACCTGAACTTGGTTTGTGGCAATAGCCATGCAAAAATAGAAAGCAATGAAAAGTGTTGTGAAAGGAAAATCAGATTTGGCCACTCATTAAATGGAAGTAGAAAAGAAAAACAAACTAAGATTCAAAGAAGATCGAGGCTCCTTGAGTCTAAGTTCATTGGCTCATTCAGAGGCTATCAAGAGAAAGTAGCAGGAGGAGAAGATCCTGGTTTTAAAAAAAGATTAAGTTTGATTATATGAAATAAAACTAATATAAATACATTTGTGCTATTTTTACCTTAAGAAAGTAAAGTTCTCATGATCTAAAATAACAGGGACCAAGGAGAAACATCTTTGAATTAAAGATACATAAATTCAACATTATTTGATTTTCAGTGAGCCAGGCAAGCACATAAAGAAATTCCCCCCAGGCAAACCCTTTGCTATTGACACAAATTACTATTTGACAAGGGATTAGAAAAAAGAGTCCCAAGAAAAAAATAAAATGTAAACAGTGCTTTATCCTCTTCCTTTCTGCTTTTCGTTAAGTGCCTTACAAATTGTGAGCTAATTCTGTTTTCAGAGTTTTAAAAACAGTTGCTTGATGTTAGCCGTTTCTAGAGACATAATGCACTAGTACCAAATTTTCAACTTTTGTATTTGTACAGATACTGTAATTTATGTGACTTGGGAATAGCTCTTCACAGGAGACCTAGTTTTAAAATACCAACATCAGAGACGCCTGGGTGGCTCAGTGGTTGAGGTCTGCCTTTGGTTCAGGGTGTGGTCCCAGGGTCCCAGGATCGAGTCCTGCATCTGCTTCCTGTGTGGAGCCTGCTTCTCCCTCTGCCTATGTGTCAGCCTCTCTCTCTCTGTGTCTCTCATGAATAAATAAATAATGTCTTTAAAAAAATACCAACATCAAGTTAATGAAATTTCACTCAATTTTTAGGAATTTCAGAAATATGGAGATTTTACAGAGGCACTGAGGATTATTTGCAAAACCTTTAGCAAAATCTCCAGAGTTCTGTTGTTTTTTGTTGTTTTTAATAAGTCATTATGCTTCTACAGAAGCCAGCATATTCTCTGGAATTTTAACAGATGACATTCTTCACTTTGCCAGCATAGTACTCCAGGATATACAACAGATCAATGAACTACTCCAGCAGAGCAATAAATGGGGGCCTGAAAAAGTTAATGCACTTCTTAAATGCCAAATTCTTATAAAGTGGCTTATTTTTAAAGATAGATGTCAACCCAGAGTACTATACACATTAAATTCTTTAATGACAGATATTACTTAATAATATAAAGCTAACAAAGAAAAGTAAACACACTTTGGGAAATAATTTCTTTTTTATTTTTCTGACTTTTTAGGAAAATAAAAGTCTGATAAAACCATTAAAACTTTCTACACACCTCCTGAAATATAATTAAATGCAAAGGAATGTTGGTAATTTCTGCATTTTGGTATTTTAGTCAAGTACATAAAAGCAAAGACTAGGGACACCTGGATGGCTCAGCAGTTCAGCATCTGCCTTCAGCTCAGGGTGTGATCCCAGAGTTCCAGTATTGATTCCCACATCGGGGTCCCTGTGAGGAGCCTGCTTCTCCTACTGCCTATGTCTCTACCTTCTCCCTGTGTCTCTCATGAATAAATAAATAACATCTTTAAAAAAAAAAAAAGAGCAAAGACTAATTTACTTGCTTTTAGTTGCTCCAATATTATAAACAAGTGGATATATATATATATACATGAAATATATACTTGTTTATATATACATATACATACATAGATACACATATATACATATCTAGTTGCTTGTTGTTTTACTATTGTACTTCATATATGTAGTTCCTTTTTTTTTAAAGATATCTTTAATGAATGAATGATATCTTAAATGAATATCTTTAACGACTTCAATCCATTTAGAGGTGAATCTTTACTTTGGAAGCCCTTGCTTTGCTGTCTGCCTTTTCTTCTGCTTAGCATCCCCTTTCTTCTCCCTTTAGGGTCACTCATTCATCTTTCAAAACCAATTTCACAAGTAACTTGCACAGGGAAATACTTTTGATATCCTGAGACTTGAATCAAATCCTCTTCATTTGACCATTAATTCAACAAATATATGAACACCTACTATGTGCCAGGTACTATTTTACACATGGAAATACAATAGTGATCACATTAACTAAAATCCCTCCTGGAGCATACCTCCTAATGAAGGAAAGAAGAGAGAGATAAAACACCAAATATACCACAGGGAATAATGAAACATGTAAGTGAAAGGAAAACACAGGATGGCAGAAAAACAAAGCAGGCTAGGGGAGCTAGGACATTCCCATCAGTAGGGTCATTGCTGTTAAATAGGATGATCAGGGAAAGCCTTAAGGATACAAAGGCATTTAAGCAGTAATTCCAAGGAAGTGAGGGAACAAACCTCTGTATATTCAAATGGAGAATGCTCCAGACTGAAAGGACTGCAAGTGCATAAAGTCTGAGGTAGGAATGTGCTCAGTATGTGTTAGGAACTAGAAAGGATGCCTTCACAATTGGAGCTCTGTGATTGCGGCAACATGGTGAGGAGAGGTAACATGTGAGGCCTCTCACCTAACAGACCTCGAGAACTTGAGCATTTGCTCTGAGTGAGCTGGGAAGCCACTGAGGGGGTTGAGTTGAAGAGTGTCATAATGTGACATAGGTTTAAATGAACTACTCTGATTTCTGTCTCAAGAATGGGCTTTAAAAAAAAAAAAAAAAAAAAAAAGAATGGGCTTTAGTGGGACCAGGGAGGAAGCTAGCAGATCAGTTAAAATTTTATGGTGGTTCAGAAGAAAGATAATAGGGGCTCCCTATGTGTTCCTTTTGCAAACTGACCACAAGTCCAGCCTACCATTATCCTACTCCTCTACTTTTTTCTTGATAAAAGTGACATCCCTAAAAGGAGAAACAGAATCTCTTATCACTGTATCATCAACATTTTACAAAAAACCTGGCATATTACAGTGCTGGGTAAATGTTTACTGAATGAAAAAAATCTATTAACAGAGACTTTAAAAGAAATTAAAACCCTGAACCAAACCAAATATCATGGCTTTTTAAATGGAAATATTTACGTTAACGAATAATTTGGGCTGATTCAGTGGGGGGAGAAAAAGAACTAGTATTAGCCTATATTTTTTGAGATATTGGTCTCCAATTCCATGCAGTAAAAATGCAAAGGAATAAATTAGGGCTGTGAACCAATCCCAGAAATGGCAACTAAAGTAATAAAGGTAATGGATTTTGATCAGTACATAAAATAAAAATCATAAATAATGTACATGAAAAATGTAAAGTGACATTAATAAATAAGCATCTGTTTAATATTATTAAGGTCAATTGAGAAAACCTAATTGTAGTAAATATTTTAATTAGTGTTTTGGCAAAAAGCATTTGAAATTTGAAAGATAAGGAAAAATTTTATGAATAAAGGTAGGTTTTAATATCCTACTCTCATAGTGAATCACAAAGAAAGCACTTGCCTATGTATTAGTTTGCTATTGCTGCTGTGACAAATCCCCATAAACTTAGTAAGTTAAAACAACACAAAATTATTAGCATAATTTGTAGGTCAGAATTCTGACACAGGTCTCATTGAGCTAAAAATCAAGGTGTTAGCAAAGCTTCATTCCTCTCTAGAGGCCCTAGGAGACAACATGTCTCCTTGTCTTTTCCAGCTTCTAGAGAATGTCTCAAATTATGATACATCCATATGATGGAATACTATAGAATCATTAAAATTAAGTTTCTGGAATTTTTAGTTATACGACAAAATATTAAAAGTGACAAGTGTTACAAGCCACATTAATATATGCAAAACTACTTCAACTATACAAAAATATATAAGCATGGACAAATAACTGAAAAAAGGTGTGACATGACTTCTAAATGTTGTAGTTATAAGTATCTATTTCTTCCTTATGCTCTTTTCCTAATTTTTAAATGAACTTGTATAACTTTTAAACTAGCACATTTTTAAAAACAGCACCATACATTTAAATTAATGTCCATGTTTTCATACAAATATTTCATTATCTCCTTCTGATACTTTCTTCTCCCCTTTTCCTCCAGTCAAACATGGAATTAAGACTTTGTTTCAATTTAAATGAAAAAAGGCAAACGTTGCATCGTACTCTTTCCCCTTTTATTCCATAGCCTAAATTCTTCAAAGTACCATACCCAATGCCATTTGGATTTTCTGATTTAAGTTTCAAAGATATCCTATTTCTACGAATTCCTCTTACTCTCTAGCTAGACAGTAGGTAACCTTTTCAGAAAAAAACAAGATTTTTAATTTTAACTCTGCAAGACATTCTCTTAGCTTTCAGATCTATTGAAATATTATAGCATCCTAGAATTTCTGGTATATACAAAATTGAAAGGAGGTACAAAACTATGAACACTTTAAAAAGATGAGTAGTTGTGGGGTGGTGAGGTGGGAGGAGGGATGAAGAGACAAAACACAGAGGACTTTTAGGGCAATGAAAATATTCTGTATATTAGAATGGTAGATACATGTCATCATACATTTGTCCAAACTCACAGAAGTTTGGACAACATCAAGTGAACCATAATGTAAACTAAGAACTTTAAATGATAATGCTGTATCATCATAAGTTCATCAATTGTAACAAATGCACCACTCTGGTGGGAGATGCTGATAACGGGGGAGGCTCTGCATGTGTGGGGCAGAAGTACATGGGAAATCTCTGTAGCTTTCTCTCAAATTTGATGTGAACCTAAAACTTCTCTAAAAGTGTAAAATCTTTACAATTGAAAGGACAGGTAAATTTTTAAAAAAGAAATATAACGTTGGCAAATTGAACCCCAATTTAAAAAAAATGAAAAAGAAAAAGAAAGAGAGAGAGAGAGAGAGAGAGAGAGAAAGAAAGAAAGAAAGAAAGAAAGAAAGAAAGAAAGAAAGAAAGAAAGAAGAGAAAGAAAGAAAAAGGGAAACTCACACCTCCTCATCTATTTAAAACAACAGGAAAATTAACAAAGCTTTGTCTTTCATCTGCCAAATTTAGCTACTACAAATAAAAGGCCAACAAAATCATTTCAGCCATTTTGTTTTCATACATGTTATACATATGTACATTTGTGCATATCCATACATCACTTTCAAACAGGAAATAAATAGCCTATTATTAGATAAATCAGGCCGGGAATCAAACATATTCTCCTCTACCACTTGTCTTTCGATAATCACTCTTCTCCCACTTTGAAAAGAAAAAGCATACCCATCTTTATTCATCTAGAATCTCACAATGGTGCACTGCACTGAAGTATACATTTCTCTGGTGCCTATCAAAGGAACAATTTGAAATACTGATTATCTGTGAAGACTTCTTTAATCAAGGCACAATATACGCATGCCATAGCTCTGTATCTGTCCTTATATTTATACCTATTTCCACTGAGGGCTAAAAGTGAAATTAAACACAGGAAATTTGGCCCACATTGGAATCATTTGAATTTAGATAAATTCTGAGTAGGGTAGCATGAGTGAAGCAATTTCCATTACCTACTCCATCTTGTCCTTTTACTGCCTATGGACACTACCTCTGAGAGAGAGACCATGGGCACATAGGCACAAAATACTAAAGGTGAAGCCACCTCACTGGCAAATTCATGTTAAGACTCAATCCCTGCTTTTCCCAGCAAAATCACCTCTGGAAATCAAATGATGCAGTTATCATGAAAAAAATACCAATTTTTATAAATTTAAAAATGAAGTAGGACATTGTGTGACAGCCTGCCTTGGCTGATCTATTTGACAATGAAACTAATCTTTCCAATTAGGTTTAAGATGAACATTTTCCATGAACTGAAAGAGTTAAGTCTACAACTGAAGTTTTGATATAAAAAAAATATAACATACTTTACAAGAAAAAACTACTTTATCAAAAAATATGCATTGGCATAAATGTATTAAAATAAATGATACTTTATTTCACCAAACCTTTCTAAGTATACTGAGTTAAGCAAGGCGCCCTCATGTGAAAAACAGGAGTGACTGTCACTTGAAAAACTTTGGGAAAGCCTTTATATTGTTGATAAAGTTCATGACTAATAACTGGATAATAAATTATTTTGCAAGAGAGATGATTCCTAATTCTTTGCTTACAATGAAATTGAAAGAGACCTTTATCAACTTGACAATTAAAATTTTAGTAACATATCCCCATTATGATTTTTGACATATGACTGATAAAAACTTAAAATAGTAACAACTCGATAAAAAAAATTTCTACCTACTTATTTAGGTGAAAATATTTATCAATGTTTTCAACTACAAAAACAAAAAATAGGAATAGAAGGGGTGCAAAACTTGCCTCATTCTAGTAATATATAAATTCATGAAGATATAATACTTTTCATACCAAAAAAAAGACCTGCTACACAGCAAAAGCTGATAGATTAAGTAAAATTTCTTTCACAGAAGCTGTGGTAAAGATCAATACATGTTACCACCCATCCTCTCAGTACAGAACTTTCCTGTATATTCCATCTGGTATGAATTTGTTCTTTCCACTTTCCTCAGTTTCTTCACTAACAAAAGCAGACACCTGTGTTTTTTCTTCACTTAAATGACTTACGCATCCCTCCTTTGACAGCGTCTAGAAGTAGATGTTGTTTTGCAAGCCTCTTCCATGCATTTAGTTTTTTCACTTTTACTTTTTATTGAGATACAACGTAAAGTGCATAAATCTTAAATGTACGGCTTAATTAATTTTTGAAAATCATATGCCTTTGAAACTTCCTTCCAGATCAAAATGTAAAATACTATTTAACACCATAGGAGCTTCTTATTGCATCTTCCCAGTCATTGCTACTCACCCCACACACCGAAGGGTAAGCACTGTCCTGACCTCTAATAGGTAAGTTCTGCCTGCTTTCTAAACTTTACACCTCAGGATCATACAATATATCCTCCTTTATGTCTGGAAATTGAAGAAAAAAAAGTCATTGGATGAGAGAATATATTGACAAAACATAGTTGACAAGAGACTTGTACCAGGACATATATGTACAAATCAACAAAAAGACAGGCAATCCAGTTTTAAAGTGTGCAAACGATTTGAACAAGTATGTTACTAAAGAGACTAACCAAATAATATTTCATACATTTTGAGTACTTTCCATTTACCCCGAGTCTTTTGCGATCTCAGACGCCAAAGCTTTCAGTTCCCTTATTTAAATTAACTAATCTCTTCATTCACATATCCATAAAACATTTGTTTCATATCTCCTATGTTCAAGGCACCATGTTGTACAATGGAAAAAAAGATAAATAAAGTTCCTGGCCTCGGGGAATGAAGGGTCCAGTAGTTGAAATAAGCCATACAAAAAAAAATCCATATTAAATAGCAATACTGGCCATAATAGAAATAAAATTATTGACTGTTCCTACTTGACATTAGGGGAAGGTAGAGAGAATTGATTAAAGAAGAAAAGGTGGGATCCCTGGGTGGTGCAGCGGTTTGGCGTCTGCCTTTGGCCCAGGGCGCGATCCTGGAGACCTGGGATCGAATCCCATGTCGGGCTCCCGGTACATGGAGCCTGCTTCTCCCTCTGCCTGTGTCTCTGCCTCTTCTCTCTCTCTGTGTGTGACTATCATAAATAAATTTAAAAAATTAAAAAATAAATAAATAAATAAATAAATAAATAAATAAATAAATAAGAAAAGGTGATATTTGACAGATTTAATATCTTGTGTGATTAGTGTCATACACCTAAAACAAAACTTAGACAAATATCCCCAGGGAATGTCTCTCCTGATGATTTTCTTTCCTATGCTTCTCTCATCGTGGAAGTCAGACGTCAGCCCTATGAGAAGAGGCTATAAAAAGCTTTATAGCAGTAATTTGCTGGATCAGAACACCAAGAACCATTTTTACTTTTAATTCTACTCTGACCTTAATACTCCAGAACTAGGTAACTCTTTTATCTGAATCACATTCTACAAATTATTGGATCTTCTAACCCTTAATCCTAATATCCTACTAACTGCATTCCTCACATCTACCTATAAACCTTAATCTAGCATTTTTAATGCTTAGATCACCATCCATTATCTCGTCTTTCCCTCCTGTTCCTGTATGTTATATCTGGAACCCTCAGTTAACGGTAGCTATATCTATAATATGTCTATTTGTTTGTTTTGATTTTGGAATTTTTTTCTTTGTGTTTTAAATCCATACTCACTTCCAAAAACAACAAACAGACCTGGGTCTTCCTCTTGAGTTTAGACACCTGGTTTTCACTGAATTCTGAACTATGTCCACTCTCAAGATTCAAGGCTTTCTCAGCCTAGCCCATCTTACAGCTATGGAAGTGCCAGCCACAACAAAAGGAAAAGAGGAAAGGAATTTTTTAATAAAAGCATACCATGAACACAACCTATTCTTTTCAAATCAGGATATCAACTTTGAAATTGTTGCATCTCTCACCCAAATGTACTTCATGAATTTCCCTTATGCTTTGTAATAAACTGAGTCATAACCGAGAACAATTTTCTCAAAATCTAGCCTACCTACATCAGAAAATCCTAAGCATACTTACTTTGATTAAGATCCTTAGACCCCACTGCAACCTACTGAATCAGAACCTTTGGATCTGAAGTTCACATATCAGATTTTTCCCTAAGAAGCTCCAAAGGTGATTCCAAAAGGTGGTCCAAAGAGTCCAAAGTCTTAAAACAACTGAAATGGAACAATTCCATGAACAGAATGAACACTAACCAATTTAAGGCTTTATTTTTACCTACTCATGGATAGGCACTATGGGAGAAATTCAAAGAAACTCTCCTAAAGAGGCAGGGATGACTCTGATACCATGTAAATAAACCCAGGATAGCTTCCCTTAAGGGATGAGAGATCATATGTGAAGATACTCCAGCTTTCCCTTCTAAAGCAGCTATGTGACTGAGGCCATCCGAGATTATCTAATCCAAACCTAAACTGACTCAGATGAGAAAAATTATCCTACTGATGCACAGGATTATGAGAAAAATTTTTAAAGTGTAACTTTAAGCAACTAAATTTTGAAGTGGTTTGTTATACAGCAAACACTAACTGATACACCCACTAAAATTTCTTTCACAGAAACTTTGTGGTAAGGGCTGATACATTTTACCACCCATTCTCTCAGTGTAGAACAATCTTCCTGTATATTCCATCTGGGGTGAATTTGCCTTTTCCACTTTCCTCAGTTTCTTCCATTCATTCACAAAAGTCTTGCCATTTGTTTTCACCTTAAGAGGTTCTAATCATTTTTTAAATTTTGTTTACTACATTTTAATTGCACTAACCCATCATTCACCATCTACTACATACAATGTTTTATAACAGGGTCAAGACATTCAATGAAGTTCTTTTTACATGAGCACAAAAATTGGGAACTGCCTAAATCACTAACAATAGAAGGATAGCTAGATAAATTATGGAATTTGATTGAAAAAATATTCAACTACTGAAAATCGTATTCTTTAAAGAACATTTAGTGACAAAGAAAATGCTTACAATGTAATAAAAAGTGAAAAGGTTTAAAAACTATACATATAGCTATTCAAATACCCATATATAGAAGGACATGCACTGGGATCTTAACAGTGCTTATCTCGAGATAATAAAATAACAAATGATTTTACTATCTTCTGTACTGCTTTTCTTTATCCATAATATAAATAAGCATTTATTGTTGTGCCCAAGATTGCGAATCCAAGAAACCACCAAGGAGCCAAGACCGATACAAGCACACGAGGGTTTATTAGCAAGCTCGAGCTTGGGTCCAAGTATACCCGACACAGTGGAGCAGGGACTTGGACCCCGAAGTGGGTTACGGCTGGGTTTTTTATAGGCTGGTCTAGGGGATTTTCAGAAGAGGTGAAGGAATTTCTCAAGTTCTGTTTACATTCTGATATGGGGCTTAAGGGCATTGAGCTCTGTTCTCATTCTAATATGGGACTTTCTACCACGGGCGTGGGCTCTGTTGTCTTTCTGATATGGGATTCCCTGCCAAGGACATTGAGGACGTTCTGCAGTTTTTCCCATAAAGTTCAGCTCTTATTCACAGGGGCCTAAGATGGCTGTACTTGTGCTAATGCTAAACTTTAGGTGGGATGGCCTTAATTCTTCTTGGCCTCCACATTTATTACTTTCATATTTAAAAAAACATTAAAAATACATAAATGAAAAAAAATACATAAATGGTATTCTTGCTTCCTACCAGTTCTCCAAATTAATCTGTAAAATCTTTCTAAATTACATGAATAAAAACAAAAATAATAAGGAAATGTTATTTTTGGCCACAAGAGCTTACATTTGGTCAAAATGGTATCTAATATATACACTGTTTTAGATGAAAAAATTAAAAACCAAAAAAATATATATAAAAGAAAGGTACTGCTACAGGAGTGCCTGGCTCAGTTAAATGTCTGCCTTCAACTCAAGTCATGACTGCAGGGTCCTGGGATTGAGCCTGTCAGGATCCCTGCTCAGTAAGGAGTCGCTTCTTCCTTTCCTTTTGTCCCTCCCTTCCATTCATGTTCTCTCTTGCTATCTTTATCTCTCTCTCTCAAATAAATAAAGTCTTAAAAAAAAAAAAAAGGTATTGCTACAGCCCCAACCACTCATGCACATTCACTGCTTTTACATATAAATGATCACACTGTGTTTTTCTCAAAATACAATTTTTCTATTTGATATGGAATAATGCATTAAATTTCTTGGGAGTTGGGATAACTAACCCATGCATCTGTGCAAAGCAGTTCTTTTACTATATACTGCTAGAGCAGAGACATGAATATTGTACTCTAAGTTATGTTTGTTTTCCATAGGAGTGTAAGATTAACAATTGTGAAACTACCTTATGTGTCATCTAGGATTCAGCAAATTAAATATATTATGGTATCAGAGACAGCTATCTCATTGTCAGAGTAAAGATTAATAAATAGGATAAAAGAGAAGGCTAGAATGGATCTGGTGGTTTGGATCAGAAAAGGATTAATCAGTATAAACTCGTTGTTGCTGTTGTTTTTAATACAGATAGACCTAGAAATAGATATAAATGTGTATGATGCATGTGTATGTGCACGCATGTGTGCATAAATCTTTTTCATATATTTATGTTTGTGTGTGTGTACGTCTTTCCTAGTTCTGTCCACTAAGAGTGTCTAGAAGAAAGATTACCCAATAATAATGAACATGCCTAACACCACATTTTGTTTTCCAAATACCATTTTTCAAAAAAACAGTCACCAGGGCTAGGCTAGGGAAAATGCTGTCAAAGGTTGAAGAGTATCTTCTGACATGATGCACTGAGGACACAAAATTACCTATTTTTGGCAAAAATGCATTACATCAACTCTAACATGAGATAACATCAGGCAAATTCAATTTTAAATAGATTTACTCTACCAAATATTGGCTAGTACTCTTCCAAGATGTCAAGATCACAAATGAAAAAGTATGACTGAGAAAATGGCCCAACTAAAACAGACTAAGGAGCCATGATCAGGGTTAATTTCCAGGCTTTGACAACTGTATTATAGTTATGTGAGATGTTACTGTATGGTGAAAATGAGTGAAGGAACTCTCTAGGCATTTTGTAAGAGTTTTGTAAGTCTGGAAATACTTGAAAATTAAGAGTGTAAAAAAAGATTTACTGTAGGAAAGGGAAATTTATTTTGATATTGAAAACTTTTTAAAATGTTGTTCCTAATTCTGTATTTAATTATCATTTTATCTTTTTTAAAGACCTTCCTTATTGTACCACTAATGCCCCTATTGGCAACAAGAAGAATCAAGAATTAAATGTTCAATGGTAACGTTTTACCCTTTCTTCTTCCAATACCTTTATTCTATCCTTTTAAACTTGAACTGGATTATTCTACCATTAAACCTGTAGAAGAAAGAAGCCCTTGCTTATCTCTCTAAAATTTATGTATTGTACAGCTTTTTATATACTTCCAACATCACTGAAATACTATAATAATGTGATTTTGGACACTATGGTTAAATAATTGCTATTGTCTTCATAGTTACTCAGAATAATGTAGTTAAAGTATTATTCCAAATTCCATAATAATTAGGGTTGTCTTGTTTGCATGCTACTTTCATTATTAGTTCTGTTTTTCCTTATTTTTGTCTTCCTGAGGCAATGCTGCTGACTTATCTCTGGAATGTAGTGGCTTTTTTTTTTTTTTTTTTTTTTTTGAGTGCTGCCTCTAGTGGAATGACATGACAACTTAAGTGTTTTCTTCCCTTTCTTTTTTTCTTTATTTTTATTTTCTTTCCTTTTTCTTTTTTTTAAGTTACAGTAAAATACACATAAGATAAAATTTACCATTTTAACCATTTTTAAATGTACCGTTCAGTAGCATTTAATATATTCACATTGTTGAAAAGTTCTAAGGTTTTTTGTTTTTTTTTTTTTTAGTTTTACTTATACATCCAAAAAAGATGCAAAACAAAGATGATTTGCTTAAATTTGGAGGACTAATAAGGAGATTAGATTTCCTGTACCACTTTTTCAGACATTATTTGGAATCATTCACATGAGAGATGAATGAAAGGATCAGAACTAATCTTGATCTCAACTGATTAGGAACAAAAACGAAAAAAAACAGAAGTAGAGAACTGAAATAGTTATGTACCTCCTGTATAGAATTTGTCTAGCCAATAAACTCAACTGTCCAGAATACAACTTTACCAGAAAAAGTAAGTATATAAAGGTCTCCAAGATACAAAATTAGTGTAACAAAATTCATGTTTTTAATTTTGTATACTTTAGGCACAAAAGAATTTCATGCCTTCAATCAAGATTTTACTCTTATTTGGGGCACCTGGGTGGCTCGGATGGTTAAGCACTGGTCTCTTGATTTAGGCTCAAGTCACGATCTCAAGGCCCTGAGATCAAGCCTCTACAAGAGCTCCAGAATAGCAGGGAGTCTGCTTGAGATTCTCTCGTTCCTCATCTCTCTGCTCCTTCCATCCCCCGCTCCAGCACATTCATACTCTTTCTCTCTCTCTTTTTCAAAAATTAAACAACAACAACAATAACAAAAAGAGCTCTTACTTTAAGGGCAACACAACATACTTGGCTACCTGGTGTCTAAAAATAGCAAATACGAAGTAAAAAGAGGAATGCTTGTAGGCAATATTGGTAATATACTGAAAATAAGTTATATGTGGAAAGGATGACCATGAAAAGCAAAAAAAATGAGTGTATTGTTAAAGAATTGTGAAAGAATAAAAATATCTTTCATATCTCAAAATTCCTGGAGGCTATAAGAAATTAAAAAATGTTTTAATAAGTGATTCTTATAATGATATGTTCAGCATATTCTATTTTTAAATACAGGTAATGAAAATAAAATCATACTTAGTGTGGTGGTATCAACAGGTTTGTTATCAGATATATACCACATTCAGAATGTAAAAAATAAAGTGGCTTTTCTTTTCTTTTTGTGGTTGTTTTAAATGTGGGTGCTTCACACTAATGTGGGGGAAGGGAGACATACTGATGCAAAAAATTGCACCAGAATCTTTTTCCCCAAGATATTTCACAAAACTAGTTATCCTAATTCTCTGATTTAAAACAAAATGCTAGAAATATGAATTCCATTCTTTAAAAGTTCATTTTTTTCTCTAAATGTTGACTTTCCATTAAAATGTTACTAAACATATAGCATTAGAACAAGATGACAACACAAACACTGAAGAAAAATATGGAGAGATATTTTTTTTTTTAGACTAGAAATGCTTAAAGACATTCACTGAGAAATGACCACAGGCATTCACAGAAGATTTTATGTCTCAGAAGATGCCCAATTTGACAACTGATTAAGGCTTAAAAGGAAAATCCCAATAAAAACGGAGACTATAAAAGCTCCACGAGGCAAAGAATCCTGTCTCTCATTACCATATTGCCAATGCTTATTATGTAGAGCAAAGACTTTATACAGCAAAATTAGGACCCAGATGGGGTGCTTTCTACACACTATTACTCTTCATTTTCTCAAGTGTTCCACTGAACTACTGAGATATAACACCTGCAGCAAATAAACACAGTTCCTTTCTAGACTTAAAGTAATTTATTGCAACAGACCCTGTGTATCTAAAGTAGTATTATATTTGTTGTTGTTTTTAAGCCAGCTCACAAAACTTCCTGAGTTTTTGTGATGATAGCTTTATTAAACATTTCAATAAGCATATTAGCACCATATTAACTGTGATGTACACAAAGCACAATTTTTGGCCTAGTACACCTCCTCAAACTCTATGTCTGCTTTAATTATAGCCAATGAAAGAAATTTCAGAATCTAGGTTCTCTATATTCTTGCAATGTTTTAAATTTAATATGAATAACTGACACTTTTCATTCATTTCTTTATCAAACATGTACTGAGTGTCTACTCTTAACCAGTTACTCTACTAGACACCAAAAATACCGCGGTGTGGAAAACAAACACAGCATTTTCTTTCATGAGTCTTATACTCTGGTATGAAAAACAGGTAAAATATGCAACAAAATTAACAAAATTTTGAAATTGTAAGAATAAGCAGCAGGAGAGGTGAGAGGGAGGATCTAATTTAGTCAATAAAGTTTTCCCGAAGAGGTGACACTTCAGCTAAAATTTGAAAAAATTATGCAGCACATAGATTGAAAAGAGATTGAGAAGACAATTCTCTAAAGCTGGAAGGAGGGATCCCTGGGTGGCGCAGCGGTTTAGCGCCTGCCTTTGGCCCAGGGCGTGATCCTGGAGACCCGGGATCGAATCCCACGTCGGGCTCCCGGGGCATGGAGCCTGCCTATGTCTCTGCCTCTCTCTCTCTCTCTCTCTCTCTCCCTCTCTCTGTGACTATCATAAATAAATAATAATTAAAAAAAAAAAAAGATAAAGCTGGAAGGAGACTGTCATGTTAAGGAATTGAAACAAGACTGAGATAGCCAAGATCTAGCAAAGAGGTCATAATACAGAGTAAGGTTTTTCCCTAAAAGGGCTGAGAAGCCATTGAAGGAAGTTAAAGAGGAGTTTATATGGCTTTATATATTTTTATTAGTTCTTAAACTAAATTAAATAAACACTGCTAACTTAAATTTGATTTGCTCTGAAGTCTTCCATAAGGCACTTGAAATAAAGGTTTCACCAATCTTTATTGTGAACCTATTTGTGTTAAAGTAAAACTCAATTTTAATGGCGGTTTTCCAAAGTCACTCCTAACTGAACTCTTATAAACTCACAACCACTTAGGTCCTTAAACATCCTAGTTGGAAGCTCTGTTTTCCCTCTATCCTCATCATGACCACGGAGATCTACAGTTCCCACTATAATATGACAAAGTGCATTAACTGTCTGCACCAAGGGGCTCCATTAGTTGTGTTGGCAGTTTTTGTTCTTCCTTTCACCTCCCTAATGAGGCCCAGTCCCACTCACCGATGTCCTATAGCAGTCAGACAAACCACTGTCTCAAGTTCTGCCAGGAATCAAAAATAACATTAATTGCATTCTATATTGTGTATCTATATTTAATGATAATGGATAATATCTCTGATGACATTTTTTCAAAATTTGTTTCTCCATTTCCCCTTCATTTGGAAAAATGCCTTCCCGAGTATCTGTCTACCTCGCTTGTTTTAAGAATGTAAACGCTCATTCATCCTTTGACTCCTATATTATAACCTACTACAGAAGTGCTTTAAAAGATCCTGATTTTACCACCTGGAAAGAGAGTAGGCTTCATAATTGTTTAGGAGAGTTATCTATATAACCCCCACTGGGAGCCCATGCAGCTAACATGATTCTGCAAATGGGCTCACGGATATCCTGGCAACTCCTCAAGGGAACAGGAGTCTTTTCCCAGGGCACAGGACATTTCAGAAAAGGGATAAATGGAGATACCTTCTCCTTGAGCACTCCTGAAGCTGCATAATTTATATCTTTCAGGCCCCAATAATCCTTACTTGTGGCAGTCATGTTTCTCTAGGCTTTACAGTTCCACACTCTTTCCAAAGTAACATGAAAAGGTGCCAGACCAAGATATAGGACATGACTCTTCACAACGTTCCCCTGCAGACTCTTATGACCTGCATACACCAGCAAGACTAATTATCTCTCTGAGGACACAGAATAAGCTAATACATGCAAAAATATCCTGAAAGATACAAAATGGGGTATAAACATAAGGTACTAAGAACATGGCTTATTTGCTTCTGTATTCCCACTGGCTAACACCAAACCTGGTGTATAGCAGGCTCAGAGGAGATAGGTAAGTAGATAGGTAGGTGGATAGATATATATATAAATTTTATATGTAATATGATATTTATGATAAACTATACATGAAGGTAGAGAATAAATAAATCTAATAACTGCATTTTTGAGTACCAACAAATTTAGCTAGGTAAACTTTGAAATTCTCATCTTATATTTTATTGTTATCATCATGAAAATATTTTGTATTTGTTTTTGGGGTTATCTCACCTTATCTTTTCTATAATCTCCTATTACTCAACTTTCCCTAATATACACATATATATATCCAAGGTCTTCCCCACTGGCACATGGTGCCCCCCTTCCCACTCCTTAGCACCTTAGCTCTGTTTACCTCTAACCTTTTTCTAACCACTTTCCCATCAGCTATTAAGTGGAAGAGCAGAAATTCAATTCCAGGGATGTCTGTCTCTAACACTCTTTTCACTAATCTCTGCTCCTTTCCAAGGAATTTCTGGTTTTGATGACTTAACATTGATGGAAGGATTTTCCTGGAATTCCTCATACTGCTCATCATGTGGTACTGTCTCTCCTCCCATTAGTAACTGCAATACTATTTAGAAGTCACCTTTATGTATCAGGAAGCAAATGCTTTGAACTTTGAAAAACTTGAGTTTGAGGTGTTGAATTGAAAATGAAGTCATCTGAAGACTGAGATGAGGACAAAAATTCTATCTTGTGTTGTTAATTCTTATGCTCTTAAGCCAGTGAGTGTGAGAATCAGACTTGAGGAGTATTTTAGAGATACAGCCAGTTGTCTTATCACTCACTGACTCAAGAGCAGTCCCTGATGAGTCACACATTGCTTCTGTCACAGCACATCGGCCATGAGCCAAAAGTCATCAGTTGCATGGAGAGCTGTGCTATCAGTGATTCAGAGCATCTTTTCCCTTTTTCTTCTGAGGACCAAAAAGGATTCAGTTAAAGCACAAAGAATTTAGAATGGATTTGGATAAGAACACAGAGTGTAAAAGTGGTAAGAAAGTGAAATTTCCCAGTGCTAACATAAATCAGAGGTCCTCCCCCTTTATTTTAATTAAAGGATGAGGCAGTTTAAGGTGGCAAAATAGGAAAATCCCGAACTCACCTTTTCCCATGGAGACAACAAATTTATAGCCGTGTGTGGAACAATTATCTATGGAAAGATTCTAGGTAGCTAAACAGCTACTCCACAACAAAGAATAAGGGCCAGATCAAGATGGTAGGACAGTCAGAGATCATCTTGTCAAAAGCTCACCCCCAGCACAGTGACCCACCATCAGGAAGGGTCTCACAAATATGGAACTCCATCCTGAGGAGTGAGGGATTTGTACTCCACATAAGACACCCCAACAATTGGGACCTATATCAGAGAGATAATGTTTCAAAGCCAAAATGTTTGGCTTTGAAAACCAATGGGCCTTATATCCAGGAGAACCATAGGCTATAGAGAATGGAGATTATGCTCTTAAAGGGCTCCTGTGCAAACTCAATAACCCCAGGATCCAATGCAAAAGCAGAAGTTTGAAAAAGACCCAGATCATATGTGAAAAAGATTCATTTGCTAACCTTAAAGCATCTGCCAGAGGGGCAAAAGCCTGTTGAGACTCTCTACAGAGATGGAGGTACTAGCAGGCACCATTTTCACATTTTCTCTCTATTTTGCTAGTGCTGGCACTGGTGGGAACCATTTTTGCACCATTTTCTAACACGCTAGTATACTCCCCAACGTGCTGCTGCCATGCCCCACCCCACTAAGGCAATGTGTGAGGGCCTCGCCCCCCACCTAGGACCTTCTAAGCCAGGGTACACATACACAGACCACACAAGAGACATGCCCCCTGGAGCATTGGACTTTAGTAGCCAGGAGGGGTTGAATTTCTGAGATTTCGGGCCTAAAACAATCTAAGTAACAGTTCAAGAGACAACCAAGAACTAGGGAAGGTAAGCAATAAGGTTTATCTTGCTATAAAGGGTAATCCCTTCATGACTCAGAAAGATAGCTATTCATCTAACACATAGAAATAAAAACACAGTTAAGCAAAATGAAAAATCAGAAAAATATGTAACACATAGAAACAAATACACAGTTAAGCAAAATGAAAAATCAGAAAAATACATTCCAAATAAAAGAACAAGATAAAACTCCAGGAAAAAAAAAAAAAAAAACTTCAATAACATAGAAGATAAGTAATTTATCTGATAACAAGCTCAAAGTAATAATGATCAAAAAGATACTTGCCAAACTTGGAAGAAAAAGGGATGAACACAGAGATAACTTAAAAAGAGACAGAAAATATAAGAAAGTATCAAAACGAATTCACAGAGCTGAAGAAAATAACAACGAAAATAAAATATGCTAGAGGGATTCAATAGAAGACTAGATGAAAGAGAAGAATCAGTTATCTGGAAGACAGGGCAGTAGAACTCACCCAAATGGAGCAGCAAAAAGAAAAAAGGAATTTTTAAAAATGAAGATAGAATAAAGGACCTAAGGAACAACATCAAGCTGAACATCATTCACATTACAGGGGGTCCCAGAAGGATAAAAAAGAGAGAAAGGAGTATAAAATGTATTTGAAGAAATAATGGTTAAAAAATTTCCCTAACCCAAGGAAGGAAATACATTTGTATGCAGATCCAGGGATTCTGGAGAGTTCCAAACAAGATGAACTAAAAAAAAACTCACACCAAGACATATTATAATTAAGATGTCAAAAATTAGAGATTTTTAAAAAGCAGTAAGAGAAAAACAACTTGTCACATACAAGGGAACCCCCAATAAGATTACTGGCAGATTTTATGAGCAGAAATTTTGTAGGTCAGAAGAATGTGGCATGATATATTCAAGGGGCTGAAAGAAAAACACTTCAACTAAGAATATTGTACCCAACAACATTATCATTCAGAATTGATTTTTTTAGACAAGTAAACACTAAAGGGGTTAGTCTTTACTAAACTAGCCCAATAAGAAAACTGAAAGGGACTTCTTCAAGTTGAAAAGAAAGGACACTAGTTAGTAATAAAACCTATGAAAGTAAACATCTCACTAGTAAACGTAAACATTAAGTAAAGGAAGTAAATTACTCACTTAGACAACTAGTAGAAAGGTTAAAAGACAAAAGCAGTAAAAATAACTATTAACTATAATACTTAGTCAAAGAATACATGAAATGAAAAGATATAAAATGTAATAACAGAAACATAAAATGTGGGTAGTGGGAGTAAAAATACAGATTTAAAATGTGTTTAAAATTAACTTGTTATCAGCTTAAAATGGACTTTTATATATAAGCCTCATGGTAACCACAAAACAAAGACCTATAATATATACACAGAAGACAATGAAAAAGGAATCTAAACATAATACTACAAAAGTCATCAAACCACAAAGGAAAAAAATGAGAAGAAAAGAACAGAGAAACTACAAAACAACCAGAAAACAACAAAATGGCAATAAATACATATCTATCAGTAATTACTTTAAACATAATTGAACTAAATTCTCTAATCAAAACACGTAAAGTAGCTCAGTGGATTAAAAATAAACCATCTAGGGCAACCCAGGTAGCTCAGAGGTTTGGTGCTGCCTTCAGCCTGATGTGTGATCCTGGAGACCCAGGATCGAGTCCCACGTCGGGCTCCCTGCATGGAGCCTGCTTCTCCCTCTGCCTCTCCTTTCTCCTCTCTGTGTTTCTCATGAGTAAATAAATAAAATATTTAAAAAATTAAAAATAAATAAACCATCTATATGTTGCCTATAACAGACTTACCTAAGATGTAAGGACACGCACAGATTGAAAGTAAAGGGATAAAGAAAGGTGTTTCATGCAAATGGGAAAACAAAGAATAGCTGGGGAAACAATACTTGTATCAGACAAAATAGACTTTAAAACAAACAAAAAAAAAAAAAAATGTAGTAAGAGACAGGACAGGCATTACATGATAAAGGAGTCAACCCAACAAGAGGGTTTAACAAATGTGACTATCTATGCATCTAACATAGGAGTACCTATATATATAAAGCAAATGTTAAAGGACCTAAGGAGAGAGATCAACAGTAATAATAGTAGGGGACTTTTATACCCTACTTATATCAATGTATTGATCATTCAGTAGAAAATAAACACCAGCCTTAAATGATGTATTAGACTAGACAGATTTAATAGATAGATACAGAACATTCTATCCAGAAACAGCAAAATACACAATCTTCTCAAGTACACATGGAACATTCTCCAGGATAGATCATATGCTAGACCATAAAATAAGTATCAATAAGCTTAAGAATAATGAAATATAACAAGTATCTTTTTCTGACCAAAATGGTATGAAACTAGAAATTACAACATGAAAACTGAGAAAAATCATAAATATGTGGAGATTAAACAATAAGATCCTGTACAACCAATGAGTCAATAAACAAATCAAAGAAGAAATTTTAAAAAATACCTTGGGACAAGTAAAAATGGAAACACAATGGTCCAAAATGCTTCGGATGCAGCAAAAGCAGTTCTAAGAGGAACATTTATAATGACACAGGCCTACTTCAAGAAACAAAAAAACCTCAAATAAACAATCTAAGTTTACACTCAAAGGAACTAGACAAAAAATAACAAAGCCCAAAGTTAGTAAAAGGAAGGAAATAATAAAGATTAGAGGTGAAATAAATGACTAAAGACAAAAACAAAAACAGAAAAGCTCAATGAAACTAAGAGCTGATTCTTCAAAAAGATAAACAAAACTGACAAAACTTTACCTAGACTCATTAAGAAAAAAAAAAGGTTCAAAAAGTAAAATCTGATATGAAAGGAGAGAAATTATAATTAACACCAAAGAAATATAAAGGATCATAAGAGACTACATGAACAATTACACACCAACAAACTGGACAATCTAGAAGAACTGGATAAATTCCTCAAAACCTACAATATTCCAAGACTGAATCAAGAAGAAACAGAAAATCTGAATAGAATGATTACTAGTAAGGAGATGATTCAAGTAATCAAAAAACTCCTGACAAACCAAAGTCCAGGACCAGAGGCTTCACTGGTGAATTGTACCAAACATTCAACAAAGAGTTTATATCTATCCTTCCCAAGTTCTTCTCAAAAATTGAGGAGAAGATTCTTCCAAACTCAAGGTTGGCATACCTTGGTATCAAAACCCAGACGAGGAAAGAGAAAGAGAAAGAGAAAGAGAAAGAGAAAGAGAAAGAGAAAGAGAAAGAGAAAGAGAAAGAGAAAGAGAAAGAGAAAGAGAAAGAGAAAGAGAAAGAGAAAGAGAGAGAGAGAGAGAGAAAGAGAGAGAAAGAGAAAGAGAGAGAAAGAGAGAGAAAGAGAGAAAGAAAGAAAGAGAGAAAGAAAGAGAGAAAGAAAAGAAAAAAGAAAAAGAAAACGAAAACGAAAATTAAAATTACAGGCCAATATCCCTGATGAACCTTACATGCAAAAATCAACAAAATATGAGCAAACTAAATTCAACAATGCATTAAGAGGATCATATACCATGATCAAGTGGGATTTAACTCCAGGAAACAAGGATGGTTGAACATCTGCAAATCAATCAAAGTGTTATAACACCTTAACAAATGAAGGATAAAAATCATATGATCTTCTCAGTAGATGCATAAGAAGCATTTGACAAAATTTCAATCCATTTATGATAAAAAGTCTTTAACAAAGTGCGTATAGATGAAATGTAATTCAACATAATATAGGCCACACATGAGCAGCCAAAATCTAATATATTGAACAACAAACTGAAAAGTTTTTCCTCTAAGATCATAAGCAAGATAATACCCACTCCTGCCATTATAGTATTGGAAGCCCTAGGCAGAACACTAAGCAGGAAAAAAAGGCATCCAAATTGGAAAGTAAGAAATAAAACTCTTTTTTTTGCAGATAGCATGTTTTAAATATAGAAAACCCTAAAGACCCCACCAAAAACCTGTTAGAACTAAAAAACAAATTAGGTACAAAATTTGCAGAGTACAAAATCAATATACAAAATTTCTTTGTTTTTATATATTAACAGCTATCAGAAACAGAAATTTAAAAAAAATTCCATTTATAATTTCATCAAAAAGAATAAAATAACTAGGAAAAAAATCTAACCATGGAGATGAAAGACGTATACACTGAAAACTATAAGACACTGATGAAAAAACAGAAAGATAATACAAATAAATGGAAATATATCCAATGCTTGTGGATGAGAAAAATTAGTATTACAAAAATGTCCATATAACCCAAAACACTAGAGATTCAATGCAATCCCTATCAATTTCAGTGGCATTTTTCAGAGAAATAGAACAAACAGTTCTAAACAAACAAAAAACCTCACAGCTACAGAAACCAGATTGGTGGTTGCCAGGGGGAGGGAGGCTGGTTGGGTGAAATGGCTGGGCACAAACTTCCAGTTACAAAATAACTAAGTCATGGGGATGCAAGGCGGCTAGCTCTAATCAATAACATTGTATGGTAAATATGAACATTTCTAAGAAAGTAAACCTTAAAAGTTTACAGGAAAAAAAAAAGATTTTTCTTTGTAGCATTGTATTGTGAGAAATGGTAACTAGACTTTGTAATGTTTACAAATCATTTTATTGTATACCTAAAATTAATACAATGTGTCACTTATACTTTATATGTTTTAAAAAAGAAAAAGGAAAGGAAAACTCATTTCCATAAATTTTTATCAGGTGGAGCTGGGAAAGGAACTGCCAAAAAAACCAATAGGCTGAAAGCAAGACAAAGATCACTCCTCCCAAATACAGCCCCAGAGCCCATCCCAAACCTCTGCCTACAATTTAAGGAATTGTAATAGCACAATCCAGTACATGTGTGAAACCTACTAGTTCAATTTTGAAGTGTTACTTGGAATCTAGTGAAACAAAGACTTTCTGAAGAGAATTTTTTTTTTTTTTAGAACACAGTTTTCCCAAATGATTGAATGCCATTTTATTTAAAAGCGGAGAGAGAACCATAAGATACCTAGTAATAACTTAACCAAAAAGGTAAAGGATCTGAAAAGAGGTAAAGGTTCTACTCTGAAAACTATAGAGCGTTTATGAAGGAAATCAAGGAAGACACAAAGAAATGGAAAAATATTCCATGCTCATGAGTTGGAAGAACAAATATTGTTAAAATGTCTATGCTACCCAAAGCAATCTATACAATGTAATCCCTATCAAAATATCATCAATATTTTTAACAGAGCTGGAATAAACAATCTTAAAATATGTATGGAACCAGAAAAGACTCCAAATAGCTAAAGGAATGTTGAAAAAGAAAACCAAAGGTGGTGGCATCACAATGCTGGACTTCAAGCTGGAATCATCAAGACAGTATAGTACTGGCACAAAAACAGACATATAGATCTATGGAACACAAGAGAGAATCCAGAAATGGACCCTCAGTCCTATGATCAACTAATCTTTGACAAAGCAGGAAATAATATCCAATGGCAAAAAGAGAGTCTCTTCAACAAATGGTGTTAGGAAAACTGGGCAGACCCATGCAGAAGAATGAAACAGGACCACTTTCTTATACCATACATGAAAATAAACTCAAAATGGATCAAAGACTTAAATGTGAGACAGGAATCCATCAAAATCCTAGAGGAGAACACACACACAGCAACCTCTTGGACCTTGGCCACACCAACTTCTTGCTAGACATGTCTCCAAAGGCAAGTAAAACAAAAGCCAAATGAACTATTGGAACTTCATCAATATAAAAAGCTTTTTTGCACAGCAAAGGAAACAGTTGATAAAACTAAAAGATAATTGACAGAATGGGAGAAGATATTTGCAAATGTCTTATCAAAGGGCTAGTATCTAAAATCTATAAAGAATTTATCAAACTCAACACCCATAAAACAAATAATCCAGTTTAAAAAAAATGGGCAGAAGACATGAACAGATATTTCTCCAAAGAGGACATACAAATGGCCAACAGACACATGAAAAAATACTCCACATCACTCACCATTAGGGAAATATAAATCAAAACCACAATGAGATACCACCTCACACCAGTCAGAATGGCTAAATTTAACAACTTGGGACACAAGAAATGTTGGCAAGGATGAGGAGAAAGGGGAACCCTCTTACACCGTTGGTGGAAATGTAAGCTGGTGCATCCACTTCAGAACACAGGATAGAGGTTCCTCAAAAAGTTAAAAATAGAACAACCCTATGATCCAGCAGTCACAATACTCAGTATGTACCCAAAGGATACAAAAATACTGATTCAAAGGGGCACATGCACCCCAATGATTATAAACAGCAACGTCCACAATAGCCAAACTATGGAAAGAGCCCAGATGTCCATTGACAGATGAAGGGATAAAGAAGATATGGTGTGTGTGTGCGTGTGCGTGTGTGTGTCTATATATATATATATACACATATACATATATACATATGCATATATACATACACATACATACATACAACGGAATATTACTCAGCCATCAAAAAAATGAAATCTTGCCATTTGCAATGATGTGGATAGAACTAGAGGGTTATGCTAAGTGAAATAAGTGAGTCAGAAAAAGACAAATATATGAATTTACTCATATGTGGAATTTCAGAAACAAAACAGATTAACATAGAGGAAGGGAAGGAAAAATAAAATAAGATGAAATCAGAGAGGGAGACAAACCATAAAAGACTCTAAACTAAAGGGAACAAACTGAAGGTTGCTAGAGGGGAAGTGAGTGGGGGCTGGGGTCACTGGGTGATGGGCATAAAGAAGGGCACTTGATGTAATGAGCACTAGGTGTTATATGCAACTGATGAATCACTAAATCCTACCTCTGAAACTAATAATACACTATATGTTAATTAAATTGAGTTTAAATTTTAAAAACGAAGAGAGAAAACTTCAATAGGTAAATTTTTTAAATCTTTGAAAATCTGTAATTCTGATGTTTATTAAAATAAATATATAATACAAATCTTTTTATATATCATTAGCTCTGGATATTTCTATTGTTAACAATTATATTCTGTGAAGCTAAAACAAAATAAATGCTACAAAAGAAGGAATGTCTTGGCAACTTGAGTTCTACAACCAGCTATCTGCATTGGACATATAAGCTAATAATCTCAAGCCAAAGGTATTTTATAGAAATAAACGAATATTGCTGTGTATTTGCCTTCCTAAACCTTGAGCATCCTCTAAAGGAAGTGATACAACCCAGTTGGTCAAGAGTTGTTTAGATACTTATGCAACTGAATTTAATTTCAAATTAATCTAGTATTTTGAATGCTAGTTACACCTGAATTTTTTTAAGGTCTTCTATTTTTAGTACAGCATAACTTTAGTAGCTGATATTGGGTTCTCAAAATGCACTACAGTAGGGGAGGGGCGACCAACCAACCTCTTAAAGAGAGTAATACAATGAATATACATTTGTCTATCTATCCTCTCTGGAAGATAGGAATGCAAAGAGTTTTTATTTCCTACTCTTCACCCAGGGCTAGAACTTTATCAGGTCCCTGCCAGAGCTGAGTTCTGCTAGTTTCAGAAGGAAATCTTGTAAGCAGTTTAGTAAATTCTAAATGGAAACCCTGGGGAATCTGACTACACAAAATTCAAAAGTAATAGTTTAATAATTCAAAACAGAACCTCTGTGTCTCTCCTAACAGTATGTTAACCTAAGTAGAAAGATCTCTAGAGTTTCAGCAACTCTAATTGTGCCCTTTTTGCCCCTATTACCTATAAGCAATGTTTTCTTAAGAACATTAACAAAGCAACGTGTGAGCTATTTGCATATTTAATCATAAAAGGGCCCAAATCTTACTTATATGTGTTTGTTTCTTGGAGCCCTGATAAAAAGTTTCAATAAGTGTCCAGTCATAACATTCCACGTGAAAATAGTTTTAATTTTTGTAGTCACAGAACAGCTCCTGAAGAGTTTCCTTGCAGTTTAGTTAAACCAATATTTAGAGAGCATTCTATTAAGCAAAGACTCTCAGCCTCCGGTCATATAAAATGTATAAATTATGGTAGAAAAGAGAGAATAACAATTTAAGAGCTATTTGAAACGTAGGTTCATAGACAGCTATAAAAATTGAAAGTGTGATTGAAACAGACTAAAGTATATAAGTAGACATATACCAGCACCCTATGAACTCCTCAGGGAGGAGGCAAAACACTTGTGGGGCTCTCTCAAGCTTCAGTGCATTAGGAGCCAAAGCATTTTCTAATTCTGAATTCATGGGGAATAATTACAGCCTGGGTGTTCTTTTTAGGAAGCTCCAGAAACATTTGCTACTTTGAAGACATTTTTTCTTTAAAATTGGTGATTTTTTAAGCATAATTCTCAGAGAATTATACTTCAATGGATAAGTCACATAAGAATTTATATAAAACACTGTATGCCATGGCAATATCAATTAAAGTTTCTGCGGTAGATATACAGATAAAGGATAGATGATAGACATTTTAGGCTTTTGCAAGTAGGCAAATTTCAAGATTTATTCAGTCATTCTCAGGAACTAGAACAAACTAAAGAGAAGAATTCAAGGGTTAAATCCTTCAGGTTTTTATCTTACATCTGCCTTTATTTACCATATTCCCCATACACAAATGTTTCTGGAAGTCAAAGTGTTTTTTTTTTTCTTATAATCTGAGTCCTGGGGCTTAAGGAGCATGGCTATCTAGGGTCTGACAAAATTCTCTCTACATGTTGCATCTCAAATTCACAGAAGAAATCACTTTGGATTTCCCATGTTCAGAACAATTTATTTTGTGGCTTATTCATGGCCAAATTTTAATTTTGGCCTGTTACTGTATTTTACCTGGTAATTATATAAAAAGGAAATCTTATAAATAGATGATAATCAACAATAGAAATCTATGTAACACTTCCTAAAGCACAGTATAACTGATTTGCATACTTCCATTCTACAATATCTATGTTGTTACTGACAAGATGGGTAACAATTTAATTTTTTAAAAAAAGGTCGGGATCCCTGGGTGGCGCAGCGGTTTAGCGCCTGCCTTTGGCCCAGGGCGCGATCCTGGAAACCTGGGATCGAATCCCACGTCGGGCTCCCGGTGCATGGAGCCTGCTTCTCCCTCTGCCTATGTCTCTGCCTCTCTCTCTCTCTCTCTCTCTCTCCCCCATCCTCTCTCTCTGTGTGACTATCATAAATAAATAAAAATTTAATAAATAAAAATTTAATAAATTTTATTAAATTGTCATTTAATAAACTGACACAAAAACAGCCATCAAAATTATGAAATTTTGAAGTAATTCTAACTCAGCTTTCATAGACATTTTAATTGTATTAAACAATGCTTATCAGTGATAAAATACCCAAAATTTATCTACATTAACTTGCATTAGTGGGTAATAGCATAGATTTTAGAGACAAAAGCTGAGCATACTCCACACTGCCCTGTTTTGATTCAAGTGTTTTAGAATCCATGGTTTGAACTTCTACTTAAAAGACGATACTTGTGGGATAGTAAATTAAAATAGTTTTCATATGTTCTTAATTATCTACAGTTGAGGCGGCAAAAATTTTAAGTTGTTAAAGGGAAAGAGATACTTTCAAACCCAAATCAGCTAAATATTAATAGGCTGAAGCTAGAATATCAATAATCAAAAAGATGTCACCTTAAAGACACTTGATTCCTATAACCAACTGTTATTTGCTGAGTTTACTTGTTATTTTTGTCTTTAGAGAGGAAATTAGTATAGTACTTTAAAAATTACCAAAAGAATTTAGATGATTGATTTAGCTCTCTTACTTTTATTCTTTTATAACACAATCTCTGAGGTTTTACCATGTCTATCTTGATACTTACCTTTTAAAGCTCATAATCTTGACACCAAAGTTGGCCAGCAATATATCTTTATTTTATTATAGGTCTGTTTTGTTCTAGATACCTGCAGCTTTCTCAGTCCTATTAGGCTCATATTATTATTTTTTTTAAGATTTTATTTATTTATTCATGACAGATACAGAGAGAGAGAAAGAGAGAGAGAAAGGCAAAGACACAAACAGAGGGAGAAGCAGGCTCCATGCAGGGAGCCCAACGTGGGACTCAATCCCAGATCTCCAGGATCACACCCTGGGCTGACGGCGGCGCTAAACTGCTGGGTCACTGGGGCTGCCCTTGGCTCATATTACTTTTTTTTAAAAAAACCTGTTCTTTGTAGAAATTTTGGAATATCTTACTATTGAATATCTTGCTCTTGAATCTCTCCATATATGCTAATTCAGTGTCTCATAAATGTGGAACTTAAATGGTAAGGAAGTCAATTGAAGTAAGATTGATAAATCAAATATAAGGCATTAAATGTAACTATTTCCAAAGAGCATTTGGAAAGGGTCCTCATTTACTCTGAATGGACAGAACTGGTCAATAACTGGAAAGAATTTCTCAACCCTAATATTAGTATCCCAAAGAAGTGGGTAATCTTAACCCAAAAAGAAATATAATAAAAATCAGGAAATTTAAGGCTTGGAAAATGGACAGGTTAAAAGTATCAAAGGCAAGATCTGTGTAGCTGGCCAAGTACTGAAAGTCAGATGAATCTCAGGCGTTGTTGCAATAGTGTTTATAGGACAATCACAGACTTCGAGAAAAGTTATAATTGAAATCCACTAAGCCACTGTGTCCCAACTTTCTTTCTTCCCATTGTATTCCACATGTCAGATAGTGCTTACAAGAGCCATACAATTCAGTGGCAAAATTAGACTTGTTTAAAAAAAAAAAAAAAAAAGGAAAAGATAAAAGTGAAGAAATCTGAAGAATAAACCAAATAGTACTAATATCTTATTTTCATTAGCACAGCATTCAAAACATATTTATAAAACATGAAAATTAAATATTTTTAAAGATGTCAAAATAGTTTTTATAGGGAAAAATAAATGACTAATATTTTCTTTAATATTAAACCATGTTTCTTAAATACAAATTTTGAACTTTCTAGTTTCTAGAATTCTACTTAACAAATAGCATTAATAAGTTGAGCAACTCTGTAATACTAAGGAATATTCATAAGTAAATATAATTCTTTTATTACTATATATAACATACAGGCTATAACATTTTTATACAAAGAACATTCTCAAAAAGACAATTGTATTAAACTCTAAGCACCAATGTTTTATTTGGTCTCACCTTCTTTTCACTAGAAATGTATTCATAGGTAAAATTACAAAGACAATGAAAGTAAATGTAATGTCATTTTTCACAAGTTCTACAAAATACTCCAAGCCACAACTTAGTCATAAATCATTAATGGCTGGTCACTAGAGGTTACTGTGTAGCTCTGTCTCTACTTGTGATCTCTCTCACCCTTCTCAAAATCATATCCAAATACATATGAGGGCATGAGTGCAAGTGACAGCATTAGAGGAATAACCTTGACTCCTTTTAGATACATGAAAAATTCATGTCATTCACAAACTTTAGATCTTTGACTATTATTAGTAACATAGTACTTGCTACACACCCCCAAATAATACAAATATTCTAGTTCTGCCCCCAATTGAAAACACTTTGATGAGATTGTTAGCTCTTTGAGTTTCCAGGATTAGTTCTCAGCATATGGCACAAGAAGGGCACACTGTCAGCATTCAGTAATTGTGGTTGGAATTCAACTTGGCATCCGTTAGGTGACCCTACCATTGAGGAATGGTCTCCCTTCACTAATTGCAAATGAGAACTGCCAAATACAATTTGGTCCTCCAGACTGGCTGTCAGCACTTTTAATCCATATTAAAGTAAGCATGCTTACAAAGGAAAAAAATAGCTTACTTTTATAGTTTTTAGAATGATTGATAAATTTTTTATACATATATAATATTTTAGTCTTATTTTGTCTCTTTATTGAGATTCCATCAAAGCAGAGTAAGTGGGGGTGGCTACCTACATCTGAAAGTTTTGTGTTTATAAACGTGTATGTGTGTATATGTTAGAAAAAAAGTGGCATTGTTTAAAAAGGTCTCTGGAAGAAATCTAGGAGAAGAAAGATGTTGATTCTATATGATGGATGACATAAAGGATAAATCTTAAAATCTGGGATTCACAATTTATATTGATTCCTGGAGAAGACATTTTGTGTCCAATTAGGCTGTCTCAATCTCTCACAATTCAGTTTCCTAAATAAGTTTTTAAAGCTAGGTTATAATAACAGATGGGCCCTCATTCTCCAATCCTTTTTTTCCATTCAAGAAACAAAATCTTCAATTGCAATCTCATTCTCAGTTGAATGGTTAAAAGAATCAATACATGATACCAAACTTTCACAGAAACTTTAAAAGTTACAAAAACTTTGTAAAAGTTTTTTAAAAATTGCAAGGAACAGAGCTACATTTCTTTTAAAACACATTTTACTTCAATGAACACATGTAAAAGCGCCCCAATGGAAGCAGCAGCTACCAGATCATATTGAGCAGGTCTCTTTTGTTATCTGTGGATAATTATGTCCAAGATTAGTAGAAAAATGTTTTTTCTCCTTTTTTGGCAGAACTGATCTGGAATGCCTATTTAAATTAGGACAAAATGCATTAGCATTTCATAAAACTCCCATTTTTTTTTTAACAATGCAGCAATTTCCTAAACTTCTACAACCTCAACTGCAAATTAAATTTCTATGTCAGTGCCAGGTTAATTTTCCAAAAACACTTTTTGAAAAGAGGTTTATTGAATGTTCCTTATGTGCTCAGCACTATGCTAAGCAATTTTCAGGCATTATCTCATTAATTCTCACACCTATGAGGTAGGTACTATTAAAATTCTCATTTTACAGATGAGAAAAAGCAGCTTGGGGAGATGTCACCATTTGCTCAAGGTTGCAACAGCTATTACATGGTAGAACTATATTTTAGACAGAGGTCATTTTAACTTCAAAACCCACGCTACTTATCATTGTGCACATTTCTGTGTGAAAAATCTTCACTTTGGGCTTCTTCTTGCATATAGACAAAAAGAGCTTGTAGAATCTCACCTTTAGAAACACCTCTGGTGATCCTCTAGTCTCCTAGTCTTACCTCTCTGTTCTCTGATGGCTCTAAGGCTAATGAAGACATTGATGGTTATGAGGTGAGGATAGTATCTTACTTCTGCTTATTTGTCAATGCACAGAACTCTGCCTTTAATACAATAAAAGGGCAATTGGTCTTTGATGCAGACAAATTCAAAACAAGGTTTTTCACAGGATGGACCCGATCTGGGCTTATTTAATGTGTAGTCATTCAAGAAATACAGTTTTTACTGATCATCTATTACATGCTTTTCTAATTTTCTTCCCCATTTTCCAATTCAAGAATTTTTGAATGAATGAAACAGGCACATAATATATTCCCTACACAGTAAGTAGAAGTTACCCAAAATTCAAAAGCACACTAGAGATATAGGGAGTTCATTTATAATCCATATCCTTTAATAATTCAAATGTAAAAAAGAAAGCTATACAAGTTTTAAAAGTTCCTTAGTTTTAAAGGCAACCAGTTTTTCTTAGGCCAAATAAAGCAGAAATAAAACCATCAACTTATTTTTACCACTCTAATGGAATATCTACTTTAAAACACTCCTAGAAAAGACTAACTCTAACATATAAAATTAAGAAAAACATTTATTACTACTTTAAGCAACATGATATCTAATATTCTCTTTCATATCCTGAAAATATATTTCCTTAGAATCACTTTTTAAAAGAAGCTTCTCATATATGTGTGTATGTGCCTATGTGTATACGTTTCCACTATTTTACCATTCCAGACCTGATTACATTGTTATGTTACCCATTGAAAGGTTTACAAAACATGAAACCTCATAACCTCTTGACAGATTTTCCTCTCTCTTCTTAACTGGTAATGAAAGAGTGAAAATATGTGGTGAATGATATCCAACCTGAGGATCTGTCTACAAAAGAGAAACAGACATTTTAAATCCTTCTTCCTCTCTTTTTCTCTGAAAATATAAAGAGGACAGTTCTCCATGGGGACTTTTCCTTTCAGAGTAACAATACTTGAAAGTTGAGAATTCATCCACTTTCACCACCTGTTTAAAATGCCCAAGCCTTCCTTGGCCTATTGCAGCAAGTGGTCTGTAAATTTGAACAAACTCAGATTTCTTACATTCCTCCCACCTGCCACATTTTCTTAACTGAAAGCAAAAAGTGTTGCAATTGTATGTATTCCCGTGAGCCTGAAGAGATTCACAGAGTTCTAACAGACATTGCTTTACGTTTTTAAAATAGGACAAAGCAGTCTGAAAATAGTGAGGTTTTGGGGTAGATCTGTTTTTAAAAAGACTTAAATATGGTAAAATCAATCTAAAAACTGTTCTAGGCAGCCGAGAGGCTGGGGATAACACGAGCAAAGGGAATAAAGAGAGCGCCGAAGAGCCAGTACCAGTTGCTAATACTTAATCTCTTTAAATAATGAATTAGCTGCTCATATCTAGTGTGGCTGCTAAGAGAAAGCACTTTCTTTGTGGAGTGAAGTAAAGCTTGAATACCCATGAATTATTCAATATAAAGTGTGCCAGTTAAAATGCCTTGATATTGGAAGTCAAGTGTAAGATTATCTCTTGTCTGTCAAAAAGCATCTCTACCGTGTTACTGAGCCCTAGAGGAGGGGCCCAAGGAGGGGGAAAAGAAAGAAGGAAAGCCATCCAGAAACAACATAATAAAGCACTAAGCATTCAAAATGAGCTGGTAGCAGCTTTCTCACTGTAGGGAAACCTTTATTGACATGCCCTCTTTAAACAGAAGGCATTGCTTACTGCCTACTGTCACTACCTCCCTGTCCGCCAGGATGCAACACGGAAAAGTTGACTAACTCTTCCATTGGAGATAATACTTACTAATTCACCACGGCTTAATTTCCCTCACGGTGCCTGGGTGGCTCAGTCTTTAAGCTTCCAACTCTTGATTTTGGCTCAGGTCATGATCTCTGGGTCATGGGATCAAGCCCTTCCTAAGACACTCTCTCTCTCCCTCAGCCCCTCCCCCCACCCTGCACATATACACACACACACACACACACTTTCTCAAAAAAAAAAAAAAAAAGCTTCCCTCCTACTTTACCTTTTGATCAATTTAGAATTTTTAAAGCAAAATGATTAACCACAAAATATACTGGAATGTAGACCACAGAAAAATCTCAATGTACAGTACTGCATTATTACTCTATGAAGTGATTTCATATTCAGCTGGATTTCTTTTCATTGCTGGAAATTCTTCAAAAATTTGCCTTTTTTTAATAATTTGGGGAAATAATTTGGTACATAAAGAAATCCAAATCCTAAAGTCACTGTGCTCTTTTTAAAAATAAAGTACTTGGAAGCTAAATATGCTCTATCTTCAAAAAGCATTCATTAAGCACTAGTTATGGGAAGGCACTGTTCTAGGTCCTGAAAATAAAAAGATCAATAAAGGTAGTCCTGGCCCTCCAGGTATTTGCAGTATAGAAGAGGAAGCAGACATATACACATTAAACCTATAAAATGTCATAGATGATATGATAGAACATCTCAAAGGATAGAGGGCAATTATTTGAGTGGGGACAATCAGAGAAAACCCATAGAAACTATAATTCTAGAGGCTAGATTTGAAAAAAAAAAAACATGAAAGATGTTCATTTAGGCACACTGGCAAAGGGTCTTTTATTATAAGGGATGAGGATGAGTAAAAGCAGTGCAGTGAAAGCCACCTGTCATGTTTGGAGAAGTACAGCCTTCAGGGTATGAGTGAGGCATCATTTAGAGGAAGGCAGGTAATAACAGGCTAGGCTACAGACAGAAGGCTGATTGTGGATACCATGCTAAGGAGTTGGAATTGTTCTCTAAGCAATAAAAAATTCAAAGTGTTAAGCAGAAGACTTACATCTTAAGGTTCTCGTTGAGAAAGATCCCTCTGATGATGAAGTGGACAGCAGACTAAGAAAGTGCAAACTGGGAATGCGGGGGACCAGCTATGTTCCAAGAACTAATACCAGGGCAATGAAAATGAAAAAGTAAAAATAAAAAGGGTTGGTGAGGAATGGTAGTAGCTGAGGGATCTAATCCGACTGCCATGTATCTGATTCAGATGAATGAGTAGAAGTGATATTGTTCACTAGAAGAGAATAGGTGGGATGGTTAGGAGATAAAGATAGTGAGCTCAGTTCTGGATATGATAAGCAGAGATATCCAGCAGGGATTTCATCATTGTAATCTGGAGTTCAAAGTGGTCTTGGCTAAAGATGGAAATATGAAAATCATCAATTTACACTGATCAACTTACAGTAAGTGAAGACATAGGGATGGATGAATAAACCAAAAAAAGTACATAAGACTCACAGAAAACCTGTGAATACATGTGAGGCACAGGAAGAGTACAGGTCATAAAAAAAAAATTAGAACTTCCTAAAAACTTCTTCCTAGAGAAGTAGGAGAAAATTATGAATGTATATTTGACATAAAGGGATAAAGAAGTTTTAGGTGAAGAGAAGTGGCCCACAGGTTCAAAAGTCCCTTTAGAGGTCAAGTTTGAAGAGGATTAAAAATTACCTGAAGGATTTGGGATCACTGGTGACTTTTTTCATGGCAGCTAATTATTAGTGATAGGAAAAGAAACCAAATTATACAGGATTAAATAGGATCAGAAGAAATTCAAAATGATGAATACAGATAATTCTTCAGAAAACAGGTACAATAGGTGGGACAGTGGGTTGAATTGTTTCCTCTAAAAAGATATTCAAGTCTCACTTTCTGGTACCTGTGATACAGCCCTTATTTGGAAACAGGGTCTTTGGAGATGTAATTAGTCAAGCAGGCAGTCCTGGGCACTCCTTGGCCTGTAGCTGCATCACTCCCATCTCTTGCCTCTGTCTTTTCGTGGCTATCTTCCCTTTGCAGGTCTCCAAATCTCTCCCTTCATATAAGGACATCAATCATACTGGATTAAGAGCCCACCCTTCTCTAGTATGACCTAAACTTAACCAATTACATTTGCATGAATTTATTTCCAAATACAGTCACATTCTGAGGTACTGGGGATTAGGATTTTCTTTCTTTTTTAAGATTTTACTTATTCATTCATGAGAGAGACAGAGACAGGCAGAGAAATAGGCAGAGGGAGAAGCAGGCTCCCTGAGGGGAGCCCGATGAAGGACTCAATCCCAGGACCCCAGGATCACAACCTGAACCAAAGTCTCAAGACACTCAACCACTGAGCCACTTAGGTGCCCTGGTTATGATCTTCAACATATCTTTTTGGGGGACACAATTCAACCTATTATAGTATTCTAAAGACAAAGTAATCTAGCAAATAGATATAGATGTGGATAAGAATATTAAAAAGGATACTGATATACAGATATGAATACATGAAATAATTAAGGCCTAGAGGTTCACATTTTCAAGTCATACAGCAAGTCATACAGCATGAGAATACAGGTCCACTAATTGCCAGTTAGCTGCTCTTTCTCTAATGCCAGCACCCTTTATAGTTTATCGAGTGGCTTCATCTGGTCCTATGGATATTGTCCGAACTCTTTAATATGGTCTAAGGATGTGCATTATCTGGCCACAGCTTTTACTCAAGCTACTTCTCCTACTCTCCATGCTCAAGTCACACTGGCCTTCTAATTTCATAAACTGGCCTCTTTCCACTTTAGCCCCTCTGGCACAGGCTAATTCCTCTACCCAGAAAATGATACTCAATCATTGGTCCTGCTCACTTCTCTTCATTTTTCACATCTTACCAGAAAGTCATTTTCTTGAGAAAATCAATGCTGAGGTTAAATCTCCTACTATATTCCTTTATGGCATCCTCATACTTTGGAAAACTTCTCACAGGTATAATTAATGTTTTTAAGGGTTTAATGTACATTTTCTCCCACAAATTGTAGGCTCTAAGAAGCCAGGAAACATGTTAATCTTCCCCAAAGCCCAGCAGGCATTTGCTATGTATTTACCGAATGAAGGAAGAGAGTCTTGATTTCCCATCCTGTCAGATGACAAGGCATGCTGGACATGGTGAAACACTTGGATCCCTGCTGTTCCTGCAATACACATTTCCACAGGGGCATTCTTTTCAGGACATTCATTCATTCATTCTGGACTCCCCACACCCAATGTGAGGCTTGAACTCATGGCCCCGAGATCAAGAGTTGCAGGCTCTATTGACTGAGTCAGTCAGGTGCCCCATTCTTACCCAAGTTATCCTCCTTACCTTCTTCAAGCTTTTTTTTCCCCAATATCATCTCAGTGAGGACTAGTCTGGACTTACCATAATAACCCAATCCTGACCCTGCTTTACTGTTTCTTTTATCCATAGCACTTACTACTTTCTAACATATTATAATTTACATACTTATTATTTGGCTATTATCTGCCCTGCTAGAAATGTAAATTCTAGGGCAGAGATCCTTGTCTTTTCTATTCAATAATGTATCCCAACCACCATGTACTGGCATGCCCGACATGCAGTAGACCTTTCAAAAATGATTATTAAATAAATGTATTCCAGCAGCATGAAGAGGCATTACTAAAACTATCTTTATAAGAAATCAGTACAGATGCTCTGCTGCCTACATAATAATGTAAAAGAAATAGAAACAGGTATATGGTCTGAATTTCATTTTGATGCAACTCTTTTTTTTAGAGTAAAAAAAAATGGCTATATTTTGTATGCTTTGTGGTCCACATAAAAATGTCAATTGCAATCAAGAAGAGAAGTATTAAAGTAAGAGTAATAGCTAACCTCTGTTTTCCAGTATTATTTGGGAAAAAAAAAAAAACCTAAACATGAAATTCAGTAACTAAACTAATCTCTGATCCTTCCTGACAACTTAAATCACTTGACATATTGCAATATTTTCTGTAATTTTCAATGATTTGCTTAAAGCCAACTTCTACCTACTACTCTGCACATAAAGTAAAGCCAGCTTAGATGTAAGCACTCTGTGGACATTTCATAAATCTAACAAAACTATAACAATAAGCACTGTCCCAACGTTTACATTTAAATTTAAAGCTGTAGCACAAATTGTGGTAGAAAAGAGAATCTTGGAGCAATTCAAGCTAATATACTAATTCATGTGGTAACCCCCCTTTCATGCTCTCATGATCTCTTTTAGTACTCAACTGCCTGCAACTGTTCAGTGAGGACAACACCATAATGTACCAGTTGAAGGCACTCCAACTGCCTACCACACCCTTGTTGGCTCACCATTTCAGCTGCTGCTTCCAATACTGCCTTAATCTGTTGAGACTGCTACAACAAAATACCATTGACTGGATGGCTTATAAATAACAGAAACTTATTCCTCACAGTTCTGGAGGCTGGGAAGTCGAAGATCAAGATGCCAGTAGATTGACTGTCTCGTAAGAACCCATTTCCTGGTACACTGACTGTGGTCTCTCCTCCCTCTACCCTCACATGGCAGGAGTGAGAGAGCTCTCTGGGGTCTCTTTTATAAGGGGATTAATCCCATTCTTGAGGGTTCCCTCTCATGACTTAATCACCTCCCAAAGCTCCATCTCTGGTTGTCATCACATCAGGGATTAGGTTTTACCATAATAATTTTTAAGAGGACACATTCACTCTCTAGTAAACACCACTAATAAGCATTCTTGAACTCCAGCTCCTCCAAAGTTACTTTGCTGCTTCTGTCCATATAGCCTTCACCTTCTCCTTCACCGCTTCTACTACTTGACACTACCCTGGATCAATACTCCACATTCAAAAACACCAACAAATGCTACCATTGTTATGGTCCCCCAGAGTAGAAGAGTATTTGGTCATGATTTGATGGTGCTCTATAAAGTGTTCAAAAGATCGTTGAAAGTTATTTTTAATGTATTTAACTGTCTGTAGGTAGACAATATGCTTTTAATATGCTATTTTCCATTGATTCATAGAAAAAAGTTTTCAAATATTTGGACAAGTTTTGAGTTGCAGAACTCACAAATGTTTAAATAATAAAATGCATATTTTACTACCTTTAATGGTGGTGGGGAGAGGATTCCAGAGGGGAAGAAAACAACAAATGATGAAAAAGTGAAAAATAAGGGACAAAGGTAGGGAGAAAAAGAAAAAAAGAATATTTGCCAAAGAAACTATCCTGTTATAAAGCTGAGTATTTCACATAGCTTTAAAATTAGGACCACTGTTCAAGAATAATAGGCATAGAAATCCAAATCTTTTAGGTTAGAAAACATCAAGGAAGAAAAAGAAACTGCCCAAAAAAACAAGAAGGAAAATGCAAAATGTGTAAAATACCCCGAAGGTAGTTGTACATACGTGTATAACTGGCATTTTTCCCAGTTGAACCCATAAAGTTGCTATTTTTCTCAGTAGTAAGAAATAGGCCTAACTTGCCATGATGAAAAAGAATTCCCTTTAAATATTAAGACATACTAGATTTCAACATCTCCCTCATTGCTGACATTCAGTAAATATTTATTTTTACTATTAATCTCAAAAAATCTTGGAATTATGTTTGTCAAGGATATGACAATCTTAAAGGAGATCTCCAAGTAAAAATATAACTTCCTTTTGGATAATTTCAAAAAGAAACTAAGTTTGAAGCCTGGCAATCATTTTAGGTATTATGTTGTCTTTGTATCTTCCATGATGCTTCCAAAATTTAGTGAAGTTCTTTTCCTACTCGGAGATATCCATCTTTGAAAGACTAGTATAAGATAGATCTTCAGGCCTTTTGAAACCAAGTCCCCTATATTACAATATAATTCCAAATTGCTATAAATTCAAAAGGATATGTCAAGAATCTTGAGTTTGTGTTCATAATTGACTGTTTTCATTTTTTAAGCAATAGGATATATGGATAATTTGCAAAATGCATTTTAACTATTTTTTGTTTTTCTCTTAGTTCTCACATTAGATATAATTCTAAAATTAATGCACAGTTTAAAAGCTTCATTTCAAAGATATAGCAGTGGGTGTATATTTAGAGAATTTTAGAGAATTTTTATTCATTGAAAATAAGTCTACTCAGAAGGTATACTGTCGATTTTCTAACAGACATGTATCTTATTTATTTTTTTATTCTTTTTCAGGTTTTTATTTAACGGACATTTAAACAAAATATTTCTCCTACACCATTACTTTTGACCAAGGTATAATCATCAGGGATTTTTGAAAAGAGATATTAACATTAAAAAAGAAAAAAATATTTATGTATCATGTCATATAGATCATATAGCAATCTAGCTGTAGCTGCCTTTCTCTTTGATTTCTCCTTCTTCATTACACATACTAAGTGATTCTATCTGTAAAAGGTTAGGCAAAATCTTCTGCATTGGGAATTAAGAGTCTCCAAAAGCTAGTATTACAGAGATCAGCTAAGTACAATGTTTCCTTGTGGCAAGTAGGACTTTATTTTGGCAAACCTCCAAGTCAGAACTATGAGGACCCCCTAATAACATAGAAAAAAAGCAAGTTCTTACCAAAGAGGAATACACACACACACACACACACACACACATAATTTCATCTACTTGGTTTACTTTAAAAAGCAAACCCACAACTTTGAGCATTGATGAGCTTGAATTTTCATATTGTATCAGATTTTCTAAACTGTGTGTGTGTGTTTTCTATACATATTTTACATATATGCGTATATATGTATTTTATGAATACATACAAATCATATACATACATATACAAATCACAGTTACAGTCTTAGTAGAATAGGAGGTACACCCTAGTTGTGAATGAGAACAGCAAGAGACCAGTTAAGTATACTACCTACCAACCACATCTCAGCAGAGACCAGCCAATCCTCACCCACCAGCAACACACCTGTAGCACCCTGAAGCAAAGACCAGCACAAGATCAAAGATCATCCCCTCATACCCCAGTGCCTCAAATCATTGGTATTTCTCCTGAACCCAAGGGCTACCTTGAGAAAAAGAAAAGGGAAAAAAGAAAAAGGTCTGTGGAATAATCAGAGGATCAATTAAACTGGAAGAGAGTGAAGTACCACAAACACTACAAGCTTAAAATTATAGGTTAGGCTTTTTTTCCTCTACTACATAGCACAGTTGGGGTCAGATAGGGGGAGATACCAGTAAGCAAGATTACAAGAGTTGTAGAATAAAGAAGTAATGTTTTCTTTGGCCATCTCATAGACCATGAATACATCTTTAAACCACTATAGAACCAATACACATTTGAGATTTAAAAAGATGAGAAGTACATATATAATCTTTTTTTTTTTTTTTTTTACCTTTCCCCCTTGGTCACTGTACTATATTTCTTTTCCATTTTCCTCCCCTCTTGTGTTTATTTGTCTTCGAAATAACATAAAAACTGAAGAAAAAAAAAAAAAAACAGAACGGACTTTGAAAGTATTTAAGTATTTGTTCTGGTCCGCTGTTTATCATTTGGGTACCAAAACACAGAAATTACATCTTTCTGTACCTTAATAAGCTCAATAAAATGGGGATACATACAAATTCACTTCAAATAAAGTTAAGAGCAAGAGCTTTAAAAAAAAAAATGCTTGCACTTTGCAAATGTTATACAATATAAATAATTCTGTATTTTTCCAAGTGTTCCCAAAAGAGAATCAGGGCCTTGTCCTACTCTCTAGAGGTCAAGAGAGAGAACTCCCTCCTGCTCTGTTACATTTCCTAGTACCTATTGACCGAACCAGATGTTGGCAGGTATAAAATCTGAGACAGCTGGTTATCCAACCCCTTAGGGCCAAATGCTCCAAAAAAATCACTTTTTTTGCAGCACACATCCTGATTCAGAATCTCTAAGCTAATTATCAGGGTTGTGATTCTCAACCTAATCATTTCTCCTATGCCTCCAGAGTAAGAGGGAATCTCAAAATTAACACTTAGTATGCGGAATTGTACACAGACAATATGCAGATGGCCCACACAGGTTTAAATCCTTAAGGCAGTTTCCACTTCTGTTTACACTCCTCTTAGGTTTATAAGTTATCAGAACTATTTACTGAGCTCCTACTGCATGCAACCCACTTCAGAGTGACACCAAGAACTAACCTGTTTCCTACCCCTTACTGAACTCAGGATTTGAAAAAATTATAATGCAGACAAAGATGCAACTATTCAACTGACAATGCACAAAAAATAAGGAAATTTCACAAGTATGCAGGCTTAAGTTCATGACTTTGGGCATAGAGCAGCTGATAACAAGAATTATAGGCCATATTGGGTTTTCTTCTGGTCTGTAGAGATACCAGACCAGAAAATCTGGAGTCATGTTTCAAAGAATACAGGAAACGTGAAAGAAGTAGGGTTTGGCAGAGAAGAGTATGAAATTATCCTGATCATAGCAGACAGTGACTGCAAAAAGCACAGAGAGGAGAAACAGAAAAGGGATTTTTCTGACAGCTGTTGAAATTTTACTTAGTACTAAGATCTACAACCCATATGCAATCATATATCTGTATCATCACACATACTGGGGACAGGGCAGCATAATGGTTAAGAGAGGAATGATATTATCTGGGGTCAAAATCTGGCTCTCCCACACAGCAGCTTATTCTCAGTTTCTTCCTAAGTAAAACCAGAATAATAGTGGTACCTACTTCATGGGGTTGACATAACAATTAAGAGATAGCACATATGAAGCCTACCACAAACACTGAGTAAAGTTAATTGTTAATGTTGTTTTATTGTTATTTAGAAATGGATTTCCTGTATCAGTCTTGGAAAAATAGGAATTCCAAACCTATTTTCAATCTTCTTATCATGTAGTAGAGTACCTGATACTGATAGTTTATTTATAAAAAGTAGAAAAAGACTGCTTGCTCACCTCTTTAAATATATTATTCATTTATAAAATAACTATGTTAATAGTTTAAATCAAAATTCTTTGGGGATTCTCATTACCAATTATCATTATCAATTAGGCAAGGAAAAATTAAGACTCCGATAAAGGATATGTGCCTGAGAAGAGAAATGAATATGTGGAGGATGTATTTTTCTCTACCTACATTCCCAACTGGGAGTGGCATGGATTCTTACCGGGATACAGATGAGGCTGGGTAATTGATGAAACTGAGATAAGCAAGAAGAGGCTTGCTCTTGATCTTAGAAAGAATTATTAATACGCTTTTACCATGTGTGCCAGGCATTGTGTTAAGTATTTTACAAACATTGGCTCTTGTGAACTGAGATAAGCAAGAAGAGGCTTGCTCTTGATCTTAGAATTATCAATACGCTTTTACCATGTGTGCCAAGCATTGTGTTAAGTATTTAACAAACATTGGCTCTTGTGATTCCCCAGACCTAAATTGTAAAATATGAGCTACTGTCACCACCCCTGTATGATCTATGCACACCTTAGCTTGAGAGGAAGAGCGTCTTGATCAGTCTCATAAGTAGCAGGGGACAGAGTCAGGACCTGAACCTAGGCCTACCTGGTGCTAGTTCAGTTTCTTATCTACAATGTGACACTGGGAACTCTGAAGGAGGAGCCTAAGAGAAAAATAAACCAAAAAGCATCTGTGAGACAGTGTTTTTAACTTAAAAGCCAGAACTGTTCATTCTCCTGTTAGAAGCCCATTCCTCTAGAAATGTGTTTAGTTTTTATCATGGATATTATGCACATTTTAGAATTTTTTCTGAGCACTTGAGTCTTCAGAATTATTCTACTCATGCTGGGAATCTACTACAGTATTTTGTACAGCTTAGTCTAAACAATTCACAGGTGAAAAGGAAACTTAGCTTAACTTTGAAAAATTAAGCTTAGTCACCAAAAGCAAGTACATACGTGAATAAGTAAGATACCAAGGAAATACATACATATACATATATATATGAATGAATGAAGTATTTGGGATAGGAAATCAGACTTTTAAAAAAAACTGCTTATAACCATGAGATACTTCCCCATATTCCACGACATTGTCAATTTCTCCGTCAATACATGTCAAAGGTTGAAAACACCCCTATCTGGGAAGACCATGGTATCTGAATGCTAAACAAGAGTGTATTACACTGCCAAGAGAACCCCCCCCAATCCATGAAATAATAAATCATGTCAATATTTATCTTTGGGTTTTATTATATCAACCATAACTTATGTTTTGGCACAAATAATAAATTACTATATCCTCACGGTAAACAAAAAATTAAACATGACACCTAAAGCAAAAGTCCCCCAGCACATACACTTTGATCCCTCTTCAGAATAAAATTATTGAAATAAGGTATATCCTTCTAAACATCTTTTTATGTATGACTCAAACTGTGATGCCTGGACCAGCAGCAACATCACCTGGGAACTTATTAGAAATGCAAATTTTGGGGAACGGCCTCAGTGACTCAGTGGTTGAGCGCCTGCCTGGGGTTCAGGTCATGATCCTGAGATCGTGGGATCGAGTCCCGCATCGGGCTCTCTGCATGGAGCCTGCTTCTCCCTCTGCCTGTGTGTCTGCCTCAGTCTCTCACAGAGTCTCTCATGAAGAAAAAGAAAAAGAAAAAGGAAAAGAAAAAGAAAAAGAAAAAAAGAAAAAAGAAGGAAAGGAAAGGAAAGGAAAGGAAAGGAAAGGAAAGGAAAGGAAAGGAAAGGAAAGGAAAGGAAGAAAGAAATGCAAATTCTTGAGTTCCATCCCAGATCTAACGGATCCTAAACACCGTGAGTGGCACCTGGAACTGTCCTTGGCAGACTCGCCTGGGTGGCTGACGCCCCCTCAGGTTTGAGCTGCCCAGGGAGCTCTCAGTGCTCCCGGGCTCTTGTCCTCCGGGCCTCGCTCATGCAGCCGTCGAGTCGAGCCTCATCTTCCCCAGACAGGCCATCCTACCTTCTCCCGCCAAAGCAGACGCAGCGGCAGCCGCTGACCGCAGTTCCGCCATCTTGCTCTCTCAAGGCCTGGTCCTCAAACGCGCCAGTTGAGGAGACACGGCAGCGGCGCGAACCGCGCGGGCGGGCCGGGCCGGACAGTGCCGCCCGGGGGCCGGAAGTGCGCAGAGGCCTGTGGGAGGCGGGCTGACCCCGGGCGGGGGCCTCTCCTCAGGGCTCCCGCCCGCCTCGTCCTGTCAGCCTAAGCCCACCAGTGCCTCCCGGACGCGCCGTACGCACGTGAGGGAGTCCGGCAGCTCCCGGTGTGCGTGTGCGGCCAAAGCCCGGAAGCTGATGGCGCCGGAAGATGCTCCCACCGCCCGGAAGTGGCCCTGCGTGGGGTCCGCGCGGCCGAGTCCACCCTGGGCACCCACCCTAACTGACCTTCTGAATGTCTCATCTTAAAAACCTCTGACAATGTGAATCTAAAAGTATGGACCATGCAGTTAAGTTTTTATTTTTCCACCTTTAGTTCAATTCCTTTTTTTTTTTTTAACTCCAAGTAAATGGGTAGAAACAAGAACTGTGACTTACTTCACTAAGTACCAATAACTTTAGAACACATATTTCAGATCCCAGTTAAATTAAAAGTTGAGTCAGGTGGAACACACAATTACATTTCTCCACCGTCCTCATTAAATTTCATTTCAATGGGGAATGCTGTCATTTCTTCCAGTTTTTCCTATTATATTCTTATTTTAGGCCAATACCAGCATACTCTGCAGCAAGTACTTGCAGATCCTAAGTAAATAGCGTTATATTACCAAGGAGCGGCGTGTTTAATTGTTTCTAATTTTTCTACACAGTTATTGCTTTGGTGTGAATGATCACAGATTGTTTCAAAACAGACCCCAGGTGACTACTCGGCAAAAGTCAATAGGCAAAGCTGAGGCCTAAAGTTTTCTCTTGGGGCAGCTCTGCAGTAAATTGTGTTCCTCACAACAGCTTCAACTATCTAATTTTTCAAATCTTGCTGGAATAACAAGTGGCAAATTAGTCTATCTGTCACATGAATGCTATTTGCAATTTACTTATAGTACACTCTTACTTCACGGTCAAGTTTTGTCTTGATGTTATTGACTTAACAGGCAAGTATTTATCACACTTACTGCTAGCAAACATTAATTACCTTTGACCCTGCTGAACCTCACACCCACTTATGTTAAGAAAACTTGACGAGGTTAGAGTTAGATGATTACAACTCATTGTGTACTAGCAATTCCTTAGTATAGAATGTTGCATCCTTAGGAGTCCACAGACTTATTCAAACATATTCAGAAATGTGAAGCAAAATATATCTAACAGTAAAGTACAACATTCCAGAAGAAACTGGCCAGTACTATGAAAGTAACTTCAATAGTTACACCTTTTCTTTTTTTTTTTAAGATTTCTTTTTTTTTTTTTAAGATTTTATTTATTTTTTCATGAGAGACACAGAAAGAGAGAGAGGGGCAGAGACACAGGCAGAGGGAGAAGCAGGCTCCACGCAGGGAGCCCGATGTGGGACTCCATCCCAGGTCTCCAGGATCACACCCTGGGCTGAAGACAGCACTAAACCACTGAGCCACCGGGGCTGCCCAGTTACACCTTCTCAAAACTGATGAAGCTCAAGTATTTTAGAGTGCAATATCCTGTGTCTGTGTTAATGTGACCAAGGTCCTGATGGGAAGCTGCAACACACCCTTTCTTAAAAATAATAATAATAATATAAAGACCATGTGATCTTTACTTTCTGGGAAAACTTAGATTTTATGTTTTATGTTCAAAATTCACTGCTAATGAAGAAAAGTTAAAAATTGTTTCAGATGCTAGAAGGGTTCTGAACACAAATCAAACAGTGGATAGCATTAACTATTTCATTTGTAAAATTATCAGTATGTCCAAAATTTATTCTATACATATATGAGTGTATGTTCAATGGAATCATGGCTTAAGTTCATTTAACTTATGCAAAATTAATTATATACATTTAAGAATTTAAAAAATAAAGGGGGCAGGCGATTCTCCTCACCTTCCCACTCAAAGAGCATATAGACTGGGATGTTAGAGGGACACCTGGGTGGCTCAACGGTTGAGCATCTGCCTTTGGCTCAGGGCATGACCCCAGGGTCCTAGATCGGGCCCTGCATCGAGCTCTGTATGGGGAGCCTGCTTCTCACTGTCTGTCTCTGTTTCCCAACCCCCCCCCCCACCATGTCTCTCATGAATAAATAGATAAATCTTTAAAAAAAAAAAAAAAAAAGACTGGGATGTTGGGAGTGGGAGATGCAGCTCCATGGCCCCTCAGTCATCATAGTTCGTGTATGCCTTTCATAATCTGAGCATCCTATCATGCTGAATATGATTCTGAGGTTTAACAACATGCATTTTGATGTGAGTGTGTCCTCTAAACAAGTTAGCTAGTCATTTGTTTCACAACTAAGGAAAGAGCAATTTTTTAAACACGAGGAGGAAAATATGGATATTTTGGATTCAATGAGACAATAGCTCACATCCATCTCCCATGTAACAACTTCTGAAGGGAATTAAAGTGTTATTTTGATTCTATGCAATTTTTGCCCCTCTTGTTCATATAAGAACCCAATCTACATATAAAAGAAGAATTCACTGTACCTAAAATTCACTGCAGCCATCTATTATCACATGTTCATACCCAAGTAGTATGAGAGCGGGACTGAGAACAGTAGTGCCAAGAAGCACTTTACCTCAGTGCAAAGTAGATTATATTTGCATATTTATAACTGACATGGAAGCATCGCATACCCATAATGCACTGCATACTCATAATGCAACTTGATTTAAATATGTAAATACTGATAAATATGAATATTTACATCTCAAAGAAGATTTTACATAGAAGTAGAGCATATCCATAATGTAACTTGATATTTGCCTAATATTATACCACAATCAAAAAGTTAGTGCTATCAATTGGAGATGCCTAGTAAACAAGCTGTTCCCCACCACGCTGAAAAAGCCTGCCTCAATTGAACTCAGTTTGATTCCATGCCAGGAGGTTCTCCAGGACTGAAGACAGAGGGGAATTCAATCAGAATTCTTCCTGGACAGATTCACCTTTCTTCTTGATCATTCTTAACACAAATGAAACCCAAGTGTGGTTTTAAAAAGTCACAAATATTTACTGAGTCCCTACTATATGTATAAGGAGCTGTCCTTGTTACCACAGGAAATGTAAGATATTTTTACAAGAATTCTAACTATCCACTTGGAAACAGAATTATATCCACATGAAAAGTTACAAGTAAACTGTAGGGTGGCTAGAAATCTATTGCAGTAATCTATGGAAAAAGTGATGATGGCCCAAAGCAGGACAGTAAACTGGGAATATAATGGAGAGAGCCTTTAGAGACACCTAAGAACTAGATTAGTCTTAGTAAGTAACTCCAGTTGGAGTGTGAGAGAGAAGTTAAACTGCTCTCAGTTCTAACTTGGGATAGATGGTGATAACATTAAACAAGACAGAGGATTACAGGAACGAGAAAAGGTTTAGGTAGGGAAAGAACACTTTTTTTTTTTTACTTTGTTGTTTTTGGCTTTGTTTTTTAAAATTAAGATATGGGGACCTTTTTAAATATGAGTATTTTGGAGGAAGTTGCAGATCATCTATCTAAAGTGAAATAGCAGGATCTACTGATCTATAAATCACTGTCATATAGATGATTATTCATTCAATGAATATAAATGAAATATCCAGTGAGAGTACATGCAGTATAAAGAATTGAATCTAGCAGTGTCCACATTTAGGAGCTTAGAGCAGAAATAAAAATGATGACATGGAGCGAAGAAAAACTCATGGAATAGAAACTGATGAATCCAAAGAAAAGAATAGTTTCAAGAAATGAGAGCTCAGTAATTTGTCTGCTATTATGTTGAGGTCAAAAAAAGACAAGAACAGAAAATATACTGATATTTATTTTAGTAATTAGGTCATTTGTACCTTGGAAAAGATAAGAAAGGAGCAGGGGAAAAACCATATTTTATGCTAACAAGACGGAATTAGGGGTTAAAAAATGGTATTAGAACTATAGACCAATCATCCAAACAAGAAAGGAAAGAGATCAGACGGTCATTACAACAAGTTAAGAAATGCATTTTTCAAGGTAGGGGAAAACCTTCCAATAACAAATCACACAGTTTCTCTCGAGAGCAGTTTAAAACATAATTTCTTTAGATCCCTCCCCCTTCTTTCAAACTCCCTCACTCACACTCTCACCACTAGAGCCACACTTTTCTGGTGGAGGCATGTCAAAGTTTGACATGATAAGTGTATGTCACAACTGTCCCAGCATGAAGATGGCCGAGATGCCATCCAACCTTCCTTAGGGTTCATCTTTATGAATATATGGAAGAAGTTGTCCCTTTTATTCTAAGAACTGAAGGTATGTGCTAAGATGAAAGTTCTTCTTGATTTAGTGGAAAATGGAAACTCCAGCTCTAGCATGGGGGCTAGTTCCATCTTGGAATAATGTTAAAGAAATACAATACCAAATCATGTATCCAGATGGTAAGCCCTAGGCCAATTTGAGTATAAATACTGTCTAAGTAGAAACTAGTTAGCAGAAACTAGTAAACAGGGGTAACATGAAAGTTCAGCTCTTCTTTGTGTACTTAATACAATACCTAGCATGAAGTTTCAATTACTATTTGATTGAACAGCATTTTCTAAATATTATACCAATCTAAAATTACTCTACCAAACAGCTTGTTATAGTGACAGAAGCATAAGACTAGGACACAAAAGGTTAGGGTTTTAGGTGTGCTCCAAAAATTTTTTTAAAAAAAGATTTATTTATTTTAGAGTGTGTGTGCAAGCTAGGTAGGGAGGTGAGGGAGAGTGGCAGAGGGTAAGGAGGCAGATAGACAAATAGATTCCAAGCTAAGTGCAGAGCCCCAACACAGGGCTCCATCTCAGGATCCTGAGATCATGACCTGAGCCGAAATCAAGAGTCAGGGGCTTAACCAAGTGAGCCACCTGGACCATTTTAATAAGTCTTTTATCTCTCCAATAGTTCTCTCATCTGCATTCCCATTCTGCCATACTTGACAGGTTTTAGAGGGGCACTCATGAAAAAAATGCACATGAAAATGCTTGGTATATTTTTCTATACTATACAAATATTAAGGCAATTTTTATTATTACTATTAATATATCATTTAAGATGATCAGATGTTGATATAAATTGTGCATTCTTTTTCTAAGTTGCTTTGCTACAAGTGTTATTTTATTCTTATTTACCCCTGTTTATCTAATCCCTGTTTGAAATCTGCTAAACTATTTGCCTATTTATCAGGGTGGCCCTAATTTGGAATACAGAGACTAATGGCATTGGAAAATTGCACTGAAAGGAGCCACCCATGTATTATGATAGATCATAAATATGGATGACTAGAAAGTAAGATGCTTCGCTTAAGATGCAAATTAGCAAAGAATGAGATGCAGTGAGTTGTGCACCAGAGATTCAAATCCTGATGGAGAAGTCCCTGTAGGGTCACCGACAAAAAGCAGGTTTCTGCTGTCACTCCCCAGTGAGACTGTAGACACTCCCAGGGCCTGTCATGCAACACTAATTGAACAGGATACTAATAGGAGAGAAAGTGTGCCAGCCACATCCCTGAGTGTGGAGCCACCAAGTAGAGTCTGGGGAGGCACTCCTTGCAAAAATCACACAGGCACAGAACCACAACCCAGAAATCCACAGCCAGGCCAATCCTAGCAGCAGAGTGGCTGAGAAACTGAGAAAGGCAGAAAGGGAGAAACGGAAGCTTTGCAGGAAATGCAAATGGTCATAATAAGGATAAACAGTCCTCAAGGAAACTCTAGTGCTCTGTAATCCAAACTCTCCTCCCTGCCCTCCCACAACTTGCAAGGTTTGTCACCTAAGTCCCCGATCCTGCCACCCTTCCAGATAAGATTCAGACAATGAGGTCCTGGCTGTAATATATCAAACAACAAAGGTTTGCAGTATGTCTATTCATGTAGACATAGTAATAGCATATGAATCTGTAATCTTGAGTATGGCCAATAGCAGAAATAGGGGAAGAATTTAGAAGTCAAACAGGAAGATGACCACCATGTAAAATAGAATTACAAAGTGTCTGCCATAACAGTCCCTAATAGAAGCAGAAAGTAACCAGAAACCTGGCTTTAGTTTCATATGTACTCGCATTGCCTTCTTTTTACTACTGTTAGTTCTCATATCTCTTCTCCCCTGTCTCTGTTATAAGTCTCTTCTCAGAACCAAAGTTACAATCCAAACAGGTCACATTCTTTGCAGTAATGAGTGGGAGATGAAAAGGCCAAAAGAAAGAGGGAATATGAAAAAGTAAAAGTGGGAGCAGAAAGTAAAAAATGACAGTGAATTAAAACACCATGGTTTCGTTGTCATGACTCCAGTCACCTACACACTTTTCACAAATTCTAGAACATAGGCAGGGCCATGTTCATCAGGATCACAGTCTCAGGAACACCAGACCTGGAAACAGGCATCTCTCAAGTCTGCCTTACATGACCCTCTTCCCAGAAACTCATCTGTTAAACTGAACTGCAAATTTCTCAAAAGCAGATCACTGATTCTTTCTGCTTCTGGTCACAAGATGAAGTCTTTGAAGGAACTGCCTCTCACCAAACACAAGAACTTGAGATTTAAAAGAACCAAGAAAGGAAGATAAACAAAAACACATTTAGAGCTTCTACTCCCTTGGTGGATCAGATTTCATAAATGACTTTAATAAAAGAAAAAATTACGATTGAGGAAATTTGTAATTTACCCAAGTCTTGTTTAACACAAATAAATTCAAAGCACTTTCAATCCAACAGCCAAATCATTTTCTTAAATACATGAATGGATATATCAAATGATACTTATTCATTAAGAGATCTTCACTCAGCCTCAACTATAATGAGCCTCAATACATCAGAGTCTTGCCATCAAGAATGCCATCTCTAATAACTAAAATCTAGGGGTGGGAATAGGTTGTGTGGAGGAGTACACATTAAACCAAGATACCTGCTATTACATCATATGCACGATAATCCCAAGTGTATAACCAGCATGAAGAACAGATGCCAGGTCACAGAGCAAATTAACCTGAGTGTGATCCACGGTGTTGACAGGAGCTATCAACAATAGCTACAGATCATAAGTCAAAGGAGGACAAGTAGTAATAATAATAGCTCACATTTATTGAAACCTTACTATTCGTCAGGCACTGCTATCTCACTTAATCCTTACTACACTATCATGAGATAAGCATTATAACTAGGAAACTGAGTTTTGAGAGATTAATTTGCTCAAGGCCACACAGTGAATAACTGGCTAGATTTTGAATCTGGGTACTTGACACCAGAGCTTCTACTAACCCCCATCCAAAGTTTCATCTTCCAACCTTGCCCCTCACTGAAAGATCCTTCTATGAACTTTCATGATCTATTCTTCTAAATGGGTCTCTCATTTTCTCCCCTGAGTGTCCTTCCTTCTCTTATACCACTTTTGTGTCTATTAATTTCTCCCTCTTTTCTTAACATTTCTCTTTTCTCTCCCTCTTCTTTTTCCCTCCCCCCACCTTCCTTCTCTTTCTCTCTGTCTCTTTCTTTAAATCAAATTGAATATGGAGTTCAAATAGTTCTTAAAATGATGACTATTTTATATCCTATATTTTCAACTCAAAATGCATATTGGCACTACAGGAAAAGGAGGTATTCTTTTCTATATCTAGTTCTCTTCCTCCACAGAGGAAAATATTAAAAATAAGTAGCTTTCTACTTCTTTGTGGCCCCTCAGTGATCTGTTTCTGGAATTGAGACTTATTTACATCAAAAGGTTTCACACTACCCACAACTGATGCTGTGGACTGAATTGTGTCCTTCCCAAGATATGTATGTTGAAGCACTAGTTCCCGCGCATCTATATTGGAAATAGAGCCTTTTAGAAGTCATTAAGATTAAAGGAAGTCATATGGGTATATCTCTGATCCCATAGAACTAGTATCTTTGTAAATGAAGAAGAGACACCACAGATCTCTATGTTTCCACCATGTGAGGTCACAGGGAGAAGGTGGCTGTCTGAGGCCAGGAAGAGAGCTCTCACCAGCAACCAAATCAGCTGGTACCTTGGTCTTGGACTTCTCAGGATCCAGAACTATAAGAAATAATTTTTTGTTGTTTAAGTCACCCAGTCTATGGCATTTGTTATGGCAGCCCAAGCTAATATAATTGGTTTTAAAAATATGGCTTTTCTTTATGCAAAAATTTCACTGCTTAAATTGTTAACACTATAATTTCAGTATGGGCATTCACATCATTACCAGTTTTGAACTTACTGAGTCTTGGTTAAGATGTTTCCCAGACAAAGAAGAAATACATTACAAAAATGCATGTATATAAAACATCTATTCTTTAAATCACACCAAAGATTTACCTGGCTACTTAGGACAGAAAACCACTTCTCTGAAAAGCCAAGAGATTTTGACAGATGTAATGTAACCTGGATCCCTCCTATAACAATAAATAAATAAATAAATATTTTTTACAAAACCACACACACACACACACACACACACAACACATACACACAGCAAGAAGAAAGGAAGGAGGAAGGAGAAGGCCCTAGATTTATATACATGTGAGTGTGAAATTTGGTGATCTTTTTTCCTGTTATTTTATTCAATATATAATAGATGACCCTGCTACCAATTCTATCTATATATGATAAAGAAAAATAAACTATGCATCCAGCTATCAGGTCCAAAAACTGGAAACAACCTAACACAAGAAAAATATTTTTTCAAAGTCCCTTTATCTTCCACGCTAACAGTAGTGTGTATGCTATTGTTTTGCAGCCAGTTACTAGAGCTGTTGAAATATTAAACAGTATGAAGAAAATACCAGCAGTTTTAATTATTCCTCCATTGGGAATCTTTGGCTTCATTGAAAGGGTATAGGAGTTGTTTAATGGCCAAATAGCAAAATAAAAAGCAAATGATACAGAGAATACCTGCATCAACATCTAGGTTTCATGAAACTTCAACATGAAGTTTGATAGCCTCTTGGATGACCTGAGAGGGGAAGAGTTACTGTGAATCCCTACCTCTTCTTCCTGTGAAATAAGCTGAGAAATTTGAGACAAGGGGGCCTTGTATTTGAGCCTGACTCAGACATGCTTTTTCTGATTCAGCCATAGCTTTGTTTGGAAACCTGTACGTCATGGCCTTGGCGGGCCCCCAAGCATCCTCCTATGCAGTCTGCTATTTTTCCTCTAGCTTACCCAGAATAGCTGGGCAGAGATTTAGTACAGTTGGTATGCCGGTGTTTATAGGCCAAAGTGCTGTCGACTTTCTGTGGGCAAGCAGAGGTGCTTGGAGACTGGCAAGAACAAAAGGAAAGGTGCTTCTGGCCTTCTGGTTTTGTTTCCTGGAAGAATTAGAGATCCACTTTCCCTCTTCCAAACAAGCCCAGGCTTAGAAGACCCTTACCATGTTGAACCTCCCTCATTATCTTCTTTCATTCTCTGAAAAGTCATTATCCCATTCTGAAATCCAAGTGCTTAGGTTTATAGTATATCATTAGTCATATATTTAAACGTATTTATTTATTAGGATCCTACACCGGAAAGACAGGTATAGAAATTTCCCTCCAGAGAATTTTCTGGTATATTATTTCTAGGTATTGTATTTTAAAATGCAAAGGCTGATATTTGGGGGGAGAAATGGAAGGAATAAAGATCCTATCCTAAGAAAAGAAGAAAGAGATTTGCTAACTTTTAACTATTCTATCTAGAAACTTTGTTTCTTTCCACTTATGATACAATACTTACACCTTTGTTTGCTGGTTTTATAGAAATGGAGACATGATTCTTCACTATAGTCTCCTCTTTTCTGCTCATTGTAGCCCAATAAAATAAGAAAATGGTCCCGATCTTACTTATCCATCACACTCTCTTTGGCAAATTGCTACTCCTTTTGCAATTTCCCAGCTATACCATTGCTGTTCCATTAGGCCATGCTATGAAATAACATTCAAGTTGGTGCCTTGATTCAGGTTTCACTCTTTGAAGGCCCAATTATAGATCAAGCATATGTCTCTGCCATGAAGAAAAAAAGGCAAGAACAAAATTACAGATTATACTCAGGAAATCTTCCCACTTAGAATCCCTGACTTCTTCCTGCAGCCATAAGAAAAACCACTCATGGCTCTCAGCTGCTATTTCTTCTCACCAGGGCAGGATTATGGAGCTTGGATGCCCTAAGCACTCTCCAGGTCCTTGCTCCTGACCCGAATGCATCATTAGAAACAAAACCAAACAATGAGTGACTGTTTTATAGTTTCCAAAATTACACTCATATGTATGAGTATAACATATGTTTATATATGTATGTAAATATGAAACTAGGTTCTGTCTACATCTACTAACATGTGCATTGTGTATCTGTGTTTGCTTTGCTGGGCTTGTAAGTGCTGGGGTGTGGAGCATGACTGTGTCATGTAATCATACTTGAGGCTCCTGGATTGGGTGCTGGTCTTCTTACTTTACATGTGTATGAAATGACTGACCGAACCTGACATGGCTCATCCCTGCAGAGAATATCCTAGGGAAACTGTGAGAAAAACATCAGAGAGGATCAAATAGCAATGTTCTGTCCAGCTGCCAATGTAGTAGCTCCCTAATAATAGGTTGGAGGCACCAGGAACACTAGATGTTTACATTTATTTTAAAAACACAAGCTCCAAAAGAGAGCTCTTCTTGGCACAGTACACAAACATTTATAGTGAACCTTTCATCCCCAGCCCTTTTTTAAGCATTACCTCATTAATCTTCAAAGCAGCTATACAAGGCAGGTAGAACTATTTTGCTCTGCAATTTTAAATGTGCCACTTAATATGAGTAGGAAAGTGTGCAGGGACAGCGCTACCAAGGTAGACTTTCAACAGCAAAGGTCACTCTCCAGAGAGGAGGAACCTCTCTGGCAACTTCATCTGGCCAAGTCTTCCCATCCATTCCCATCTCTCCGGAACAATTACCTACCTCTTTTAGGGCTATATCCCATCTATAGGAGCTTCCCATTGTCCCTCACCCTTAAGTTCCCATTCAAATTTGCCCATCTTTCTAGAATCCCCATAACTTTGCCTTTAGTCTGAGCAGCACTTAAATCCAAAAAATGTTCTGTGCTACACGGTCAATATGCCCTACATGTCACCCTACTATTTATATCTTGACAGAGACCTTTAGGAAGAAGACATCTTAATACAAATAAAATGAAAGGAATATGGGGGATCTGGGTGGCTCAGTCAGTTAAGTGTCTGCCTTCAGCTCAGGTCATGATTTCGGGGTCCTTGGATTGAGCCCTGTATCAAACTCCCTGCTTGTTAAGAAGCCTGCCACTCCCCCCTACTTGTACTCAATCTCTCTTTTTCTCTCTCTCTCTCTCTCTCCTCTCTCCCTCTCTCTCTCTGTCAAATAAATAAATAAAATCCTAAAAAAAAAAAAAAAGGAATAATACCTTAAGCAGGCAGAGCCGGTGAATGTCTCTTACATGACATTAGACATTGTAGGATTTACCTTATTATTGAGTCTGTCCAGTAAAAACATAAAGTGGGTAGATTAGAATGAAGCTTAACCATCTCTTATTCTTCTTTACCACCTAAAAAATTGTGTGTGTGTGTGTCTCTGTAAGACTAATACTTCCTACATCTCTACTTCTGCACTCTAACTTTCATCAACATATAGGTCCTCTGTGTTTTCTTTTAGAGTTTAGATATTAGTTTGCATTTTAGATATTCCATTTATTATTTAGTGGAGAGATACCTGGTGTTCTGCGCTTTCACCTTTAAGAAAACTGACTATCCACAGCAGTTCTGGAAAGATTAAAAGCATCAGAAATATTATTATATCCTTACTGTAACCATTTAGAAATATTAGCTTTGAGAGGCAAAAGAGAGTTATCTAACACAATTTATTGGTTTGTGTGTGACTTCCTTCCTATTCTAAAAGAACGCTAGTTCAGCTTCATTAAATCTTCTTCATACTTACTGAGTTTTCTCCTTAATAGTGTAATTCAGTTTTAATCACCTGACCCGACAATATGGCTTGTCAAAGGCAGAATTTGCCTCCTAGTGTATTGAGAACATTTGTTGTATCTTTACTTAGATTATATCTCAGAAATTACATTAGAGGCTAACATTTAATCTATATAATGACAGTTCTGTTGACATCCCAAGTCTCTCTGTGCAATTTGCATACAAAGATACCAGCTAATCCAGGAGGATTCCTCCGGGGACAACTTGAGAAAAAGCAAATTTTACATTAACCTAAGGAAAAAAAGTCAAGTCCCCACTAAGAGTAGACTTCTGGGAGAAATGAAATATAGGACGAAAAACAGCTTCTCAATAGCTTCTCTACTGTTTAAAATTGTAACCTAGGGCAGCCCAGGTGGCTCAGCGGTTTAGAGCCGCCTTCAGCCCAAGGCGTGATCCAGGAGACTAGGGATCGAGTCCCACGTCAGGCTCCCTACATGGAATCTACTTCTCCCTCTGCCTGTGTCTCAGCCTCTCTCTCTCAATCTCTCTCTCTCTCTCTCTCTCTCTCATACATAAATAAAATTTAAAAAAAAAAAAAAAGGATTGTATGCTTAACTGACTGAGCCACCCAGGTGCCCCAACCATAAAATTGTACCTCTAACGTTTTTTCGATGATGAAATTCTAAATTGACTTCCATGCTTATATTCAAATAAGCACATATATCTCCAGTGCCCAGCACTGTGTCTGACTATAAAGATGCTCAGCAAAGTTTTGCTGGAGAAAAAATGAGTACAGAAACATTCAAATGTCAAATATTAATAATTTTTGGGCTATCTTCCATTTTTTATTAACCAGAACTCAGCTTTCTTCCATTAGAGGAAATCATCAGAATTGGCAATAGTTTAATTATATTTGAGAAGATATACAAAATCATAATATCTATGCTTATAAAACATGAGCCAAAAAACATCTAACGGTCTAAGTATGGCCATTCTCAACTGCCCTCTATTTCCTTTTTAAGCGCCACTTAAATGTTCCCATATTGCCAATTCCAGATATGTGTCTTAAATAAGTAATAAGATAATTAGCCCTGAAATACACACACTCAATAGGCTAACAACAAAAATAATAGAAGACCTTGAGGAAAAAATAATGCATTATAAAAAGAAATCATGAAGACCCAGTGGAGAGTAAGAAAAGCTGGCTACAGGACAGAATCAAATAAGCATGTACTGTGGTGTCCATGATTCCTCTTCAGCATGGCAATTTCTGAACAAAGCAAGGATTGTCATGGAGATCAGGAGATCTGGGATCTGGCCTAAATGTAAAACTACCCTGCTCTGAAGTCTGAGCATGTGATAGTCTCCTGTCTGAGTTTTGTTTTGTTTCCTTGCACACTGCAGACACTGAAGAAATATTTGAACCAACTTTCCTCATCTGTAAACATGATCATCTCAAAAATCCTCCTTTCCAAAACCAGCACGCAGTGATTCGAACATTCTGTTTCGCTGGCATGAAATCAGACACTAACTCCAATGAGAAGGGGGGAAAAATAAGAGGAAACTGTTGCTTCTGCATCAACTATCTCTAAAACACTAGATCCAGCCCCAAATTGACATGAAGGCTTCCTATTTTCTCTAATACTTAAATGCCTTATGTCCAAAATGTTTTACTTCACACTGAAAATTTGAATATTTTGAATTTTAAGAAACCACATGGGCTTGGTACTGTGTTCGTACTTGAGGTGCATCCTTACATGAGAACCAGTATTGGAAGCCATGTCATAGTCTAGCAATCAACAGGATAGATCAGGCTAGAGTGTCCTTAACCTCAGTTCTCTCCCATCAGCATCCCTATAGCAATCCAAACTGAGATCTTCAAGTAGCCAGCTGACTCAGTTGAGTAAGACTGACTTGGCCCAGCCACCATCTAGATCCATTTAGACCTGACCATTCAATAACTATTTCTTGTCTCCCTCCTCTGCATCTGGTACTACCTTAGGCAGTGAAGATTCAGAGCTGAACATTACTTAGCCTTTCCTTCAAATGTCATAGTCTAGTAGTTCATATACAGAAGTAAAGAGAGAAATAAAAACCATGATATATGTGCTAGGATGGGATAAGGACAGAATGTACAGTAGTTCCTACAAGAGGCATCTGAAAGTGTTTGGATGTAAGAGGAGGCAACATCTGAGATCTACATGTCAACTGGAGTAGAATAAAATGACAAAATCTTCAGAAAGAGGCACCCCTCTGATAGAACAAGAAGTCCAGTGTTGGCCAACATTCATATAGCAACAGACAATGGGGCAGTGTTTTTCTCCATCCACCTACAGAGTCCTACCTAGGGAAGCTGCTAAATATGCAGATTTATAGGATCCTCTGCAGCCTGACTGAATCAGAATCTCTTGGGGGTGTAACCCAGAGTTCTGAATTATAAAAGTTCAAGTGAAAAAATAAAAAATAAAAAAATAAAAGTTCAAGTGATTTTGGTGAAAGCTGAGGTTTAAGAATCACTGCAATACCATGTAGCCTCTTTATAGACACGGCTGCCAACATCCAGCAGCTGAAAATGGTCACGGGTCTGCACAGGAAGATAGTCAGCAACAGAGAATCTTGAGTGTGTTCCCAGCCACTAAGTTACAGTTTTAGAACAGATTGGAGTTATGGGGGGAAAAAAAGACTGTGAACTTGAACAAATGACCAAGCCAGAACTCTAGCAAGAGGAAAATGGACCAGAGCTAGAAGATAGAGTAGGACCATGTCATAGGAATAATGAAAAAGTTTAAATGATAATTAAATCCTAAGATCAGAGACAAAATGGTACGATGAGCGATCTTTCCTGAGGGCCAAAATATTGGGCCAGGTCTGTGTCTAGGAGTCAACTGGACTCCAATGATGAAAGAAGACAATTTCTGGGGTGTCAGCGTGGCTCAGTCAGTTGAGTGTCTGCCTTTGGTTCAGGTCATGATCCTGGGATTGAGCTATAAATTGGGCTCCCTGCTCAGCAGGGTATCTGCTTCTCCCTCTGCCCCTCACCCTGCTTATGCACTCTCTCTCACTTGCTCTGTCTCTCAAATAAATAAATACAATCTAAAGAGAGAGAGAGAGAAACAAACAAACAAACAAAGAGGGCAGCCTAGGTGGCTCAGCGGTTTAGCACCGCCTTCAGCCCAGGGCCTGATCCTCCATCCTGCATGGAGCCTGCCTCTCCCTCTGCCTGTGTCTCTGCCTCTCTCTCTCTCTCTCTCTGCTCATGAATAAATAAACTTTTAAAATCTTAAAAAAAAAAAGGAAACAAAGAAGATAGTTTCTGAGGCCTGATAAATCAGGCCCATATACCCTGGGAATGATAACATGGTGTGGTATGCCAGCTGATGTTATAACTTGGTATTCTAATAAAGCCATTGAAACCCTTTTGCCCTATTATCATTCTCAGTGCTTGTAGATACATAGTTCTCAATATTTGAACATTCCTGTCCTTTATAATTAAGCAGAATCTGTTCATATTCCTAATGAGAACCAAATCTCAAATTGAGGTGCCCTCCAACAGGATTTGAGACCCATTTTTCTGATATTGAGATCAACACAAGTTTGTGATTGTAATTTAGAATCACTGATCAATGCTGGCCTTTCTAGTGTAACACAAACAAACAATCAAAATCCCTTTATTCCAAGCATTTTTTTCTGACTTAAGCTGCATTTAGAGCGTAATTAATTTCACTTGTTGTTCCTAAATGATTAGCATAGTTTCTGCAGGTCTTAGGATCAGTTGAAGGAACTATAAGCAATACTGAACAAAAAGCCCCAGCTGCGTCCTGTTATATTAATGAATCCAACACTGGTATTCATGGCTTGGTATAATAGGCTGGTTGACATTCAACCATCTCCAATACTTATGGTAGTTCTAACCGAAAGGTGTACAACAACCTCTTCAGCTGGTTTTTTTTTGTTTTTTTTTTTTTTTGTTTTTTTTAAGTAAGAAAACAAAGTATAATCTATGGCATGGGCTCTGGAATCAGAAAGATTTGATTTAATCTTGCCCTGCATTGATTAACTTATGTGAACTTGGCAAGTTATTTATCTCCAAGATGCTTATCTGTAAAATGATGGTATTAATATTACCTAGCTCTCTAGCTCATTGAACTGCTTTAGAGATTGAGATAATCATATGTAAAGCATTCGGAAGAGCTCATGATAAGTTAATTATTACCATTCTTGTCCCTATTGTTATTGAGGCCACCCCAGTTTATAGGTACTATGAACTCACATACACAGGAATCATCTGTGTTTTACTGGGATATGTCTTCTTTTGATAATACAAAGTGCCCCACAGATTTCCTGTGGAACACCTATGGGAATGTTGCCCGTACTCATGACCAAGTGCAATCTATTATACTGTGGTCTTCATGATGTTCTGGCTTTCCTGCTTGGTGACCTGAGTAGTGTCAAAGGTCCATAACTTGAGACCACTGTAACTGCAGCTGGTACCAATGCTCATGTCTGGGATGCCTGAGTGTCTCAGTGATTGAACCGATGCCTTTGGCTCAAGGCATGATCTTGGGATCCTGGGATCAAGTCCTGCTTTGGGCTCCCTGCAGGAAGCCTGTTTCTCACTCTGCCTATGTCTCTGTGTCTCTCATGAATAAATATTTTTAAAAAAAAATACTCATGTGTGAACCTACAATGTTGCCCTTCAGTATTCTCAGAGCTGCAGTTCACTGAAGACCCAGTGATGTCACACTCCATCACTTTGAGCAAGTTGATTTAGTACCAGCCTCCATAGTTTCTGGTGAGAATAGTTTTTTCAACTAGTATGTGCAGCCCCACCCTTCACAGAGCTCAACTGTAAGTCTATGCACTGAGTCAAGTTAACTATTTCTGAAAGGAACTCTAAGCTATCCCTCCCATTTCAAATTCCTTTCACCAATTTCCACAAATCAGTATGTCAATAAGCCTTTATAACAGTGATTACTGGAAGAGAGTACAGTTCAGTTGTAAAAGTAGAGAATAGAGTCAAACTAACTGGGTTTAAGGGGGAAATGACAGCCGCTCTGTGCCTTGGAGTTTTTTGGGTTTCTTTTTCAGCAATAAAATTGATAAAATAATTAATCTAATCAACACAAAAATTTAGGGGCCTAAGTAAGATGAAGTAAACAAAATGCTTTAGCATGGTGCCCTGTACATAACATTGGCTCAGTAAACGGTAGACTTGGAGATTAGCTATTATTCCATTTCTGGTAGTAACATATGGATTGAGTGTTTGTGTCCCCCAACTAAGACTTCTTCCATAACCTATCAGAATCACAAATATTTCTATTCCCATAGGGATTTTTTGCCCCTCATTTTAATGTTTACTAAGTACTTGACAGCTATTGAAATAAAATCTCTTAAATTATGAGAAAATTATATGGAACTTTGTTTTTCAAAACCAATAACAAATTATATCCTATGTAAGGTTAAAACATCGGGTTTACAAAAGATGAATTCTTCATTTCTATAAACTTGCCACCCAACCAAATAGATTGACACATAGATTTCATTACAGTTTTATAACCATTGTTCCCCAGACTTATTCTCTTGTTGTAAAAATTAACCACGAAATATGTCCACATAAATATGTATTAAAGCAGCTCAACCCATAGTAATAACATTTATATATCACCTAATAATATAAAATATTATTTCACTTCTGTAATTTAAGCCTCACAACAACCATGTAAGGAAAATACAGTGGATACTGTGCCTATGTTATAGATAAAAAAAACTAACGCACAGAGAGGGGATAGGTCATTTGTACTAGTCACCCAGCTGGCAATGGTGAAGGCAGCACTTGAATCCAAGACTTTCTAAATCCTACAGTGATGCCTATTTACTGTGATACTGTTGGTAAAAATTAAGTGTTTGCTTTAATTTCGCCATATTGTATTTTGATATGCCAGTCCACTACCCTCCAAATCTTCCCAATTCACTTACTAAACATTTAAAAAGAATTCATTCCACCACGTACTACAATACGATGCCAAGTATCATCAATTCCTTCTCCTTCTCTGACCTCTCTTTTGAGCTTCTTACCTGAGAAAGATTGTGGACAAAGAGAATCCAGAAAGCAGTTTAGGAAAAGAGTCAGGAACCATGGATCACCACTGAATTCACCAGAGACTGGCCACACTGGGTTTTGTGAGGCTCTGGGGGACCTATGGGAAAACATTAAATTGAGAATAAGAACTATGGCTGAATTTCAGATTGTGATCTCTTTCTTCTTCCTTCTCCACCATAGGTTCTCAATTCTAGTTGTACCTTAGAAATACCTGAGGAGCTTTCCATATTCCCAAAGCCTGAGCCCCACCCAGGCCAATTAAATCAGAATCTATGGAGGAGAGACCAGGATGTGAACAAGTTATAAAAACTTACAGGTGCTTCCAAGGTGCAGCCAGGGTTTGAGAACCAGGCAGTAGGCTAACTTCACAACTCAAAGGCAAGGCTACATTGGGAAACAACAGTGGCTCTTAGGATAAGCACTCACTTCTATTATGGAGAAGGGCAAAGACCATGAAAGAACTGCTGTGCCTGGTCCCTGGAAGAACTGGAATCTGGGTCAAAAGACAGTCAGATCCAGAGTCAATGTACCAGCCCTGGCAGCAAATGCTAAAATAATACAGTGAAAATTTTTTATCTCACCCGGGGTAAGCCTCCATTCCTATATGTTGCCTGAGTTCTTTCTGCGCAGAAAGATTACTCCCAATTTTCATTGTGCCTTCTATGACAGTGATGTTAATGTTAGGGGTTTGGGGTTTTTTTTAGGATGATTCTTCATTACAAAAAAAAAATCATTCAAAATTCACTCTTTTTAAAAAAAAAAGATTTTATTTGTTTATTCATGAGAGACACAGAGAGGCAGAGACATAGGCAGAGGGAGAAGCAGGCTCCATGCAGGGAACCCAATATGGGACTTGATTCCAGGACCCCACGATCACGCCCTGGACTGAAGGCAGATGCTCAACCACTGAGCTACCCAGGTGCCCCTCAAAATTCACTCTTTAGAAAGGAATCCAGAAATATAAAACCTAACATTTTATCCCCATATACATATATATATATATATATATATATCCTTTTTTTACTCTCTGAAATTTCTTTCAAACCTGGATGATTTTGTGAGGTAAAATCTAACAACAGTCTTAATTATAGGTATTAAATGTTAGGGAAATAAATATAACAAGAAAAAATAAATATAACAAGAAAAATACATTTCACATTTGTTATATAGTATGTTTAATTTATAACTCCAATCCTCTCATTGTCATAACTGCTGATATTTATAATATACTTAAGGTCTCAGCATTTATCAACCTTTCTTTAAACTTAAGTGACCCATTGTTTTTTGCACCATAACTCACATATAAGAAAAATCCTAAATTTGTCCTTGATTTATATGACTAAAAATATTTTTCAATGTGAAATCATTCTTTATGTGTTTGCAGTATATTTCAGATGAAGATGTAGTTTTTTTGCCACTATTCTGAACTTCTCCCATCTGCCCTGATAAAAATACAAGTTATAGATTCAAGAATCTCCATAGGAATTCTTTAACTCTGTATCAACAGACAAAGAAATCATTCTTGAAATACATCTGATGACATGATAGACTGGTAAAGTCAAATCTCTCCAGAAGCAAAAATTAACTATGATTACTTGATGTAAGACATCACTCAAACCAATCAAATGTTATTTTGGGAAATCATAAATTTATATCCAGCGTCAGTTTGTCACTCATTAAGTTCTTATAAGAATGATTAGGAAATTATCTTAATAAGTAAACGTTAGTCTTAACCTCTTCTTAGTTTGATGGCTTAAAAATATAAGTTTATATCAATCCATTGAGTCTCACTAAAAGTCTCTGCCTGCTTGGAGAGTTATTTATTGTATTATTAGTAAAATTTATCCAAGGTGAAAGAGAAAATTCTTGCATTGCTCCATTATGCAACAAATCTACCTATAACATGTTAGCAAAGGCTTTAAAATATGGTTCTACAGTAAATATTAATAAATATTGACCAAGTAGATACTATGTTCCAGGCACTGTGTGAGATGCTGGGAATATACGAAAACCTCATTATCGAAAAGTGTTCCCCTACACAAAAACTCCGGGAGCAGATTGCAGTCTTGCCAAGGTGTCGTTCTAGTGACTGACATGGATCACCACCTCCAGCAGTCAACAGTGACAGCAGGCAAAGCAGCTTAACAGGGAGTTACTGATTTTGCAGCTGTATTTTGCTTGTCGCTCCTTTGAAAGATGCTTACTTTGAAGATCCTGATCGTGTGGAAGAGAGGAAGCACGATATAACCTATAAATTAAGGAACAGAGAGATTTTAGGGCCACAAATAAATCACCTTGCCAGTAACTCAAAGAGATCACAGGGGAGGTAAACAGAATGAAGAAAATACAAAAAAGGTTCCATGACTTGATGATAAAGGAGTCAATTTCTTCTCCAATAAACATTTTTTAAAGCACTGCAGCAAGAAGAGAACTGAATAGTCTCCCTCTCACCCCTTGTGGAAAGGAAGAAAGATCCAGTCAGAGGAACTTGTCCCAGCTCTTTGAGGTACCACAAGGAATAGTTCTGGTAACAACTACCTTTTAAGGAAAAGTATGTGCTTCTCAGATTTGCTTCCAAAGTACTAATCAGTACTCTCTTCCACCCTTACTAAACCTAAAGAAAAACAAATTTCAGATACGTTACCGGTCATGTATCAATTCCTAGAACTGAGAATAACAAATTTTCTTAGGTTGACTATTCCTCAGGATTATGCAGAATGTGTGTATGAGTCTCTGGGTTTTATATCTGCAGAGATTTCCTCATTTTCACAAAAATCATGAAATAAGATGGTGATATAACTTACATTTCCTCCAATTTGTTACATTTTAAATATTTTGAACATGAAGACAATGAGGCATTGGTCATAGAAATTGTCTAAAAAGAGGACCATGTTAATGACTCTTAATTTAGCCTAATCCACCTAAATTATAGTAAAATCTCATTTAATTAGACTTCATTAATTTTAAATGTGACAAAACAACATGACATTTGGCTGAAGTTGATTTGTTGACTTCTAGATATAGATTTGAATATCAGTTTATCACTTATATAAAAATTGGTTAAACTCTCTTTACTTATCTGGAAAATGGGAATAGTCTCTTATCCATTTTTACTTTTTCTAATCACCCATACTGTTAACACTCTATTGCAATCTATGAACACCTTGTGCACAAAATCATACAAAAGCCTCCGGTTAGAGCCTTCTGCCACCATTCTTGCCCACCTACCCCCTCAAAATTATAGGCTATTATTTACACAGGGGCCATAGTGATATCAAAAATCTAAGTCAGAGAATATTACCCCTTTGTTTAAAACTCTGCAATGACTTCTTACTTTACTCAGTGAAATTCAAACTCCTTCCCATGGCTGACAAGGCCTACCTGAACTCCCTGCCCACACCACTTCCCCAACCTCATCATTTTTTCCAGCTTAGTGAGATGTGACTAAGATTGCACATATTTAAGATGTACAGTGTGGTGTTTTCATATAGATATACATTTGGAGGTGATTACATTTTGAAATGATTAATGAAGCTAATTTAAAAATCCATTACCTCACATGGTTACCTCTTTTCTTTGTGTGTGTGTGTGTATGTGTGTGAGAGAGAGAGAGAGATGAAGGCTTAAGGTTTACTTTTTTAGCAAGTTTCAAGAATACAACACATTATTATTAACTAGTCACTATGCTGTACATTAGGTCTCCAGAACTTATTCATCTTATATCTGAAAGTTTATGCCCTTTCACCAGCATCTTGGTATTTCCCCTACCCTACGGCCCCTAATAACAAGCATTCTGCCCTGAGTTTTACTTTTGTAGATTATTTCACTCAGATTAATATTCTCCATTTTTGTCCATATTGTCACTGATACAATTTCCTTTTTATTAAGGGTGAATAATATTCCTCTGTGTGTGTGTGTATCTATCTCCCAAATGTCCATTTATGGATGATGAGTGGATAAGATACACACACACACACACACACACACACACACACACACATATTTACATGTCAGTTTCATTTGAGATCTAAGAAGATCCTGCCCTTAATAAATGTGGTTAATTATATAATAGCTGGTACAAAAGTCCTACTAATTTGGTATTAAGAGTTATAAACTTAAAAATCACAAAAGCTAGGTGTGGTGATTTTAAATATGGCCCCAGATTCTTTCACATTTCTTTTTATTTATTTTTTAAATTTTTTATTGGAGTTCAATTTGCCAACATATAGCATAACACCCATTGCTCATCCCATCAAGTGCCCCCCTCAGTGCCCATCACCCAGTCACCCCTACCCGCCATCCACCTCCCTTTCTACCACACCTTGTTCGTTTCCCAGAGTTAGGAGTCTCTCATGTTCTGTCTCCCTTTCTGATATTTCCCACTTCTTTGACATTTCTTACATTGGGTGTGTCTACCTCTCCTTTATTTGAATCTGGGCAAACTTAAGACATTTACTTAGGGAGCTAAGTCACTATAGATGATGAGGCTTCCACCTCATTCTCTAGGAAAACGCACTGGGATTAAGCTAAGCACCATGTAAAAATTTTGACCACTCCAAGATCTCTGGTGAAGAGGACACATGTAAGAGCTCTCATCAACAGCTAAGTTTGCTGCTGCTGACCAGCATTAAGCATCAGGTGTCTTGGATCTCCAACCCAGTCAAACCCACAGATGACCACAGCCCTGGCTGACATCTAACAAAAACCGCAAAAGAAACCCCAAGGGAAAACTATCCAAGCAAGCCCTTCCAAAATCTCTGACCCACAAAACAGCATAAGCTCAAATAGTTGTGGTGTTACACTTCTAAGCTTGGAATCAATGTATTACAAGGTAATAGAGAATCTTACATGAAGAAATGTCAAAATTGACTTTCTTGTCACATACTATTTTCACCTGTATTGTTCTGACTCTACTTGCCATGTGGTAAGAAAATGATTCATGTAAAATTTGGCCATGTATAACATTGACTTTGATTCACATAAAAGGATAAAAAAATATTAAAAATGGGAAGTGTTGATTTAGGGCCTCCTAAAAATGGAGCCCAGGGAGATTGTGGCTCATGAGGAGCACTGAGAGCAGGGTGGTCAAATCACAGGACTGTGCGCCAAGTCCAGCCCACTTCCTCTTTTGTATAAAATAAAATAAATATGGCCCACAATGCCTAAAAGGTTTACTGGCTTAACCTTCACCAGAGAAGTTTGCCAATACCTGAGTTAGAAAATGGCAAAATTGAAATAGGAACTTAATTCCTCTAATTCATAGACCAGTATTCTTATTCTCATATGCTGCCTGATAAGAATGTTTCATTAACATCAGCATATTTTAATGAGCTTATTTCATGATTCTATGAGTTTAATTTATATCAGTACTTCTTAAATTTTCTAGGAGCTTTCTCTTTTTGTTTTTTTTTTGGGGGGGGGGAGACCGTTGTTTTCGTACTTTTAGTTTTGCTTTTGAAAAGAGAGGTGTTAGTCATAAGAGGGTAAATTATATTATTCAAGGTCTTCTGTGATACTATCAGAGAGGAAAAGAGAAGAGAACTGATATCCTGGATTAGGGGTCAGCAAACTTTTTCTCTAAGGGTCAGACTATTTTTGGCTTTGCAAACCACATAGTATGTGTCACAAATACTCCACACTGCTTTATAACACAAAAGCAGCCACAGACAAGGCTTAAATAAATGGGCATGGCTGTGTCCAGAAAGACTTTATTTGCCAAAGCAAGTGGTGGGCTAGAGTGGGCCTCCAGGCCTAGTTTACCAACCTCTGTCTCAGATAATCTGGGGACATATGAATGTGTAAGAATGCAATGCTGCTGCTTACAGTAAGCTCGTGGGTACAAATTCAACCGAGAGAAGTAGGGGAATATCAAACGTGACATTCATGTAACAACAATATTTTGCCTGTGTACTACATGTTTTGTTCCCTATAGTTTAAAATAATACTTAATATCCAGACTGGGCATACTATTAAATTAGATTTGAGTGAATATTACCAACTGTAAGTTAAATTTCAGTCTTTATTAGTACAGCTTGAAAGTCTTAATATTTTTACAGTTGATTTATTTCCCCAAGAAATAAAAGGAGACCATTCTAGATGTCAACAGCCCACTAAACAGCTACATCCTAACTGTAGAATCCTAAAATGGGGTCTGTTTTCACTCCGTTGCCAAAGTTTCGTGAACACAGTCTTCTCAGACAGTGTGAGATTTTTTCTTGCTAGTTTGTAGAACCTATGAAGTTCTCCCAATACCAAAAACAAAAACCAAAAAAAACAAAAAAAAAACAAAAACAACAACAACAACAACAACAAAAATAAATAAATAAATAAGACTTATTCTTACCAATTAGTAGAGGACATTCCACTTTCAAAGAGAGAGAATTTCTAACTTCCACAGGACTTTACACCATCATATATTTCCTAGACATGTTGTCACCCACATAAAAAAGGCCCGATGCCATCTAACTGCAAACCACTCTGGGACAAAGTGGATAAGGTGAGGAAGACAGTAACCCAGTCTCCATCACACTTGGTTGAAGGAGATATTAAAGTAGACTTTTAGAAAACACAGAGTATGCTTTATTTTTCAACTTAAGGTAAATGCCTACTTGAACAAAAAATAACAAAATTTTTTCCAGTGCTAAAAGCAAATAAGTGGATTTTCCAGAGTTTCAAAAAGAAAAAGAGGATTTCCTTTGTGCCTAAGATATATATAGATCTCAAAAAGATTTTTTAAAAATGCAGTGATAAAGTAAGAAACCAATCAACTACAAATTCATAGTAATGTTAATTACATTATTATATAAGTGTGTATATGTAATAATAACTATGAAAAGCAAACTAAAAACACAATATTACTTTCAACCACTTCAGTTTAAAGAATAGGAGATTTTGAAGTGTTTGCTTTGAAAACTCATAGAATTATCCACATGTGAAAAATCCAAAATTGCTGTAAAGTGTAAAAATTATCCTTTTCTCCACCTACAGGTAAGTCAAAATTGCTGTGCAAATTTTCTTCAAACTTCTTGAAAAGTAATTATCCGGAAAGGAAAATCTCTGAAGCTGCACAGTGAAAACTTGAGAGACAGAAGAAGACTTCCTGGTGCCTGCATCTACAGAGCACAGGCAAAACAGACCACCCGCCCTGCGTGTGCACACACACACATGCTATACACACATACTCTCTACAGCATGTTTATTAACTCATTCAACACAACTTTATTGGGTGTCATGTTCATTAATTCTATATGATGTTACATGTATGAACATGTGTACGTTATGTGAACGTAACCTTATGTATGAATATATCTGTGAAAGCAAAGCCAAGAGAAAGGCCTTACCTGTAAAGAGGACATATGCAGGTAAGATGACACCTTACCATGAAAGGACACCAGAAATTATCCTCTGAAGCAGGTTATACATGCACCATTCTTCTCTACACCTTTCAAATCAACATTTTAAAAAGATATATTTATTTATTTAAGAGAGTAAGAAAACACAAGTGGGGGAAGGACAGAGAAGAATCTCAAGCAGTCTCCCACTGAGCATGGAACCCCACAACCAATGAGATCTTGACCTGAGTCAAAATCACGAGTCAGATGCTTAACCGACTAAGCTACCCAGGGACCCCTCAATTCAACATTTCAAAGTGAAATTATATGAAAATATTTCTGAAGTTGCAGGGAAGACTGCTTAAATTTGTGGTTTTTCAGGTTGTAATTTGCAGTGCAACCGCACCACTGTTTTCACTGGTAAAGTAAGAGGAAGAGAGCTGGCCATTCACTTTTCTCCTTAAGGTCTGACAAACTTCTACTTCAACAGCCCTTTCATATTGATGAGAAAAGATACCAAATTAGAGTACTAGGGGTGAGATCCTGCTCATGTGGGAAGCAATTCACACATTAGAGATAAGGACTGCTCTTGTCAGAGCGACCCAGCAATCTCCAGCCTCACAGGCCACCATGTTTGTTTGAGTTAGCAGGTAGATCATAAGGATACAAGTAGGAAAAATCCAACATGGTAGAACGATAAGCAGCAACTTCTGCAAAGATGAAAACACCCTAGTAATTACAAAAGTCAGACCCTAGATTTCCAAACTAATAGAGATCCAGTCTTAATTCTGATTTAGAAATATGCACACATTTTAGAAGTTATTTCCCAAGAGAAGCAAGCAGGAAAAAAAAAATACCTCTGGGTCCTAGGAATTAAGAAAAAACAGTTTAGTTTTTAAACTGTCAGAATAATACCTTACAGAATGCAAGATGGGGGAGGGGATAAAAGAACATTCCCTCCTCCATTGCTGCTCCCAGGGAGACCAACCCTTCCCTTACTAAGAGGAAATGGCCCACTGTGAAAACACAGGGCCAACCATGAAGCTGAAGAACCAAACAGACCTGACTACTTAAGATCCAAAAGTCTCCCCAAAAGACAGAGCACTGAAAAGAGGGGAACCTGGGGAGTCCAGAAAAGCATCAGAAACTGTCCAGGCTTGGGACACCTGGGTGGCTCAGCAGTTAAGCGTCTGCCTTTAGCTCAGAGCATGATCCTGGGATACGGGATCGAGTCCCACATTGGGCTCCCTACATTGAGCCTGCTTCTCCCTCTGCCTGTGTCTCTGCCTCTCTGTGTGTGTGTCTCTCATGAATAAATAAATAAAATCTTTTAAAAAACAAAAAAAGTTTCCAGGCTTGGAAGCAATTGCTTTGCCACCTTTAGCTCCAAGCTTCTTGCAATACCTGACTTTATACACCAAGATCCCTTTATCCTGTCCTTTAGAGCTAGCACCAGACCACGTCTGCTCACCTGGTCATCCTTTATTCCCGCCTAATCAGCTCATGACGTCATTGCAGATGGCCAGACAAGGCTCCCTTCTGGGCACTGAAGGAATAAGCTCAGACACACCACCCATGAGATATGCCACTTTGGTATATTGCTTATTTTGAACTGAAAGATACTCAAAAACAGCAAATGCAGAGAGGCTGTCTCTCAACCTGTCTTATCTGCCTAAAGATTTCTCCAAAAGGAATTCAATTGTTGTAAATCCCCTCCCTAGGAGTTTACTCACCGGGGGAAGATTGATTCTGGTCACAGAAGAGACTAGATGTTGACACCACCCCCTGACAAACTGTCACAAACTACCAGACCTCCTATTTATTCCAAGGGTCCATTCATCTTTGTTAAGTGGCCTAGATTCCCACTAGCTCACATTTTGGGGAGGATTTTTATTTTTCCCTGTGATTCCCCCCATGTATGTAATGTTAAAAATGAATAAATACAATAGAGCTTTTTTTCTCTTATTAACCTGCTTGTGTTTTATTTATTTCCCGGACCCTGCTATCAAACCTCAGAGAGTAGAGGAAAAAACTTTGTTCCCCTACACAATTTCCTCTCAGCACCATCTCATCTCTGCCAGGCTGCAGGCTGCCCAACACAGGCACTTCAGAAGGAAATTGTAAAAGAGGATGAAAATGGCCTTTAATATCTTGAGCAAGATGATAACTTCTTGATAGGTTGCGCCATAATGGCACTTTTGTTAAATCGTAAGCATCTCAACGTCACATTCATTTGAAGAAGCCTTTGCCAGAAAATCATCACGATTATCCTAATGATAGTGGCATACAGGGATTTGTTCCATTACCAAAGGATGGGAATCCTTTACCAAAAGTAAGCCGTGTCTCTAAGCCACTCCTGAGCCTCTGCGCAGGTCAGCTGCCAGTTCACCTTGACTCAGGAGCCAGGGCCCAGGCAGCTAGAGCCTTCTATGCCTCAAATCAGAGGGTGCTGGAAGTTTGGCCTTTACCAGACCACCCCACGCCCACTTTCCCCAGCAGAGGTTGCTGAGAGCAAAAACCACCCGGCTCAGCCATCACAACTGGTCCACAGCCAAGTTGGCTGAAACTTGCCTATACCATACCCAGTATGGCTAACAAGAACCTTTGTTCCTAGTACATTTGATCATCAAAATAGCATTGCCTTTCCCCCTAGAGAAATGTAATTTTGTCTCTATTACAAGTAGTTTGATGTGTGGTAATCGAAGGGAGACACATTTTAAATTTGAGCTTTATGTTGTGACTAACATTAATTTAAATACCCTACATCAAAGGGCTGTGCTATTTCTCCAAACTGCTTTAAAACCCACCATGATTTTTTGTTGTTTCAAAAACCCACAGTGCAATCTGCAATGCATTATAAATTTTGAGCACAGAATCTTATCTATATTTTCTTGTGCATTCCAAAACCCCCCAAAATACTGATCAGAGACAGTTCCCACATTCCAAGACTAGTGCCACAAGCTTGCTGCAAGTTGAGAGAGAAAAGATTGAAAGTAACAGATGTTTGAGTTGCCTAGTCTTGTTATTTTCAAGACTTCATCAACAATGCAAAGTTTTAAATTAGAAATGTACTATAGTTCTATTGTTCCCTATGGAAATTTCTAACTAAAACCAGAGTCTAAGAATTCATTGTCAAACAAAAATTCTAACTTTGCTTTTAAGAGGGTGAAAAAAGTAACCTCTCCGAAGGGAAGAAAGTTCAGTCTGATGAGTCCCCCCATACACACACTCCAGTCAGCACCACTTAGGGGAGCAGGATTCAATGAGTGGCAACGGTTCTCCCACTTCTCGCAGACTTGGTGACTCCATGGGGTGGGCGCCCTGGGAAAAGGGAGGCCGTGGGGGATGCTCACAGCCCCACTACAGTGAGAAAGTTTTGTGGGTCTGTTCTCACTACACTCAGGATGGTTCCACATGCGGTATCCCGACTTGGTTCAAAGAGCAGAGAGCTTCAGAAGCCTCTCCAGAGAAGGTTTGCCTGCATCAATTCCCCCATCCATACTGCTCATCCCCTGCTAGGTTTTGTGCAACCGGGAAGGAAAGTTATTAGCTCCCTCCTGGACTCAAAGGGAAGTATGAGCAAAGTCCATTGTTTGCCCTCAAATCTGCATCCCTGGTGGCTGTTGGTTCACATATTAGCCTACTTCAAAGAGACAGCAACACAGGGCTTAAATTATACAGGATTTCAGAAGAGCTCAGATCCAGGGTTTCTAGCTGAGGATAGACCAACCAGTGAAACTGATAAAGCACTGACAGTTTGAATTGAATAAAGATTTATAGAAGGAAGTCAATATATTGTTGTCATTATTGTTGTTCCTAAAATCCTTTTGTCCTTTTATCCCAACCCTTTAAAAACACTCCTGACTACTCTAGCCCACAATGATCCCTCTGTTCTCTAAACTCTTAAAAAAATACGTATGGTATCTGTTGCCAACTAAGCACTTTATTATATACCCACCTGTATTACTGTCTGTATTATATTTTTAATACTGACTCCCTAAATTGATTTTGAGTGTCTCAAGGGCAGACAAAATGTCTTACACTTACTACCGAGGACCTATCATGGAGATAGTGGGGATGGGAGAATCCAAGAGAACCATTTGGCATAAGCTTCATATTCAAAAACAAGACTCAAATTTAGATTTTTGATGATATCTCCAAATGAGATTATACCTAGACTTTCATAGACATACTGGCAAGAGTTTTAAAAAGAAGCATTCCATCCAACAACTTTAAATTCATCACAGTTTCTATGATCCTTTTTTGGCATTACTTTATTTTTTAATATCCCAGGAGCCTCAGGGAGAGAGAGAGAGAGAGAGACAGAGAGACAGAGAGATGGCTCAGTTTGCCTCAGATTTTCTGTATTTTCTGGCACCGTGTTACAAAAAATATGCTCCGAAAATATTCTTTAAGGGTCAACAGACAATCTGTGGCCGGAAAGAGAAAAGTACGAACCTGGCATGGCACTTTCTTATGCCACAACCAGAAGTCTGAGACCCAGTGCCACTGAAAAGGGCCCTAGGTAGGCTGGCTAGAGTCCATCTCCAAAGTGATTTTGTCTTCAGGGCCCTCTGTCCTTCCATCCTTCTGTAGGGAGGAAAATATTATCAAAAGAGGGAGGATGCCTTCTTCTTTTTTAATGAGGTACCCTCTAGAAACTTGGAGATAAGGTGGCCTTTCTAAGTTTAAACCAGCAGAATCCAGAGACAATGGCTATGCTTACTTAACCAGCTGTGAGAGACAGTCATACAGGAGACTGTCATGCATGGACATGGGGATCTAAAAATCCCAGAACTCCCAATCAACGTAGTCTCTCGAGGTAATCTCAGGGAAGCAGGACTAGAATGTAATTGTAGCGTTCAAAATAACACATATTCTTAGAAGAAACATAGTGTGAAGCAAGTGTATGAGTAGTAAAGGGAAACACAAATTTGTCATGAGTTCATTGTGTAAGTTCATTTGTAAAGAGACTCCAGGGCAGCTGGTAATCTTCTGGTGACATGTCCAAAACTGCCCTTGGATCTCTTAGGTACCTCTTTCTGCTCCATTCTTGATTTTAGCTGATGTGGTAAACATTAGTCCTGTTTGCCAAATCTTTCTGGCTCTCTGCCTTCTGGAACTTTATAGAAAGCCATTCCCTCCTTCTTCTTTGCAGCTAGGCATGGTCTTGTAACTTGTGTTTCAGTCAATGAACTGTGAGTGATATAAGAACTGGTGAACAATTCACCACATCTCCATTGTCCTGCCTGGCCTAACACAGACCATAAAGGGCAGAGATGAAGCATTCCTCTTCCTGGGCCCTGAGTGAGAATGAGAGAACTTCCTCGCTGACTGGTGGTGACTATTCGCTATGAGGAAAAAAATAAACCTTTATTATTTCAAACCACGGAAATCTTAAGATTACTTTTACTACAGTATAATCTACCCTGTTCTGATTGATACGTGCAGGGAAGAGCTAAAATGGTTAATCTGCTACATCCCCAAACTGAAGTAACTTTGGCAGTTACACTATTACATACCAGGGGATTGTAGAAGCCTCCGAATAAGAAAGGCTCATCTTGTCACAGCATCCACTGGACTCGTTAATTTAAATGTTATTTTTATACTTGAAAGCTCCTAAGAGAGTAAGATCTTAAATGTTCTCACTACAAAAAAAAAAAAATAGTAATTATGTGACGTGATGGAGGTGTTAACTAATGCTAGGCTAGTAATCACTTTGCAATAGAAAAGTGTATCAAATCAACACACCATAAAGTTTAAACTTATACAATGTTATATAACATTGTATATCCCAATAAAGCAGGAAAAAATTAAGCAAGTGTTTAGTGGAAAAAGAAATGAAATGTTATTTTTGTGTTAAGATAAACATACACAGACAAGTGCAAAGTCTCATACATTTTTAAGAGAAAATAGAAAATATCAAAGAGTTTCGGAAGCATAGGTTTAGGGATGAAACAAGGAAATTAGAGCAGAAAAGGGACCTTTGTGAGGAACTTTGAGAGCCTCAGTGAACAGAAGAGGAAACTGAGATGCAGAGAATCTACATGATTCATCCAAAGTCTCCAGCCACTTAATGCAGTCCTGGTAAGCTGATTCCAGTTCAATACTCTTTGCCACACCTCGAGTGTGTAAGATAATGATTTTCCTAGTATTCTCAACGACACAGGGAAGAAAGAGATTTTTGTGCAAAAACCAGGCATCTTATCTTGTCTTCACTGTTCACTTGCAAGTGATTCCTCAGGTTGGTGGCAATAAGGTGCCCAGGAGATAGCAATGGGGTGACCCACTATTAAACTGTCACTTGTTTATAGAGAGATCTAATATTCTGTTTTCCTTTCCCAATTCCTCACTTTATCTAGGTGGACAGGTTTTAAAAATAGAGTTGTCTTCCCCCAAGGTCCAAAATTTTCCAGTTTTTGATCTTTATTTTTTTAAGATTGATTGATTGATTTGAAAGAGAGAGAGAGAGAGAGAGAGAGAGAGAGAGCATGTGAGGGAGAGGCAGAGGGAGAGGGAAAATCTTAAGCAGACACTGCTGAGCGCAGAGCCTGACAAGGGGCTTTATCCCAGGACCCTGAGATCATGACCTAAGCAAAACCAAGAGTCAGATGTTGAACCAACTGAGCCACCCAGGCACCCCACAGCTTTTGGCTTTTGATCTTTATAATCTAATCAATTATCTGCACTTTGAGATAATTAAATATAATGAACTATTTAAAAAATACATATATATATATGGGGTATATGTATATACCCCATATTTATTTTTTTAAGATTTTATTTATTCATCGGGGCGGGGGGGCAGAGACAGGCAGAGGAAGAAGCAGGCTACATGGAGGGAGCTCGACGTGGCACTCGATCCCAGGTCTCCAGGATCACGCCCTGGGCTGAAGGTGGCATTAAACCACTGAGCCACCTGGGCTGCCCTATATATATATATATATAAATATGGTACGTGGGTGGCTCAATCAACGAAGCATCTGCCTTCAGCTCAGGTCATGATTCTAGGGTCCTGGGATCAAGTCCCTCATCAGGCTCCCTGCTCAGTGGAGAGTCTGCTTCTCCCTCTCCCTCTGTCCCTCCACCCTCACTCTCAGTCTTCTGGAGAAATAATACTTAAGATAACTTGGTTTGAAACTCTAGAAGCAATGATATGAGCACTGGGTGTTATACTATATGTTTGTAAATTGAATTTAAATAAAATTTTGAAAAAAAGAAATTCTAGAAGCAACCTAATTAACATTCTTTGCATCTATAAAATCAGCTTATAACAATTTCAGTTCAGTAACTCATAAAAGTCAACATTCAAGTTCTACATCTTGTAAGTAGGCCCAATTTCTACTCCAGACATTACTGAACACTGGCACTGTGAGAATGCTCTGAGCCATGTTATAGTCCTATGTCATACAATGTCCCTGAGCATTGACTCAGGTTCTTGCCCACTCCCCTCTTTGTGCACATTACTCACAAAAGAGGAATTTCTTTTGCTTTGGCTCAAAACCCTGTCATTTTTAGAGAATAAAGCTTTAACAAATCAACTTTTATTTCCCTATTGTCCTCTCAGTAAACATTTTTTTTTCCTGGGATGCTCTTTACATGAACAGTGTTTCTAAATCAGTGATGACCACCTGAGTCAGATTTTAGTGATTCTATTGTTATAGCAGCTATGGAAGGAAAGTTCACAAGAAATTCTCAAAAGATCCCAAACTGAATGCTCCAGGAACATTCCCATTCTACCTGTCCAAATTTGTCCCCACTGCTCTTTACCAAAATCTTCCCTCTTAGGGTCATCTCTCCAGCAGTATTCCACACTGATTCCATTTTTCAAGCTTTCTCATATTATTTTAACTAATGCACACACCCCATGTTTGTTGCAGAAACTCTTCTGTCTGCCCATCTAAATCCTAACAGCCTAACTTTCAAAGCCTAATCCAAGTTAAAACTTCCTGGAGCACTCTCCATATTAAAATCTACTCTCAACAATAATCCAATTCTGTGAATTCTGACAGTAATTTCTGTGCTTACCATTAATTCGGATGTTTAGTTTCATTCTGCTTTGCATCATCATGCAATTGCTTCATTGCACATGTCCTGGTTCTTTGATTTGATCAAAAGCCCATGGAGAGGAGGAATATGTATAAATCAAAGAATGAAATTCATCAGGAAAAGCCTACATGGCAAATAAAATCTTCATATCTTGTCCAATTCTTAGTTCATTCACTTTCAAAAATATTCCATATTATCTACAATGACCCAAGGAGGTAGACAGAGCTTCACCTCTATCCATCCACCACAAAAGCCATCCCCAATGGTTTGCCCTTTGGAGTCAGACTAAAACAAAGGCCAAAACTCAGATGATTCAGCAAGCCATTCTACCAAATGGACTATTTCATCAATGAAGCTGAAACATTGGCCAAGGCCAGGTGGCGTGAATTTTACAAAGCAGCAGACAGTGGTGATGTGTCATAACCAGAGAAAATCAATGCCCAGCCACTATCAGCTGCAGACTCTGCCCTCATTCCCTACAGGTATAATCTACTTCCAGAAATAGTAAGCATCACAAAGATGGCCACAGAGCACAGGCATCCTTGACACGTCAGGAGATATTATCTCAAAAAAGGCAACACACCTATGTCATATAGGCAAGTTTCTCACTGTAAATAAAAGTAAAGATGGGGCAGCCAGGTGACTCAGTGGTTTAGCGCTGCCTTCAGCCCAGGGCCTGATCCTCGAGACCCAGGATGGAGTCCAGCGTTGGGGTCCCTGCATGGGCCCTGCTTCTCCCTCTGCTTGTGTCTCTGCCTCTCTCTGTGTCTCTCATGAGTAAATAAATAAAATCTTAAAAATAGGGGATCCCTGGGTGGCTCAGCGGTTTAGTGCCTGCCTTTGACCCAGGGTGCGATCCTAGAGTCCCGGGACCGAGTTCCATGTCGGGCTCCCTGCATGGAACCTGCTTCTCCCTCCTCCTGTGTCTCTGCCTCTCTCTCTCTCTGTGTCTATCATAAATAAATAAATAAATCTTTTAAAAAATAAATTAATACATAAATACATAAATGCATAAATAAAAGTAAAGATGGAAGTAGATTTCTATTACCTTGGCAGATAATATGTAGTTCTATTTATGTTTCAATGTTTTGGCTGTGCGGCAGGTTTAGTAGAGAGTGGAGAATTTTTGGTGTTTTTTTCTGCATTAGTCAATAATAACATTGTAAGATGACAAATCAGTTCACTTTTCCCAGCATCATAGACTGTGTGCATGCACGCACACACACACACACACACACACAATCTTCTTTGTACTTTACTTTTTTTGGTTAACGTTATAGTCAACATGCAGCACAGGTGGTCATCCATACAGAGGAAAAATGCTATTTTAAAAGCTGCTGTCAGTTTGTTCCTTTTGTTCTAGGGCAGCAGTTTTCAACTAGGGGTGACTCTGCCCCCAGGACACATTTGGCAATGTCTGGAGACATTTTGAGTTGTCATGACTGGAGTGGTGATGCTACTGGCATGCTGCTAAAATCTTACAATGCACAGGACAATCTCCCACAGAAAGGAATTATTACATTCATAATATCAGTAGTGTCAAGTTTGAGAAATGCTGATCTAGAGGTAAAAGCAACATATAATTTTAGGAAGAGAGTGCTTTGGATTTAAAGGAAATTACTTTAATCGCCTTTGTTTTATGCAAAAGAAAAACTGAAGTCTTATTCTGAAATAGGGAATTTCAGACTAAAGTTGAATGATGGCTTTATGAACAGCATCTCTGTGGAAACCAGTATGTTGTTAACTTCATTTTAAATTCCTTGGCTAGGATGAGAAATGAAGAAGGAGGCAGGAACAAATGTCCCAGATTTCCAGGAAGAACTGATTTGAGAGGACTCCCTTTTAAGATAAAATGACCTTGAGTAATGTCACAATAGACAAAGGGCTAAGCAGAGTCAGTCAAAAGAATGCTTCCTGTGATGAGCATGATTTGAACCAGTGGTAAGTCTTTCTTTTTCATATTATTGTTCTCTTCTAATACCCCCCAAGCCTTCCAAAGAAGTTTTGTAAAGCACCACTACCTACTACTGTTCATTGTGTTTAGGGCATAAAGATTATCAAGACAAGGATTTCATTAGGGCAAGTAGAGGTAAATGTAAGGAGAGAGCCAAGGGAAAATGGAAAAATGGTGATATCCACATGCAAGTCATAACCCGCAGGGCCTAAAAGAGAAAGAAGATTGGGTGCACTCACCCAATAGCCTAAGGGAAGTTCTGCAAGGCCGTAGGCTAAGTCTATGAGCCTAAGTTGACTGTCAGAGGCGTCATGTGTCTCCCAGGAAAGAGTCTGCCCTAATATGCCTCCCTAGCTCGATTACTGGCTAGAAAGTGTGGCCCTGGTGTGAAATGGCAGAGTGTACCAGCTGGGGAACCTTGGTCAATTACACTAACTGGACTCTGTTCGGTATATTCTCACAGTCATCTCACAAATATGACCATCACCAGCTATTGGACTGTGTCTTTTGGACACCAACTTTCAACCCCATCATCTGTTCAAATGCCTTCCTTTTTGTCACTTGCATTGATGCTTTAATTATTGATCAACAGCTCAGTAGTAGTTTCCACCCAACTGAGAGTTGAAAGAAAAAAAACAAATCCTCTATGATTGCCAGAGTAGTAGGAGAAAACTAGTAGACTTCAGAGTGCTCCAAACCAAGAAACCCTTCACCTATATGATACTTTCACCTGAAACTGACCCTGACTGTGCTGCTCAAAACTCCAGCTCAGTACCTTAGCATGTCACCAACCTCTGTCATGCAATGACTGCCAGCCCCCTTTCCAGACTTGGAACCACTCCATTAGAGACCCATCATTATCCACTATAGAACTAAGAGAAAATTGAGCTGAATAAATTATTAGCAATTTCATAATAAACTTCAAATCATCTTCCATACATTTTCCTCAAACTGCCAGAGTAATTTGTATATTAAACATTTAGATAGTACCATCCTTCCTTGTCAAGACTCCCATCTGAGAGATTGCTAAGCAAAGAGGAGACCATTATATTCCAGGAGAGTGTAAGTTCAGAAAGGCCTCAAGGCAGACCGTAAGCTGGAAGACTTCTCAGAAGTTTGCCAGCTCTGAGATTTTGTGATTTTATGATTTCAGATGAAGAACCAAATAAAATACTGAGAAACTTTCCCCACGACAGAAAAGAAAGTCAGTGGAAAAGCCAGCATTAGAGAACGCCTGGCTTCTTCAGCTAGCTCCTAAAACATGAAATATATTTTTGAACTATAGACAATCAGAACGTCTTCTAGAAGAAGTGGACAGTAGAAGATAGTATTTGTCTGCATTTGCAAACAATTCCAAAAACAGTATGCAGAAGGACAAGTGAGCTTAAAAGACCATCATGAGATTTTCGGTTTGAGTGCTGGACAGAACTTCAAGCCTGCCTAGCAGTCATGTTTTGAGTAAGTGTGGACCTAAATTCATTTCGTCCTTATATCTTACACAGTATGTTCACACCTACCAGCCCCAAAAGAAGAAATATTGATACAGTGATTTTAGACAAAGTTACAGTCAAGTTGGCCTAAAACACAGAAACGCCCTTTAGTGTGTTCTTCACACAAATCCATATGATTTTTCGTTGCTCTGACATTAAAATTACTGTACATATTGTTCCCATCTTCTGTTTGCCTAGTGCAAGAACACAGAAATGTTATTAACTCATAGAGTGAGTGCCGATGCGCATGCGCGCGTGCACACACACACACACACACACACACACACACACACTCATGCAGGCACACAAAAAAAGCTCAGCTTGTCAACAGCTTTGGCGGAGTAAAATACAAATGATAATTAGAAACATGTGTCCCCAGCAAAGAGGCACAGAAACTAAAAGGTCATCTTTTTCCAAATGACCTAATTAGAAAAGCCTGGAGTGCTGGCTACAGTATAATGGTTTTACACAGCTTTTAACTCAGACTTCCTGTTTTAAAACAGTGCAATTTACTGCTCCTGTAGCAAATATGAATTGTCACTTAATGCCAACAGAATTACGCCTCACAACACCACCTGCCTCCAGCAATCTCCTCATTGTTAGACCCATCAGCTGAGGGCTGCTGATTTACCATCCCAGAATGACCATTTAGAACCTAGTGCCAGGATTGCTGCCAAGTTGAGAACAAGGATTTCATGTAGAAGAGAGCCCACGAGGTACTTTACATTAATGCCGATTGAAATATGCATGAATAGAGCAAAGGGAAAACAGTTGTTCGGAATCCGACTATCAGTGAATGCTTCTTAGATTCTTTTTTCCTGGTCCCAGAGCTAAGATTTTGATGCTGAATAATTTTAATTGCCAAGAGACAATAGACACACACTGGCTGAAAATGCCGCGTGGTAGAAACTCACACAGGCACCCAAATAGAATTGTCGTTTTAAATAGATGCCTCTGTAAATTTGTATTTAATCTCTCTCATATTTATTCAATATGTTGTGATGTTTCATTAAGTATTCATTTCGCTTGTCTGTTTCATTGCCTCAGTTCTCCCAACTGCAACACCTACCCAATGCTATGAGGAAGAACGTTTATCCTAGACCCTAAAGAATTTGGGTCTAGGATGCAGTCAATAACAGCAATGGGTACTCAGCTATGAACTATTTTTCCCAACCTCTCACGAATGGAAGGGATGAGTACAACTTCCGAGTCACCTTCGTATAGACTGTTTGCCTTGAATGCTCTCTGTCCCCGTCACTGGCTGTGGAATGGTGATGACTGGAGCCACCCTGGGTGACAGAGCTGCTCGGACAGCCCCGCACTATTCACCCATACACTTCTCTGTGAGAGAAAACCCAACCTCTATCACTCTTAAGACTCCATAGAGCAAGTACACTTTGGGATTTTTTTTCAACTCCTACACATCTTTTTTTTTTTTTTTTGTAGTTTCAAGTTTTTATTTAAATTCTAGTTACTTAATAAATAGTGTAATATTAGTTTTGGGAGTAGAATTTAGTGATTCATCACTTACGTATAACACCCAGTGCTCATCACAGCAAATGCCCTCCTTAATACCCATCACCCATTTAGCTCATCCTCCCAACTACCTCCTCTTCAGCAGCCCTCTCTCTTCTTTTTCCTTCTATGCTGCTTCATTTTTCTTTTTTTTTTTTTTTTAAGATTTGTTTATTTTAAGAGAGAGAGGGTGTGAGCAGGGGGAGGTGAAAAGGTAAAAGGAGAGGGAGACAAACAGACTCTTCACTGAGCAGGGAGCCCAATTCGGGGCTCCATCCCAGGGCCCTGAGATCATGACCTGAGCTGAAATTAAGAATCAGTCACTCAAATGACTGAGCAACTCAGGTGCTCCCATCTATTTCATTTCTTAAATTCCACATTGCGTGAAATCATAGTTGTCTTTCTCTGACCAATATATTTCGCTTAGCATAATACATTCTAGCTCCATCCACATTGTTGCAAATGGTAAATTTCATTCTTTTTTATGCCTGAGTAATATTCATATATATATATATATATATATATATATAACATCAATTGATGGACATTTGAGCTCTTTCCACAGTTTGGCTATTTTTGATAACACTGCTATAAACATCAGGGTGCACGTAAACCTTCAGATCAGTATTTTTGTATCCTCTGGATAAATACCTAGTAGTGCAATTGCTGGGTCATAGGGTAGGTCTATTTTTAACTTTTTGACTGTTTTTCCAGAGTGGCTTCACCAGTTTGCATTCCCACCAAGAGTCTAAGGTTTCCCTTTCTCCATATCCTCACCATCTGTCGTTTCTTGTATTGTTGATTTTAGCCATTCTGACCAGTTGGTGTGAGGTGGTATTTCATTGTAGTTTTGATTTGTATTTCCCTGATGATGAGTGATGTTGAATACCTTTTCATGTCTGTTAGTGATCTGTATGTCTTCTTTGGAAATATGTTTATTCATGTCTTCTGCCCCTTTTTTAACAGGATTATTTGTTTTTTGGATGTTAAGTTTGATAAGTTCTTTAAACTCTTTTATTTTTCTTAAAGGTTTTATTTATTTATTCATGAGAGACACACAGAGAGAGAGGCAGAGACATAGGCAGAGAGAGAAGCAGGCTCCATGCAGGGAGCCCGATGCAGGACCCAATCCCAGGACTCCAGGATCACACCCCACCTTTAAGGCTGGCGTTAAACCCCTGAGCCACCCAGGCATCCCTGATAAGTTCTTTATGGATTTTGGATACTAGCCTTTTATCAGATATGTAATTTAGAAATATCTCCTCCCATTCCAAAGGTTGCCTTTAGTATTGTGGATTGTTTCCTCCATTGTGCAGAAGCTTTTTATATTGATGAAGCCCCAATAATTTATTTTTCCTTTTGTTTCCCTTGCCTCAGGAGACATGTCTAGCAAGAATTTGCTATGACTGACATCAGGGAGGTTGCTGCCTGTGTTCTCCTCTAGGATTTTGTCTCACATTTAGGTCTTTCAACCATTTTGAATTTATTTTTGTATTTGGTGTAAGAAAGTGGTCCAGTTTCATTCTTCTGAGTGTTGCTGTCAGTTTTCCCAAAACCATTTGTTGAAGAGACTGTTTCCAATTGGATATTCTTTCCTGCTTTGCCGAAGATTAGTTGACCATAGAGTTATGGATCCATTTCTGAGTTTTCTATACTGTTCCATTGATCTATGTGTCCATTAATGTGCCAGCACCATACCGTCTTGATCACTACAGCTTTGTAATCTAACTAGAAGTCTGGTTCTTCGGAGTCTTTTGCGGTTCCATACAGATTTTAGGAGAGTTTGTTCTTGCTCTGTGAAAAATGCTGGTGCTATTCTGATAGGTACTGCATTCAATGTGTAGATTGCTTTGGGTAGTAAAGACTTTTTAACAATATTTATTCTGCCAATCCATGAACGTGGAATGTTTTTCCATTTCTTTGTGTCATCTTCAATTTCTTTCATAAGTGTTCCCTAGTTTTAGAGTACAGATCTTTTACCTCTTTGGTTAAGTTTATTACTATGTATCTTATGGGTTTTGGTGCAATTGTAAATGAGATCGATTCCTTAATTTCTTTTTCTGCTGCTTCGTTGTTGGTGTATAGAAATGCAACAAATTTCTATATGTTGATATTGTGTCCTCCAACTTTCCTGGATTCATGTATCAGGTACACTTTGTCACAGCAGATTAGCCTGTACCTCAGCTGATAAAACAGATGCATCAAGAAGTTGCACCCTCAAAAAAAAAAAAAAAAAAAAGAACAAGAAGAATTTGCACCCTCTTATTTTTCCTTTGATTTTGTGTGTATCTTAAATTGTTGAATTCATTAGTAAACCAAAGAGAAAGTGATTTTAGGCTAATCCTTGCTAATCCTCGAACCTAAACCAGTCTTTAAGATCAAACAGAGTTCATGAGATCTTTTCTGTAAAATAAGAGGATGAGTGTTGTTGGGAGTTTCAAAATCCTATGTTCTAAGGTTCTATACTGCACTATGACTTGAAGTAAATCAAATCTCAATTCATTTTCATGCATTATATCAAAAGAGATATACCTAAAGATTCTGTTTTTATAATTTCCCAGATAGACTTTTGATACATGCATTTCCTTCATTTAATACTTCCTTTGTAATATTTTAAATTCCTCTCTTTTTACTGGCTCCTCCCCATATCCTTAGTCACATAAAGGTCTATTACAATTTATAAAATCTTTTTATTAGCTTCTTCTGCTCAGATAATTTTATTTTACATATTCCTTTCTCTGTCCAAATTTCTCAAATGTGTGGTCTAAGCATTTGTCTGTCTCTAAGCCCTCATTCTCATTCTCTCCTTAAATCCCTAAGACTTGTGCCTCCCTCCTTCCAATCTACTATGATTTTAAAATATAACTACTCTATTTTCCCAATTCTTATATCCCTGAACCATTTTATTTATACATGCAACAAACATTTGCTGAGCCTCTCCTGTGTATGGTGAAATAAAGGAATTGGGATACAAAGCAAAGTGCTTGAGGATTTCGTCATTCTGGGCTGTTTTAAAGAATCTCCTAGGATTTGCCTCGATTAGCATGGAAACGCCATTCTGCTTCTTATACTTCAGCTCTGATTATTCCACAATCTTTCTTGGCTGTTCTCCCTCTTCTAATAGCCCTTAATAGGGGTTTCCTCCCATGCTCAGTAGCAGGTCCTCTGTTGTGTCTCTCTACTCTCTTCCTTTGGAAATAGTATCAGTTCTCCAGCTTTCAGTTATCACTTCTTAGGAATGATTCTCAAAAAAAAAAAAAAAAAAAAAAGGAATGATTCTCATCTGTCTCTAGGCATAAAATTTCACCCAAGTTTCAGTAATAAATTCACAATTATACCTCATTGCCAAACTGCCCTTGATGTCATGTCCCAACATGTCCAAAACTAACATCCCAACATGTCCCAACATGTCCAAAACTAACCTAATTCAGTTTCCTTACACATACTCCCATCCCCACATTCTATCTAATATATTCCCCTACTGACAAGTACACTAACTTCCTTAGCTTTCCCTCTCTCTTCATAGGTTAGCCACACCTTCCTATATAACAGTAGAAACAGAAGTTTCATTTGAAGTAACTTATTTCCTTGGCTGCTTTAATTTGAGCAACTCACTCATGGTAACCAGAGAGCAAGCATTTGCCCTTTCTCAGAACATGGTTTCTTCTATGCATTGCCAAATAGTTGGGAGAACAAATGAAGGAATGTCAATAAGCAATTACATAATTTACTACCAACATTAACCTGACAAGAATTAGTGGGAGAGGTAATATGCTCAATCCCCAAAGAGTTCTCAAATATTCAAGCTTCAATGGATATATTTATAAAAGCATTTTACTGCAGAACCAATTAGATGAGCACTCCTTGTTCCTCCCATTTTTGTATTATTATATAATGGGAAACTACATGTTTCCTTTCCTTTCCTTGACTATGGTTGATGTTAAACTTACCTGTCTATTGTCCTCTTACTTTTGGTTCCACTTTATGTCAGAAACCTGTTTTTTCTTGATTATGTGTTATACGTTTGCCTATCTAAAAACAAACAAACAAACAAACTATGAGACCTACTTTTGTCTTCTTTTATACCTCATTTCACACACACATACTTCTTGTTTGCTTTATCATTTAGAGTTCTCAGAAGCAAGTGGACATAGAAGGGTTCTTAAAGAATGTATATAGAGTGTCCAAGATCATCGAAAGGTCAGGCTTGGAGGCTACTTAGGAGCAATGCCCAAACCAAACTGCAGGACCACCCAGAAAAGCCCCACTTACACAGCCTAGGGCACCCAGGACAGGACACCAGAAATCATTCTACTGCTGCTCTGGAAGGCCAGATGTGTCTGCCACCATCTTCTCCTGAAATGACTTACTCATCATGCCTACTTTTTTCCCCACTGTTCACTTCTAAACTAAAGTCTCCCCAGTGGCTGTCTGATTGGAGATACCTCCGTTACGTGAGTACATCATATCTGCAAGGGAAGTTGTGAAAGTGAATTACTGCCCTCAGCTTTAGAGAAGGACTAACAGGATAAGTTACAGGATCAAATTAGAAAAGGTATCCAAGGATTCTGTGGAAATAAATAGTTCTGACACAAGAACACTACATTCACTGGCGTCTCTTCCCAACTTCTCTCTTTACCAATATTGCTATATTTTACCAAATAACCAGGACTTCTACTATAAGTCATGTGTACCTTTTTTCTCATTCAGTTCCTGGATCCTACTAATCAATAATTATTTTCAAGTCATTCACTGCTTGCCCAGCATACATGTATTGGTGCTAGGGGGATTCAGTATATGTGCTGCCAAAGTGAGCACGGTGCTGGGGGATTCAAAAGAAGTAGAGCCATAAATTAAAAAATCTGGAATTATCCTATAGAAAAAGATAAAGTATTATAAATGGCAAAATAAATGAATTGATTTATTATAACAGAATTTTGAGGAGAGATCTATCAGAGTAGATAAAGAAGACAAGAAAGGAAGATTTTATAGAAGAATTTAGTACTTCAGTGGGCCTTAAGTTTGGACTAAAGACCAGGACTGTATATACAAATTCACTGTGTTCTTCCCAGGACTTCACTAAAATAATAGCAATAAAATAGAAAATTATGAACCTATAACAAGTGATACTTACTCAGGAACAATGATCAAGCCACAGTGAGGGAATGTCCAGGAGAGATCCTCCAGTGATGCCCAGGCACTCAGCATAGAATCTGGAGAGGATCCATCAGCAGACATCAGGTTTCAGCAAAATTATAGAAGATGTTAAGTAAATAGGGAAATAATAACCAATGTGGACAAAACCACAGATTAGAAAGCTTTCACAAAAGGTTGCAGCTAATAAAGAGGTCAATTAGCCCCCACAAAATCTAGACTCATTTACCATGTACTATAGTGACTGGTCTCTACACCATAGGAAAGAGAATGAATGTTTTACCTCTGGAAAAACTGAATAAGCCTGGAGAAAGACCATAACATTCTGATACATAGCACTTCTCTAGTCATAAGCATCAGCTCCCCGAACAATAACTTCAGAATAATCCCTTCTAGTCTATGAGCCACATCCAAAAATACAAATTTGCGTTCAATTTTTTTTTTTGGTCTTTCTTTTAATGTAAACAAGATCATCAGATTTGGGGAAAAAATTGTTCAAAGTGTAAGAAAGAAGTAAAAAATCAGCTCAAATATATAACCACAGAGAAAGCAAATACTGAAAATATTTTTAAACCCCTTAATCATTACATTGTGATTGGACTAAAAAAAAAAAAAAAGGTGCTATAAAAAAAAGCGAGAGTCAGAGAACAAGAAAGAACACTTGAAAATTAAAAATACTAATGAAATAAAAGTGTAAATGATGGGTTAAAAGATAAAATATAGGTAGATTGAAATGATAAAGCAAAACAGAAAAAAAAAGATGGAAAATCTGACAGAAACTATGTAAATAAAAGGTTGTGATCTAGGAGGTTTAAGAAATGAAAGAGAACAGAACAGAATGGAGCTAAAGAAATTATCAAAAACAAGTATTAAATTTCCAAAGCTTTTCAGAGGGGTTTCCACCTTCAAATACTCTACTAAAAGAACAGAAATATTAATAAGTAAATGGAAATAGTCATACCAGATATCCTAATAATATTTCAGAACACTATTTAAGAAGAGGAGATTCTCCAAGGTGCCTGGCTGGCTCAGTTGGTTAAGTGTCCAACTGGCTCAAGTCATGACCTCACAGTTGTTGTGGGACTGAAGCCCATGTTGGGCTCCGTGCTCAGCAAAGTGTCTGCTTAAGATTCTCTCTCTCTCTCTCCTTTCCCTTTGTCCCTCCCATAGCTCACAGTCTCTCTCTCTCTCTCTCTCTTTCTCTCTCTCTCTCAAATAAATAATTTTATTTAAATGAGACAATCCTAAAATTTTACTATAAAAAGAAGGGGAGAAAATGGAGCAATGCCTTCAAATTTCTGAGGGAATATAATTTTCCATATTGATTTTTATAGAATTTTGCCAAACTACAAACTATACAATTAAATGTCTATGTATAAAGACACTATCAGACATGCAAAAACTCATACAATTTTCCTCTTATGCACTCCTTCTTGGGAAGTTATTTGGGAATGTGCTTCAGCAAGAGGAAGGAGTAAACCAAAATATATAAGCTGATAAAGTAAATCCAAAAAAATCAGTTGATTCAAACCAGTAAGGTATTGAGGGAAGTTCTAAGATTACTGTTTTATTGCAGGTTTGGTAATAACCATCCCACATGGCAAAAGAAAAAAAGGGGGGGGGGTCATGAGGACATTAAAAGAAAAACATTTTAAAAACTTGAAAAAAAAAACACCTGATATGATAAAGGGTGTGAAAAGTTATTAGAAAGAAACCATGACAAGAAAAAAAGGGAAGATTTGAAACTTCAGAAAAAATATTCAGAAAAATAAGAATAGCAATTTTCTTAGATCTAGAGAGAACAACATTCACACAGTCATAATAATGAAAACTGACTTGAAATATCACATTACTGTATAGAGAGTATAGAAAAGGGAAATGAGGAGTGTAAGAGGCCTTTATCCTATGTTCAGGGCCTAGAACAATAGTTTCTAAAATTTTTCATCACAAAATATCAGCATAAAGAGTTAAATGACTTAAAGCGTTAAAGATTCTTTCCTCTAGGATATAGTCTAAGGGTTGACGGAGCAAGAGAGAGTTAAGTCTTTTTTATCAGCCTGTCCGTCCATGCTATTTGCTTTTACCACGTGTTAAATTTTGTCTTTAAGGGGCACCTGGTTGGGCATATGCCTTTGGGTCAGGGCGTGATCCTGGGGTCCTGGGATCGAGTCCCACATCGGGCCCCTACAGGGAACCTCCTTCTCCCTCTGCCTGTGTCTCTGCCTCTCTCTGTGTCTCCTATGAATAAATAAAATCTTCAAAAAAACTTTTTTTGTTTTTAAAGTGCTTTTGGTTTTTTGTTTGTTTTGTTTCTTAAGTAGAGAGCTTAAGGCAATGACTAGGATTCAGCAGAACCAAGGCGGGAAGGCACATCAATATCCTCCAGGAGAAGTGAAAAAGCAAAAGTACAGTGTTAATCTCAGGCACCGTGAAACGCCTTGTTGACCAGAACTGAAGGGTCACCCTAGGGTAAAACACATTTTGGGAGAAAAGGTGAGGCTAGCAGCTTATTGGGAGCTTTCAGAGATACCTGGAGGAAAGCAATGTTTTAGGAAGATCTGACTGGCTGTAGTGTGCAAGATGACAGACAGGAGAGAAAGATTCCACTTCCGGTGCCCCCCTCCCCGCCGCCCCGTCTAATACATCTATGGTCAATTATGTCCGCCAGTTCATTTTCCCCTCATAATCATAAAGCGTAACCATCATGCACACCTCTCACTTGTCAACTGGGGCCATCATAAAATCCAATTAGCATTCAGGGCTTTCCATGATCAACAGCAGTGGTTCTCACTACCAGCTTCTCACTAGTATCATCTAGGAATACTTAAAAAAAAAAAAATCATTTCTGGGCAACATCTCACACCAGACTTTCTGGGTAATGGTTTTCAAAATAAGGTCCGCAGACTAATAGCACCAATGTCATGGAAACTTGTTAGAAAGTAAATTCCTGGTTCTCACCCTATAACATTGAGTCAAGCGGGGCCCTCCAGGTGATTCTGATACTTGCTAACCAAGAACCACTGCTGTATGGTATACTGGTTCTGGGTGAGGCTTTGAAGTCAGGCAACCAATTATATGATGCTGAACAAGAGGCTTAGCCACTCTAAGCCTTGATTTCCTCATGCAAAAAAAAAAAAAAAAAAAAAAAATGAAGATAGGAATGTCTACCTAACAGGTTTATGGAAATGATTAATTTGAATAATAAATTTAGTGTATAAGAGCTCAATAAATTATTTTAAAATATTAGGGTTTAAAGATCTATATACTATGTAAACTATGTACTTTTAGATTACATACTATATGAACTATAAACTATATTCTTTTATATTCTCTATGGTCCAGGCAAGCCAATCTACTTACCATTTAATACACCTGCGTCCACATTCTATTAAATGTCAGGAAAGTGGTTTTTCCCTCAAGAAACTTGCATTGTAATGGAGACCCACACATGCTCACACACTAATAAAATTTAATAAATGCTGAAACTCATATTCAAACAAAATGCTAATAGAATAAAAAGAAATTTCAAATTAAGTCTTCCTTAAAATGGCTCAGAGAACAGCTTAAGGGGGAAGGTGGAACTGAAAGGCTGCCAGAGTATCAGCAGCTAGAAAGGGGGAGGAAGAGAGTAATGCTAACAGTCACAACAACGTGTGGCCAGTTGAACAGAACTCCTTCCAGCACATTTAATGTCCTACAATGGCACATCCCTCCTTCTCTTACTGTTTCCTCCTCCAGCTACAGCTTAAAATTGATTTTAAGCTACATTTACCCTGATCATGAGCAGCACAGGCAGTCTTCTGTGGACGAACATGGAGCTCATTACATGGAGTGTCAGGGGCATGCGTGGACCTGCAGGTGGGCATTTCAGCACGCTGGCCCCACCGCCTTTCTTCTCTTTGTGCCCTCTCCCCTTCTCATCCAGCTCCTTTCTACTTCCCACCATCCTGCCCTCACCCACATCAACTCTAGGCCTCTGAGCTCCAATATTTTCTATACTGAGAATGCTCTTCCCCTGGTGTCTCTCAAAAATCACATTTTATTTTTGGACTAAAATTCAAATGTTATCTTTTTTTTTGCAAGTTTCAGATATCCCAACCAGAACTAGAGTATTCCTAAGTAATCTCAGAGCATTTCTGTATTTATATCATAGGCCTTAACATGTGCATGCTTTCATACAGCCACCAATACACCTCCTACTATATGTATGAAACTTTAAAGAGCAGGGATCATATTTTGTTCATCTTCTTATGGTCCTCTACAGTTCTTTATAATAAGTTTTCAGTTCCTGTTAGTTGAATCGAACTGAATTGACTTTTTGCCCAGAAATCTTCAGTTATACCCTTGTGTCTATGTCATCATGACCAACATCAGAATCTTGCCATCTTCTGTGGCTATTTAGTGCCCACTCAATTTTATTCCCTACTTGACCCCAACACAAATACACCAATACAGTGACTCAGCACGGGCTGCACCTTAGAATCCCCTAAATAGCTTTTTAAAATTCCATTGCCCAGGTCCCCAAGTCTCTCCACCAAATATTTTGTAAATTGGTCAAGGGTAGGGTTTAGGTCTTTGAATTTTATTTTAATTTTAAAGATTTATTTATTTATTTGAGAGGGAGGAGGGATAGAGGGAGAAGAAGAGAATCCTTAAGCAGATGCCCCCTGAGCACAGAGCCCAGTACAGGGCTCCAGGCAGGGCTCTATCCCAGGACACTGAAAGCATAACCTGAGCCGAAATGAGAGTTGGTCCCTTAACAGACTGAGCCATCCAGGCACTGGTAGGTCTTTGCATTTTAAATAGCACTCTAGAGTATTATAATGTGAAACCATAGTTAAGAAATGAGCTAGTGTATTTGCCTCACTTTTTCCTGATAGCAATTCATTGACTTATATTTTTTTAATTCATTGACTTTTAGTAATGTTTTCATGTTTTTCTACCTATTTTGGTGACTTTTAAATACCTCTGTGTTTGTACAGGATTCACGTAGTCTCACCTCCTACAGAAACTAGTCTTCTCCCGCACTATCCCTAGCTACTCCAATCTTCTAGTTTCACATTTAATGAGTTATTATTTCATAGTTTCAAGATTAGTGCTTGACTTTCTACTACAAATGCCTGCAGGGCAGGAAATCTGACTTAAACTTGGTAAATATGCCACACTTTCAATTATCTCTGATTCGATCACATTTTAAGATAAACACTTCGTACAAAATAAATAAAACTAATAAAAACTAAATGTATAAATATATTATGATTCTATTTCTGTAACATACTATTAGGAGCCCAAACTCTAGAGTCAAGAGAACTTGGATTTGAATCCTAGCTTCAGCACTGGCTAGCTGTGTCAACTTGGGCAAGTTAACATTTCTGAGTCTCAGTTTTCTGATATGTAAAAAGTTTGTAATACTTCATTAAATTGTTGTGAAGATCAATTTTTTTTTTTTATGATAGTCACAGAGAGAGAGAGAGAGAGGCAGAGACACAGGCAGAGGGAGAAGCAGGCTCCATGCACCGGGAGCCCGACGTGGGATTCGATCCCAGGTCTCCAGGATCGCGCCCTGGGCCAAAGGCAGGCGCCAAACCGCTGCGCCACCCAGGGATCCCCGTGTTGTGAAGATCAAATGAAAGCTTAGCAAAACATTTGGCACATAGTAAGCAATCAGTTCATAAATATAAATATAATTATTATTTGAGTGAAATCTCATGCCCAACTCCTTTTAAATCAACACTTTCTTGAGAAGCATCTACCTTGTAAGTATTTTCTTCAGAAATAAAGATAAGTGATTCTTTATGCCTTATTGCTATATCTAACTAGATTATTTCCCCATATCAAAGCTTAACTGTGTTATTATTATGTTAGAATGTTCATTACATGAAATGTTCCAAGCAATTTCAATGCTTATGGATATATCATTGCATTATATGCAGTTGCCTACAATTTACAGATTTTAATTTAGTTACCAAATAGTAGGAAATTCTGATTAAGAATTCGCCAGAGGGGAGAAACCAAATTGAAGGGGAGTGAGGTCCGTATCATGGGCCATTTAGCGGAATTAAACCCAGCTTCCATGGGATGGTACAGAAAATGATTAGAACGCTACATCTACATCTCCAGTTACTACAAACATTGAGTCGATTACCAACCAATCTGCATCTCTACATTTTCACTCTCACCACCCATGACTTCAGAACATTTCAATAATGAAACTCTACAGGGAGAAAAACTTTGAGTGTTTTTCCTTCACCTTGTGTAATCTCACTCAGCTATCTCACATTGTTGCATTGCCCTCAAATGACACCGCTGAGAAAGATGGAAAAAAGGGAGGAGGAAGGGAAGGAGTCAGAGAGAGGAGGACACAGGGGGAAAGATCACAGATCACAAAGCATGTAACTATAAAAATCAATGGAAATTCATTATAAAAAATGCAGGAGAAAAAACTTTCAAGTTTATTTACTTTGCTCTGAACCATACTCTTCAAAATAGTTTATTATTTTGCTACTTAGAAAGTGCTAAGAGATTTCTACAACAGAAGCACTTCACTGTTTTATTAGAGATTATTTTAAAATGAGCACTGAGCAATTTATAGAAAAATCCATGTTCTCTTTGGCTCGTGTGATTCAACTCTACCTGTTAAAGGCTCAATAAACTGTTATTGCTTCATATTATTGAATAGTTGCAACTATAAAAACAAAAATATAACAGCTTCACATTCCCATTCATTCTTCACATTTCATCTCCTTCTAGAGGTTTATTCTTTCCTTAACCAATGTCTTTACTTTCACTGTGTACACAAATTCACATTCTTTAAATAGTGTTTTCAGATCAAAGTACAAGTTTTCATCTGAAGTGTTTGTGTTTAGCAATTAAAAAAGAAAATGTAGCTTGATGAGTTCAGATTTTTACTGTTCAATTTCACATACTTGGTACAACTGAGGAAACTTCAAATGTAGAAGCTATATAATATGCACGAACTGTATTTTTTTTTCCCTCAGAGCACATACTGAAATCATTGGCTTATTGCCTGAGAATCAATTAACAGAATTTTTTTAAAATTTAAGAACTCATCTTTGAATATAGAAATTGCAAACATTTTTCTCTTTTAAGTTTTTGGTTTTTGCTTAGCAAATTTAAGTAAAAAACAGAAGTAGTAGCGTCTGTTGTTTCTGCCTAATAATTAGTACAGGCGGCAGGGTTACAGAGGTTAACATGAGGAAATCATTTGTTTCTGCCTACACATAGGAATATGAAAACACTTTTCAATGTAAACATACTTGAGATGCTGAGGTATATTGTGAAGAGTTAAACTGTGGGTCTTGTGTAAATTCACTTGTCTGACAAACTAGAGCATGTTTCAAAGGTTATCTATGCCTGGAAGCTATACCAGGCAGAGAGACTCTCCCCCACGCCTTCTTTATGTGCATTTGGGACACAGCGGCAATGATAATATGTATTATGAATGAAGTGCAGAAATTAAGAGGAGCAAAAGAAAGAAATGGTCTTTTTTTCCAGTTAACACAAATTGGTTATTGCTTCTTCCTGTGAAGGCCAAAATACTTTAACTATTGAGAAGTCAATGAAATAATTTTCCAGTCTTATGAATTGACACAGCAGAATTTATCTTCTTAATTTAAAAACAGATTTTGCAGTCAAAATAATCCCATCAAGCCTTCAGTATTTGGTGGCAGTGTTTGGTAGCAGCGTTTTGATCTTTGAGAAAGAATACACAAATTAGGATTATTTGGGGACACACTCACCACAAAGTGACCAGTTAATTTTTAGAGTCCACATTAGTGCTAGCATAGCAACACCTACTGGTACGTTTATGAAGTAAAATTGAAACCAACATGGCCAGAAATCGGTTCCTCCATCTTAATAAGAAAAGTTACAACCTGTTTTTTTTACCTGTGATATTGACGCATAAAAACAACTACTTCCAAACTAAAGAATGGAAAGGAAAGCTATAGTTGTTGAAGAAAAATAACTCTCTATGTTTACAGTGCCACTAAGGTGAATGTTGCACTTCTCTGAGGTTGCCATTCAGCCTGCTTCTAAAAAAATGATGCCATATAGTTCATGTTTGAGGCTGAGCTCCCTCCCCCTCTCCCCTGCCCTCTTTCCCTCCCCCTTCTCCTCCTCCTCCTCCTCCTCCTCCTCCTCCTCCTCCTCCTCCATCTCTTTCTTCTTCATACATTCTTTAAAGGCAGTCTACACAGTTACAGGAAGCCATTCAAGAGAGTACTGAATGGATTGAAGTAAGCTAAGAGGCATCATGTTTATTTTTACCACAGATATGAAGTCTAGTCACCAAACAATGAATAATACAGCATGTAATGTCATCGTCTGCCAACTCTACCAACTCCTAAACATCTTAACTTAAAGAGACCACATAGAGCTGCAGAGAGTATAACAAGCACCAAAAGGAAAATAACCCAGAGCACTGCTAATCCCGAGGTTCAGTAGAACTTGACCTCACGATATTTAGAAAAGCCATAGCCTCGGTTAAATCCCTCTGTTCTGTAATAATTTCTTGAAAAAAAAAAACAGCCCCCAAAAAGTGAACATTCTTGTTCTTGTGGCTTCTGCCACATGCTGCTAGTTAACCAAATTGTAAGCTAGGACACTAACGGGCTGCCCTCTGTTTTCTCAAGAAAGGTAACATAAAGTTTTCGTTCATTGTCAAGTGGTCCACCAAGAGAATTTAGGAGGTAGGCAATATGAACTCTGTACTAATCCATGGAAAGGCCAGGCCTAAGGGGAAACAAAGAAGATCCAACCAAGGCAAGTCTGGTCCATCTCTAAAACCCTGAAATAAAAACCCTTTCCCTCCTCAATGAGGTAGTGACTCTTCCTTACAGTCTTCAAGGATCATATAAATTGAGCATCTGCTACTCCTAGTCTGCAATTTTACATTTCAGTTAAGTTGGACTCCGTAATATTTCTATTTCTTTAGTTACCAGTGTGGATACATTCATAATCTCTACAGACATTTTTTTAAAAAGATGTTATTTATTTATTTATTCAAGAGGAAGAAAGATAGCTAGAGAGAGCATGAGCAGAGGGGAGAGGGATAAGCAGACTTCTGGCTGAGCAGGGAGCCTTGATCCCAAGACTCTGGAATCATGACCTGAGCCGAAGGACCTAACTTACTGAGCCACCCAGGTGCCCCACTACAACAAATTTTTAAGTATTCCATTTGGCCTAAAACTCTTGAGATTTATGGCCTTTTAAGGAACACTGGGGAATTTTGTGCTCCCAAAACACAGATACATGTGGGTTTTGTACAGAGCTGGCTTGAGTCTTGACCTTTATCACCTGATGCCTGGCTTCCTAGGGCCACCTCCTAATTGCTCTCATTAATACTAAGCTTAACTCTTTCTGAACATTCCTGTCAGATTTGCTTGTCTAAAATCCTGCTCTCACCAAGTCAAGTCCCTTCTCAGAAACCTTAGCTGCTCATCTAGCCCAAGATTCTTCCAAATCCATAGCTTAATGTGTGCTGTTTTCAGCCATGGTTTTTTCACCAGCCCCTTAACACAAACCTTCCTCCCCTATCAAGCCAACTGGCAAGTTACTCTGCTTCTGTCTCTTGTGCACAGGTTCATAAACATTGCCTCCGTGTCCTAAGCAGTGCTGTTTGCCTCCTCCTTGCTCTGTTATTATAGCGTCTACTCCCTCACCCACCCCCGCATCAGTACTTTTGCCATTTCCTCTGGGTCTCTTCTAGAAACTTCTATATAGACTTCAATAGTTTATTCCAACCCCACATGGAGAATTCCTGATTTCCTTACTAAGTTTTTACTGTTTGAGATACATACTATCTTGTAATTTAATTTTTCTTCTGTATATGCTCCTTCTTCCTAATGTGGTGATAAACTCCTGTAGGATAGGGATGGAACTTTACACTTTTGTATATATAGCCTCTGTAACTCCAAACACAAATCAAAAGGTGAAAAGGGCAAAAGTAAAAAGTTTCAAAATTACTAGAAATACACTCTGAGAATATGAAATAACATCTAGAATAAAAAATAACTCCCATGTTTAAGCATTTTCACATGCATTTGTTCATTGAGTGTAAAATATTAGTATCTCAAAATAGAGCCAAGAAATTCAGGGAACTCTCATAGTTTCCACAGGAGAAGAAAATGGAAAAGCCGGTGGAATCAGAATGTGGGGTACCTATAATATCTTTTCAATGACTCAGTAACCTTTACTTATTTAAGGAGAATCCATCTCCTGAAATATTGCCATGGTATATTTTCTATAACTTGGAGTGGTATCACTGTACTTTTCTTTCATTTTTTTATTATGGCAAAATAGATATATAATCACTGCTACACAGAGTGGCTACTTCGTAATTCAGACCTCCCTAGTTTTTCCTCCCTGAATGTCCCTTTTTTTTGCTTTATAAAAGTTATATCTTTGGACTTTTGTACTTACCTACTAGGAACATATCTTGGGAAAAAACTGGGGAATCCTTTTAAAAACTGCTTTAGAGGTTCGTGAGATGATAAATGTAAAAATATGCTCTGAAACATGAGTCACTCTACAAGTTCCATCTCTTTTTATTATTGCTACAGTTATTATGGAATATTCTTAAAAAGTAAATTTTTCTCATAATACAATGCATTTGGCATCTCAGCAATCAAACCGTCTTCTACTAAACCCTCTTTTAAAGCATATTGAAGGTCCTACGCATTCCAGTGGTCTGTTTTTCCCACCGTGACATCTCAAATTATTGTTTAGGGAAGTCAAATGTTATGATCAATGGTTTGTGATGAAGTTGCTTTTGGATGTTCTTTCACTGCAGTATTTCTTTCCAGTCATCCGTTTTGAGCTAGCATCACTCAAGGTTCTCTAAGGGTAAATGATAATAAGTAATCTTCAGAGCCCCAGAGATCAGCAGGCAAACCGTCCTCCCCACAAACGTTATTAAGTTAGGGGACTTCTAAGAGGAAACTGAAAGCAGGAATGGGCGGTGGAGAAGAGGGGAAAACGTGGCATTCGTACCATGTCATTTCCATATAAACTACTACGTGAACCAAAGTAACATGCCTAAAAGCTAAACAAAGTCAGTACAAACTCTGTTCAAATCACTGGCATTGAGGAAGATAAATAAGCTACTATTGATCTGCATCCTCTTTGCTCTTTAGATCTCACTAGACATGACACAATGGTATTTCCCTCTGGGACCCAGTGTCTTGATCTGAAAACATAACCAGTCATTTCTCAGCGAGGGGGAGAGAGTAGTTTTGTTAACATCTGTTTTCTAGGCTTCTTTATTTTTAAGTTCTTGTTGAAACCTCCTTGATCTGCCTACCAGGGAATTGGAGCACATACCATGTGCCTGCTGCCTAAATCTCTCTTCTCTTTATTTGTTCTACAGAATATTGATTTAGATTTTGGCCTATTCGCATCACTTTAAACTTTTAAACACTGGCTCTTATAGCTAGAGGAAACACTTTGCTGATGCTAAAATGATCACCCAAGAGAACTTATTGGGGAAATACATAGACCAAAATTAGCCCTTGGCTCTGAATGTACAGCTCCCATTGAAACCAGTGGAAGCTGAACTCTAAGGATTTGAAGACACATTTTCCTTTACATTGAATATAAAGGCTTTTTGAAAGGGTTGGGCTTATTTGAGTTCCTGTTAAAGAAGCTGAATTAGCTCTTTGTCATATTATAAAAAGAGAGGCAGCATTGCTTCTCCAATTTGTCTTCTAAGGGTTCTTTTGATATCTAACAAAATTGCAAAGACACCCTTTTTTGTTTCTCTACACTGATTGTTTAATATTACAAAGGACCAGGCATTACACCAAGCACTTTGAGTTTTCTGTAGTTCCTACGACATTTTACTATAACATTCTCTAGTCCTTTACAACCCAAGTAGCAATAAAAACAGAGTAATGTGTAGAATCAAGATAGGAAAAGGAAGAAAAGATGGTAGAAAATCAGCAGTGTGAGATCCCTGGGTGGCGCAGTGGTTTAGCGCCTGCCTTTGGCCTAGGGCGTGATCCTGGAGACCGGGGATCGAATCCCGCATCGGGCTCCCGGTGCAAGGAGCCTGCTTCTCCCTCTTCCTGTGTCTCTGCCTCTCTCTCTCTCTCTGTGTGACTATCATAAATAAATACAAATTAAAAAAAAAAAGAAAGAAAATCAGCAGTGTGATACTTTAATAATAGAAAAAAATTAAGTTCTGACTTTACCAACTGACCACATACATCCTTCTCACTCTTCAGAAAGCTCTTTCATCATGCTGTGGATAGTGGTGTTGAGACAGAGCAGTTTTCCAAATGCCTAGCGGTGTAGCCAATCTTACTGCTAATAAGTGTGAATTAACAGGCACAGACTGATTCTAAGAGTCTGTGGCTCTATACATTCTGAAAGATGCAAGTGGTGTGGCTATGCTGACCACAGGAAGCCTCCGCACCAGTGCTAATCCTCCCACAGCAAGTGGGACTTCTCCAGGATTCATCCAGGTGCCCATATAGCACAATCAGGTTGCTAATTTATTCAAAGGAATGTTGCCCTCTTCCCATCTGATCATGAACATAAAATGCATGTCATATACTTTGAGGTAAGCGAGGGCCACAGCCTTGCCTCACTCAGTTTTGCATCTCCCATCCCTAACGTAATTCCTACACAGAACCAATTAACTAATGTCTCTCAAATTCAAATGATGAATGAGAGATGCCAGATGATACAAGCAACCTTATGGGTTCATAAAAAAACAAATTTTGAACGACCTTCAGATAATTTAATCCGTTTCTCTGCTTATAAAGTAGGACTACACTTAGACCATAGGCCCAGTCTAAGTGATAGAGCAATTTCAGGAGCACTGAGGTGGAAGCCTGACCTACCCTAAGAGGGTGATAGAGGGTTTCCTGGAAGCCTTGAGTCTCGAAAATAATAAGAGGGTGTGTATACATATTCCAAGCAAAGACAACATGCAAGCCAGAGGCAGGAGCAGGAACAATGGCACAGAGATATGAATCTATGTAACAAATATGAGTCAGGCTGTGGAGAGCTGGGCAGAGACCAGACCATCAGGAACCCTGGCTGACAAGTTAAGGGACTTCAAATTTTCCCGTCGGCCATGAGCAATCACTGAAACACTATTTAGGCTAGATATGACAGGGCCAAAGGTATTTCAGATATAACACTTTGGATGGCTGTGGGAAGAAAGAGTTAAGGAGAACAAACCTGCAAGTATGTAAGTAAATGTTGGAGATGTCACAGTAATTCAGGTGAGAGAAAATGAAGGCAAAAACAAGGGAAGTGTGAGAAAGCGAAGTCAACAGGCCTTGGTGACTAATTATCTGGGAAAGAGAGGGAATTGGCATGATGAAGACAGCAAAGAAGTTGAAAGACTAATGAGTCAAAGGTTTATGACTTGGGTGACTGACTGACTACCTGGTTACTGTCCCTACCGAATGAAAGGGAAAATACGAAAAACAAAAACAAACAAACAAACAGATGTTGTGAGAAGCAACATGAATAAAATGAGGAGAGTTGTCATGTCAAGCAAACAAGAGAACAAAGCACTTTTTTAAAAAAAGAGAATATAACAGGTAATGGGTATATTTAGCAAGAAGTCATCATGGATTGCAATCACACAAGCAACTTGATCTTGTCTCTAGTCCCCTTAAGTTTATTCAGCGAACATAGCAATTCTTCCCCTCTGGAAAAAAAATTCAGAAGTCCTCTCACTTTTCTGCTTATTTTCAGGTAACTGAAACTGTAACAATCACTTTAAGTCACAAGCACATTTTTAAGTTTTTTTAGAAATAATTAGACATTCACAGGAATTTTCAGAGAGGCCCCAAGTACCCTTCACCTACATCTCCCCAATGATTAGTTACATTTTAGATAACTATAGTGTGCTATGGAATTCAGGAAATTGACATTGGTACAATGTGTGTGGTGTAGTTCCACATCATTTTATCCATCCCTGCAGTCACAATATCAAACTATTTTATCATCACGAAGATCCCGAACTGCCTCTTAAATGTCACTCCTATACCCTTCGGCCACCACCCCAAACACCTGGCAACCACTGATCTGCTTTCTAACTCCATAATTTTGTAAATTCAAGAATTATGTTTAATGTAACCTTTTGAGATTGGCTTTTTTTCACTCGGCATAATGTCCTTGAGATCCACTAACAAGTTGTGTGTATCAATGTTTTATTTATTCCTTTTTATTTCTGAGCAGTATTCCGTAGTATGGATGTGCCAGTTCATTTAATCACTCACCAATTGAGAGCCATTTTGGTTGTTTACAGTTTTTGACTATAACAAATAAGGGTGCTATGAATGGTCATGTGCAGGTTTTTGTGTGGACGTTGAGTGTTCATTTCTCTGGGATTGCTGGGTTGTATAGTAAATCCATGTCTATTTTTTCAAGAAACTGTCAAACTTTCTTAGAATGGCTTCACCATTTTATAATCCCAACAGGAATGTATGAGAGATCCAGTTTCTTTTCATCATAGACAGCTTTTTATGTTCTCATTATGTTCTCTTTTTACTGGGCTAATAAGTGGTGGTGATATCTCATCATGGTTTTAATTTATATTTCTCTAATGTCTGGTTATGTTCAATACTTTTTCACATAGTTATTTTTAATCCATTTATCACTTCAATGAAATGTCTCTTCATTCTTTTATCTATTTTCTGGTCGAACTGCTTTGGGGTTTGTTTGGTGGGGTTTTTTGTTGTTGTTTGGGTTTTTGGGGGGTTTTTTGGTTTTTAGTGGGTTTTTTCACTATTCAGATTTGAAAGTTCTTTACATATTTCAGATATGAATGTCAGACATATGTTTTGCAAACACTTTCCTCTTAACAGAGACTTTCACAGAACAAAAGTTTTAAAATTTGATGAAGTCCAATTTATTATGCTTTTCTTTTATGGATAGTACTAGTAGTGTGATACCTAGGAACTCTTAACCAAGCCCTAGGTCTTGAAATTTATCTTCTATTTTATCATCTAAAAGTATTATAGTTTTTATCTTCATTTAATTCTATGATCCATTTTGACTTAATTTTTGTACAAGTAAGGTTTAGGTCACAGTTCATATTTTTACCTATGGATAGCCAATTGGTCTATGGATAGCATCATTTGTTGAAAAGACTATCCTTCCTCTATTAAGCATCTTTTGCACCTTTGTCAAAGATCACTTAGCCTTAGAATTTTTGTGGAGCTATTTTGTAGCTTTCTATTCTGTTGTATTGGTCCAGAAGCTTATCCCTCCACCTATAACATATAGTCTTGAATATTATAGCTATATATTAATTTTTGACATTGGGTAAAATAATTCCTCCCACTTTATTCTTTTTCAAAACTGTTTTACCTATAATATACCTTTTCTTTTTCATATAAATTTTAGAAATAAGTAGAAAAGTTGTCTTAAAATTTTCTGCTAAACTGGTACTTAGATGAGAAAGAGCAAGAATTTGTTATGTGTATGTTTTTGCTTTGTTTTTGTTTCTACACCCATTGGTCTGGATTACTGACTTCTATAGTCTTCAGTCTGAAGACTACTAGCAAAAAGAAAATCCAGGAAACTCCCCGTGCTGTCCCTCAGGTCCCAAGTTCCCTAGTTAGTCTGTCTTCTCTCCAATGTTCACAGTCTATGTCTGTTTTATACATAATGTCCAGGGATTTTTAGCTCTACTTAATGAGGGGAATATGGAAAAGAACATCTAGTACATACCTTTGGAAAAATAAGTCCTTCCAATCATAAACACTTTCTGTCTCAATTAAATTACTTAATTTTTCATTTTCCCAGTTAAGACCTCTACTTTAGGAAAGGAAGAGTAGTTGACTTCTTTTTTTTCTTTCCATCCTTCCTTACCTCCCTCCCTACTTTCTTTGCCTTTGCCTGTCTGCCTTCCTTTCCTTCCCCATCTTGGAATTTCTATACTGCCACCAACTTGGTAACCACAGCTTCTAGCCCCTCTGTGGTTGAAGGATTTAAAAGAAAGAAAGGTAAAAAGGCATCATACTCTTTAGAACAGGTGTCTATTTCAAGTTGACTCTTTTTCTTATGGATACTTTCACAGCTTCTCAAGAATCTCTCCACCCAAGTCCCCCTGAATGCCAGTCTCTTGTCATAGGAAGTACCTCCTTTTTTGGCCAGGTGCTACTGATCACACTGCAACTGCAGATTCCAGGTAGTACTCTCCATTGCCACTTGCTTCCATGGCTCTCCTTAGGCAAGATTTCTATTTAAAAGTTTCCAACCACCACCACCAAAAAAAGTCCCCAGGAAACATTTCTACTGAGAGTTCCACATCTATTTCTTAAAATCTAAGTTCTTTTGGCTATGATGGATGGAAGAGAAGTACTGCGTCAAGATCCCTAGACATGGCATCTATGTAGCTGCCAAAGGCTTTTAATTTTTTTCCCAAATGGAAGTAAGGCTAGTCTACTGTGTCCCTTTAATTAGGAAACACTTGGGGGATCCCTGGGTGGCTCAGCAGTTTAGCACCTGCCTTTGGCCCAGGGCGCGATCCAGGTGTCCCGGGATCAAGTCCCGTGTCAGGCTCCTTGCAGGGAGCCTGCTTCTCCCTCTGTGTCACTGCCTCTCCCTCTCTCTCTCTCTCTATCTCTCTATCATAAATAAATAAATCTTAAAAAAAAATTAGGAAACACTTATAAAGCACTTTCCCCACCCTTCCTGGCAGGATTTAGAGGAAAAAGAGAGAAGGAATCACACCTCAGCCTTTTCCAAAGAAATGCCATTTACTTGGGTGCCCGGGTGGCTCAGTCAGTTAAGCATCTTTCTTCAGCTCAGGTCATGATCTCAGGGTCCTAGGATCAAACCCCACATCAGTCTCTCTGCTCAGTGGGGAGCCTGCTTCTCCCTCTCTCTCTCTGCCTGCCACTCTGCCTATTTGTGCTCTCTCTCTGTGTCAAATAAATAAATAAAATCTTAAAAAAAAGAAAGAAAGAAACCCCATTCACCAAATCATCTTGAATTTTTAGCTCTCCACCTTTTTAAATGCTCAAAATAAACAAAAGGCTCACGAATCCTAAACCAGTTCTCTATCACTCCCATTGAAAATACGCATAATCATGTGATACCTCTCCCTGGCTTATGATATTATCATACCTGGTATGTGAGTCAACTTTTACCATTTAACACCTTGTTACACAGTTACAATAAGGGCAAATTCAGTAGGCATTTCATAAATATTTGTTGAATGAATGTGATATTATTGCATTTATTTACCACTTCCCTCAATTGATTAAAACAAAATGATGAGCTCCTAGAAAGAAACTGAATTTCTTCTCAATCTTAACTAAGATATCTATACATAAACTACACATAGTAGGCACTCAAATTGTAAATTGCTGAATTAGTTACACAGAAATACTACTGTTTAACCAAAGGTCAAGTAGCATATAATGAATTAGATGGCATGCAGTAATCATGTGTTATTGAATTTGGTGATGATTTACTTATTATCTGCAATGGGTTTCTGAAAAATATTTCTCTTTCCATTAAGGATTTCATTTTCAGCATTTGCTTGTCAGTTAAATCCTCACATCACTAATGTAACTTCTCATCACAGGCAAAATTGAATATTCATGCCTAGCTCAAATCACTGTTACTCTGGCCTGTTGCTTTTTTTTTCCCCCAGATAGTTAACCCATCATTTGTATGGAAAATTTATTACAGTTTTCCACTTATAGACTCTCTTTCATTCTGTTCTGTTATATAAACTGTAAATTTGCTAAGAAATTGTATTGGATTGTTATGGAGGGTGGGGGGTCATAAAAAATAGACACACAAGTAATAATCTTATATTTGTTCCACCTATTGAGATATTTACTATTCTTCTTACTTTTGCTGAATATTCCTACATGTAACAGAATTCTTCTACCACTGAAGTGTTCTTCTAAAGTTATATATTCATAATAATGAAGAAGCTTATTAAAGATCAAGGCAAATTAACCAGTGTAAGTACTTTCTATGCATATGGACAGGATGAACTGCTATGATGTCATATCACAGAAAAAGTGTACTGTTCTTTCTACCTGATAAATAGACTTGCAATTTAACTTTTTATTAGATTATCTGGTAGTAGACCAATAAATGTACTCTAGCATCTTTTGTAGATGTAATGAATTCTTTGTAATAAGAGATTTCATGACAGCCATTAATAAACTTCACTAAGAGTAAAGAGAGATGGCTGAGGTTGGTTTGAGAATTATTGGATCTGCAGATTAGTGAAATGAATGAGTCAAGTTCTACTGTATCAAAAATATTATCCATAATAATTTGTATGCTAAACAGTGTATAATGATTCTGGCCAGCAGCACAAGAAGCCACCATTAATTCATACTGATAACCCAGGGCTGGCATGTTCCTTTACTAGGCAACTTATGAAAATAAGTCCAAATTATTGTTGATGTTTAATATTAATTAGGCTCTCTCTTGCCCTGTGGCTTTCCCAAATAACTCTCTGATAGTAAGTAAACCATTAAATGGCTAAGCATGACCTGAAACAATATGTGTGCCATCAAGAGAGTAATGCAAAAGGAGAATTGGATTAACGGAGTCTCATAAACAGCATATTCCACAGAAATATGCTTACTTTCTAGGAGCTTACATTCTGAAACCTGACATTCATCATTGATATGACACACATTTTAGCATAAACACTCCCTAAATGAATATTAGTTGCATATTAACAATGTAACCCCCTTGTAATGCTCTCATAGAAAGCCAGAACTGTACAATTCATTATCAAAAGAATATCTTATTATTAACTAAGCAATAACAAGCACAAAATCCCTAAGTATATTCAGGCTTCAGTTATCTACTATAATCCACACAGCATCCATTCTAGATGTTTCCACATTATAATTATATTCAGCTCATTCTAACCACACTCTTTCATAAAGAGGTACAATCACCTTGCATCCTCTCTGTTTTCTTATATCCCCAGAATCTCTTCCCTCTCTCCTTCATGACAGTTCCTATAGTTCCTTAAAATCCATTTGCTTCTCACCAACAACCCCCCTACACCTCAGCGTACCCTCATATCTCCTATTCAACTTTGGACTAGTTGCCAATGTTTTATTCAGTTTAAGAAACTTTTGTTTATCTGTTTGTTCTTTAGGATTAGGTGTTTTTGTTTTCTTTTCCTTTGAAGGAGATGAAGGAGGCTTCTTTCAATGACTATGACTTAGAATCAAGCAACCACAAGATAATCAGAATTTTTAAATGCCAAGGGTTATCTAATCTCAGAATATACAAATCCTCTGAGTTATTATGCAAAAAGTCTTTGTCTCTTCTTTTCCCTTGTGGTACTTTTACAAAAGGCCTCTCACTGTTACCTTAGCTCAGTTAGAACCTGGCCTGCCTTAGAAGGCAGATGGCTATGTGCAAGGAACCAGTATGGTGGTAGTGAGGGGGAGCAGAGGTTGGTGGCAGGGAAAATAAACTCTATCCTGCCATAATACAGATTAATAAAAATGTTGTCCTTGACCTTAAAAAAATGTATTTGTTAAGGTTGATTCACCAAAAATGAGATAAACCAACAAATAGAATCCTAGAATCTTATGGTTATAAGGGGCTTGAGAGACCATCTTGTCTATGCTTGACCATCTAAAAATACCCTTCAACTGTCTTTCAGACAAGGAAATTAATTCCTTGGGTGAAGGTCAATAATTTGAGAGAATGATCATCATTAAAGGATTGTATTTTCCATGCATACAATCAGGCAACGTGTTGTATGAAGAGTTGAAATAGCATGGCTCTGGGACCTAGAATATTACCAAAAAGTTAATAAAGTAGGTAGCAAAGAGCAAGGGGCTAAATAACATGCTTGGACCTGGTCAAGGTTAAAAGCAGAAATTACCATCCATAGAAAAATGACTAAATGTAAACTCCAAATTACACTGACAAACCAAAGCAGTCTCTGGAAATTTAACAATCTTAGCTGTAAAGTGATGGGTTAACAATCTACACTTTCAGGGGGGAAAAAAATGTAAGAGGCCAAAATAACAGTGATTTGAGCTAGGCATGAATATTCAATTTTGCCTATGATGAGAAGTTACATTAATGATGTGAGGATTTAACTGACAAGTAAATGCTGAAAATGAAATCCTTAATGGAAAGAGAAATATTTTTCAGAAACCCATTGCAGATAATAAGTAAATTATTACCAACTTCAATAAAATATGATGATGAACACGTAAACCTTTAATGTCTAACATTAGGCATTACTGAACAATAGAGGTTTCAGAAAGATGAGCACCTTTTCATGTTGCTCCTTTTATTTTTAAAGTATCCACCTCTCCTTGAGATTTCTTTTAGCTACTAATAAAAGAAAAGCTGTTAGAGGGTTTTAAAGGTATTCTTTACTTCTTAAAGAATAAGGGAAATTGGAAGGTTCCCTTTTTTCTTACTAATAAATGTGATTTTTAAGAGAAGTAGGTGATTGTGTTTTCTTGGACATGTCAATAAACACATATTTATAATTTGTAGTTTAAATTTTTACCAATAGACTTCCACTAAATTAGGCTTAAAACAGAATTTATTTTATCATATTTTAAATCTAAAGTGTCAGTGTTCTCCAGTCAGTGTTACTTTGTTATTCTCAGGGGCAAAGAAGAAAAACCAACCTTTCAGAAGGTTCTTGTTAACAGTGTTACTTCACAAAGCAAAATGTATTCAGAATTCACAGTGGCTTGGCCCTTCTGGAGGAAATCCCCAAGCAGAGGACAATTTGTCAGTCAACTAACTGTGCAAGTTTGAACAGACACTGATTCCTTTCTCATCCCGGTTTACTATCTCAGCCTCTTACCGGATTAGAAAATCATCAGGATGAAACCCACCAGGATGAAAAGAAAATCAAAGACCCGTTCTGAAGGAGACTAGAAAAGGAAATCTGTAACTGCAGTAAGGTGCTAATTTCCAGTATCTACAGTGACTGAACTAGAAAGAAAGAAAGTAAGTCGGCCCAAGGTGGTGGGTACTTGGTTGGGAACCCTAAGAGTCAAAATTCCCAAGAGCTTTTTGGCTACAACAGCCTTCGAAGTTCTGCAGATGTCCAATCAGAATGGACTAATCTCTCCTCCACATAGTGATCTGAGGTAACGGTTACCTCAGTAGAAGCCAGGGTAATTTACCACTGAATGCTTGGAAGTATCTTCCTGATGCTTTCTGCTGGGAATAAAAATTAGGGAAAAGGGGGAACAAAAATTATTTGGAAAATAATTTCTTATCTTCTCTTGATCCCGGATTGAATTAACACGATTCTAATAGTATTAAGATGGGAATGACCTCCAAAAATAAATTGTTTCCATACTGAACATGATCTTACTTAGCATAATACTGGTTCTGAGTAGTCCTGAGTAAAGAACTCTATATATTCTCAGTGAGTACTTTTCATTGTATACAAGTATTCCTCTGGACTTGTATTACAAGTATTTCCAGTTGGGAAATACTGCCCTGAGCTGTAAAAAATTAAGTGAATCTTCCTTTAAGCAATATTAGCCCTGGTATTTGCCCACTAGATTTCTGTCTGCTTAGATCCTTTATCTTTCTAGTATACCTTAATGATTCAAGTTGAATTTAAAAAGAAAAAGTAGCCCTTCTATCAAAAATCAACTAGGATAGCTGAATAAAATTATAAAGAGGCTTATAGTCTGTTTTTTAAAAACATGAAACCTGAACTGAAATGACAAATGGCCACGAAAAGGGTAATGTGGCCAAATCACACAGGACATAAGACCAGGACTAGCATATGCCCCAGCCTATAACCCATTTTATTAATTCAGCACAGTGGCCCAAACCACAGACCTACTTTTTCTCTCCATGATTGTCCAAATCTGCGTCTAATTCATCCACTCTACTATTCAGCACTCTCAGAACTCCTGATTTATCAGTCTATTCCCTCTTCCTTTTCCTATCTCTCTTTCTTGATTAGATGCCCTGGTTGTGAATTGTTTCTCCCCTTCACGCTTCAGCTACTATGACCACTACCCTACTCTTGGATACAAATCTTATCCCTGATTTCCAGATCCACATACTACCCTGGATCCATCAGTTCTCTGGATCCGTCTGAAGGAATCAAACAAAACCCAGATCTTCAAACTACTAATCCACACATCATTCTTTTTTTTTTTTTTTAAGATTTTATTAATTCATTTGACAGAGAGAAGGCACAAGTAGGGGGAGCTGCAGGCAGAGGGAGAGGGAGAAGCAGACTCCCTGCTCAGAAGGGAGCTCAATCCCAGGACCCTGGGATTATAACCTGAGCCAAAGCAGTCGTTTAACCAACTGAGCCACCCAGGTGACCCACACACATCATTCCTCATGTTAGATTCACACTCACTATCTCTTCAGTAAATGCTCTCATTTATCTTATTCAAAAGGATAGTCAAGATGGCAGGTTTCCAGTTGGAGCAGGGGAAGAGGGAAGTATGCAAACAGTTTAACATAGCAAAAAATATTATTTCCCTATATTTGATCTTTGAACTAACCAAATACAGTATTAAGCTTTTATTTTAGTTTTTAATTGAAAACTGTATATTTAGCAACCGATTTATCACAACTTGAGTTTATACTGGCCAGGATGATCACATAGAGTTATCCAGCATAAGCAATAAAATTTCTTGTGTAATGGAAATCTGAGTTTTCCAGATAGGCATTGTATGAGAGGAAAGAAACTTTTCCTCTTCCCTCTAGTGTTAGTGCCAGGGTCTGTGAATTAAATTGAGAAAAGATAGAGTAAGAAGAGAAAAAAGAATTTATTTACATGTATAATGAGCATGCACATAGGTGAATTCAGTGATGAGTAATTCAAAGGAGTGGTTAAAATTGGGGGCTTCTATACCATCTTAACAAAGGGCAATAAATTATGGAGAAATGACAAGACAAAGAAAAAGGATTTGGGCTTCTAGGGATGGTAAATTGTAGGAAGGTAAACATGTGAGGGGAAACTAATGGAAGGTAAGAGTTATGTGAGTAAGGTTTGTTTATAAGGACTCATCTCAGTGCTAACTTTCTGCCTCCTATGATAAGAGTTGTTCTCCTTCTGGTACAAGATGGAGGAGGGAAGCCTATCTTCACAAAGGGAAATGCATGCCCTGCTTTTAGATAGAAAGAGGAAAGGGAGAGAGTTCCTCCTGCATTGGCTGTTTCTTAATTGTCTTCAGCTCAAAATAATTCTTATGCCAAAGTGGCATATTTCAAGGTGACATATTCTGATTCCCTTCAGCATAAAATGGAATGAAAAGAAAGTTATATGCATTTGGAACTGTAAGGATAAAACACAACCAGGCTTCAACCTAGAAAAAAAATTATTTTAAAGTGATGGCTTTTTATTTCACTTTGTGTGAACTGATACTTGATTCATATCCTATGAACCATATTTGATTCTACAGAAAATAGGAAGACTTGAAACTATAAATCAAGAGATTAAAAATATGAATAATCCCTAAATTCTCTATCTGTATAGCATATCTAGACAACTTACCATATTTATCTTCCTTACTAGGGAGTTACACAAATGTATATATGACTGTTTGGGTCCTGAAAACTTCAAGTAAAAATATTTATGCTCTGTAAGTAAATGCCCCACTGCTGGCAAGATGGTCTTCTCATTTATTATAGCTGCTAATATACCTGAAAAATGGATAAGCAGCTTTTTCCTAATTATGAAAAGTAAGAATCCCTAATGAAAGAATGAAAAAAGGATGTTTCTCAGAGCAAGTATTAGAGGAGAACTTATGTAATTTTTCACTTAATACCAGTAGAAGGCCAGGACTCTGCTTATTCTGGTGATGAGTATAAGGAAGAAGTGAGGAGCAACAAAACTCAAGGATAAGCTTACAGAATTCCAGACCAATTATAACAGCCTCCAGCCTTCCCTCCTCCTCTCCACTCTTCTTCTCTCTCTCTCTCTCTCTCTCTCTCTCCTCCTTTCCCAATCCTTGTAATCAGTCTTTAGTCTTTTTTTTTTTCTTACCCAGAGAACTAAGATTTGGGGTAACATGAATATTTTTTAATTTTAGTCTCACGAGTTTTTATGTATATGATGCTTCCTGCCAAATAGCTGAGCCATTAGAATTATAGATCTAGCCTGAAACATTGTGTGTTGTCCTTTAGTTGACCGTCTGCGCCAATGAAAGGCACTGTTGTCAAGGCATGCCCCTTTGCCCTTGTGGTTACCATTTTACTCCAAAGGATTTCCAAGGGTGAGCTATTATATTGCTTCAGCTACTGTATTCACCCTACTGAGTCACATTTTGGCCAAAAGCCTAATAGAAGGCAGAGTCAATACTGAATTCAGATGAATTTATTCTTCAATATTTTTTAAAAGACACTTTTATAACAAGGCCCTACTGGCAATTAACGGCAATATAATTGACAGTTATAAAATCAAAATAACATAGACACATGTGTCACTTAATTTAAGTAACACTTTAAAAGAAAAAAACATTCTTATGTAAAATGAATTCCTTTTAACCTGTCATTGATTTTAATCTAAATTCAGATACACATTCTGCTGGCAAAAATTTGCCCTCTGTATGTGGTAGTAGTTATAACTAAGAATATGGTTACTTACGCAAAACCAAATATTTAAAACAAAAGTAATATTGTTCTGATAAAACATTAACCAAACCTTCAAAATTATGATATAACAAACAAAAATAAATAATAAGACTCTACTATAATACCCTGAGAAACTCTGGAAGTACATCTCATTATGCCTCATTTGATACTGCTTCTCTCGAGAAAGCAAATGTTAAATCTAAAATATCCCACTTTCCCCAGGCTTCAAAATACTCCCATGCTTTAGACAATCATCTTAATTTTTATTTGTACTTTAAACACAATTTGAAGAAATTGATCTCTAAGCACTTAGGTTTAATAATCCTGAGTCATTTGGCTGTTAACTTGTTGTGTTACCCTGGACAGTTTACTTTAAATCTCTGGATTTTAGTTCCATTTACAGAATTAGGAGTAATAGGAAGTACATACTTCACTGGTTTTTCACTTTAAGGTTCCTTAGAGATGCTTGAGAGACAGCAGGAGAAAAGCTCAATTTTGTCTCTATCATGTACTCAGGTCCCACACAAGGACACCATGAAAAATGGATTGTTGGATATTTAACTGACTCCAAAGGAGCTATCTCAAATAAACATACGACCTAAGTAAAAATAGCATCCTAGCTATGTAAACATAGCTTCAAGACGAGACCTCAGCCATAACATACCTACAAACAAATTATTGCCCCCAAATCCTTCCATATAAAAATTCTTAAGCCACCACTGGACCCACTTACTATTTCATTTTAAAAGGTTTTTGGGAGAGCTTTTGCTATTTTTTTTTATTTATTTTTTTGAAAATGACTAGAGTATTCAAATAATAATGGGTTTTATAGTTAGTCCAGTTAGGACTCATATTTGCATTCTACTTTCTGTGAATCTTGGGCAGATTCTTTAATATCTTAGAGCTTCAGTTTCCTCATTTTAAAACCAAGAATAATAATATCCAACTCACAACGTTGCTGGAGCAATTAATAAAATACATATTAATTAATTAATAAAAACATATAATGGATGTTAAAAATTGGGTGGCTCTCACTGGGCTGTGAGAACTTCCCAGTTCTTCAAGCTAGCACTTCCAAGATTTCTGATAATCCCCGAGGCAATTATACACATTGTGTCCTTTGCTTCTGAGACTTTGGCTTCCTTAAATTTTACCTCTGCCTCATTACACAGGAAAATCTGTCTCCTCATTTCAGTTTTCTCTAGTGTTCATCAGTAAAAGCATGATCACATAAGGTGGTTCAAATATTTCTCTCTCTTCCTGACTTTCTCTCCCACATCTATCTCTACATTCCCATGCCTCCCTCCAGGAGTGGCCTGGAAGCTTTAATTTTTTCTCTCTCTATTATGAAAAAAACTTCTCTTACTATAAAACTTTGGCAATAGTTATTATTCATATCCGGATTCCAGTCCACACATTGTACAAGCATTATTTTCAACTGCTACCAAAAATATACTTGTAAACAACTTTAAGCATTGTGATTATCTCCCCAACACTTATTCTATCAATCTCTCATTATTTAATAGTTATGGTGGTTAAATTTAGTTAAATCTTGCTACTCAAAGTGTGGTCCATGGACCAGAAACTGGCAACTTCACCTGAAAACTCATTCAATACGCAAAATCTCAAGACCCACTCCAGACTAATGAGCTGGACCCACAGATAACCCCATCTCTCTTGCCACACAATCCTGAGAGTTCAAGCAACTCATGTCTAAGCCAATAAGTGTCATAAATTCCTGGTTTCAAGAATCAGTCTAGAATGTGGATAATGCTAACATTCTCCAATCGGAGTGATGCTCCGGATTCCTGCTTTGTGTTTATCAGCAGAGCCTTTATCTACCCTACCATATTATACCTTACACATGAAGAAGCATGGAAACCAAACTGTTCTGTGCCACCACCTTGTAATGATGAAGGAAGAAATAGGAGGACTAATCCAATGCAAAGACGGTCTCAGTAAGTCTGAATGGAGTGGAACCAGAGGTCTGATGAACTGTCCTCCAAATCTCACCCTACCTTTCAACACACAATCAAGCAAATTCATTTTCATTTCTAAAGCTGGGTGGGAAATCATGACCTAGAGCCAAATCTGGTTGGTACTGCTTCAAACTCAGAATGATTTCTGCATTTTAAAAAAGTATAGGAAGGAACTCTGAAACTAATAGTACACTATGTGTTAATTAATTGAATTTAAATAAAATAAATTTTTTAAAAAGAAGCGAATTATAAATACCAAATAAATGCTGAGAAAAAATTTAAAAATAAATAAAAAATAAAAAGGTATAGGAAAGTAGGAGGAGGAAGAGGAGGAAGAGGGAGAAGGAGGAAGAAGAAGAGGAGGAAGAAGAAGAGGAGGAAAAGGAAGGGAAAGAAACAAATATATGGCCCACAAAACCTAAAATATTTACTATCTGGCCCTATATAGTAAAAGTGTCCTGACCCCTAAGCCAATTGAAGCATCCAAACAGATGCTGTCTCTACCTCTTCATGCATACAAATGACCGGCACTTTGCAAACAATTAATATTAGTTCTCACCTACACCGTCCTGCTAAATTCTCCCTTCTCTAAGATTTTATGATATAACACATAAAATTAGCAAGTGAAATACACAATACTATGTTATATAAAATCATATTTCCTTACATCTGTAATGCTGTATATCCATCAGGAGATTGTTGTACTCTACAGTAGTTAAGGGGACTAGTTCTAGAACTAGAATGCCTGAGACCTAATCCTAATCATTCACTAGCTGTGAGATTGTGGGCAAGTTATTTAGCCTTTTTATGTCTCATTTTCCTTATCTAAGTTGGAAATAATATTAATAGCACCTACCTCATTAGGTTGACATGATGATTAAATGAGTTGTTATATATAAAGGACTCCAGATTGTGCCTAACACATGGCAAAACAAATCAACAAAGGTTATCTTTATCACATCTCTGCTTTATAATTTTCTAAAATGTTAAAATACCAATCAAGATTCATCCTAATGTTAGTAGAGAGATGTAATTGTTCAACAGATGCTCCACAACTGTGGGGAATAAAGAGCAGATTGTTCCCAACCCTACAAACTTTCTCTAGCTGATCACCGATATCCTCACCCATACTTTTAGTACATTGTTCTTGGGTAATGATGGTTTGGGGTTGGTAAAAGCATACTTTGTTGCCCATTGGTTCTCAAATTATGGGCATTGGGAAATGAAGAAAGAAGACTAAAAAGGTACCTGGAGAAATTGCTATTCTGCTTTCTCCTTTATTGGTTTAAATGCTAATCAGCCATTTCTAAAAACAAGAAATTTCCCCTAGAGCATTCCTTTTGACCTTTCTTAACTTCCTCTCCTTTCTTTCCCTCTGATTTTATTTTTAGATGGATATCAAACAGGAAATTCCAGTCCACTAGGAAATGGTGAATTTTCTAGCTAAAGAGCAGAGGGTGGAGCCCATTGGGAAATCAGTAATGGAGAACAGACCAGAGGTTTGGGCAGAGGAAGAATGGATAGATACTGGTAAACCAAGAGGCAATCTCTTTCTTTTTTCTCCTACTAGTGATGAAACCAGTAGCTTCCATCTATGCCTAAAGAACAAGTTAAAAAAAAAAAAAATAGACCAGTTGATTTAAAGCAAAATTCAAAAATCGAAAGACTGGCAAGACCTACAGAGCAGATGTAGCCACAGGACTGTTCTAATGCCCCAATACCGGATGGATGAGGGTGTGTACGGTACCAAGAGACATAACGATGATTTGCCACTTACTGCTAAGTGTTGCCAAATGTGCTTTAAGTACCTTATGTACTGGAAATACACTGCAAATTACTTTCTTTATGTTGTGAATAGGAAAAGGAGCTTTTTCTTTCTTTCCTGTTTATATTATCGATCACTGCATATTCAAATCCACCTCTTCTGCCTTGTAAGAAATTGATGTCTAGGGTGTACTTAATAATACTTTGTACTTTCAGGGTTTGAAACTGTAAGATTTCACACAGTATGACCTTTCTGAATGAGTTTATTAGCCTGAATGTAGTTTCAACTTCTTAAGCCAGTAAATACAAAATCTTAAACAACTGCTAAATTTTTCACAAATTATTTGGGATTCTCAAAGGTAGCACTATAGAGTTAGTTGATTCTGGATTAAAGAATCCACTGGAAACTTAAGTCCACAGATTGATATTACTAAAAGCCTCTAGCATTGGTTCCTGTAGTGTAAGAGATCTGGAAGTAGACTTCCCGGCTGGAAGAACAGCATCTTTGCTTAATGCTTGCACATAACAAGGAAAAGACTGTTATACACTTACATTACCAAACTGGTTAAGTTCACATAACAAATGTAGATCATAAAACTCCTTCTTATAAAAATAAGGATTCAGAAATGATTTAACACTATGAAAGCTTTCATAAAGTTTTAACCTATTAAAACTCATTAAAACTTAAGGTGCATTTTTAGTTGGCCCTCTATTTTTCTAGTCAAGTAATACTTGCTTATAGTAAAAAATGGAAACAGTACAAAAAGGTAAATATACCCAAATATTTGACTCCCTTGTACCATAGTCACCATCACAGAGGAAACTATTACTAATAGTTCATTGCATCCTTCTCAAAATTTCAATACAATATAGTAAGAGGTATCCTTCTTTAAACCCAAAGGGGAACATCTTCTGCACTTTTTTTTTTTTAACTTAACATTTTTGGATAAACTCTCATCCTACAATCTTTCAATCTAGTACTCAAATCCTAAAATCTGAATACCATAACACAAGCGCCAACTGTCATTTATGTTTCTCAGTGCACCTTCTACTTATCCAATATATGCTAAGTGAAAGAATGGTTGATCAGACATATATGAGAAACACTTGAAAAGGTAACACTTTAAAAAAAGTAAACAGCCTTCTTTCTTGCTGAGCTTTCCAGACTCCTGAATGCACTAGTTTTCATAGTGGCTCAAAAAGTTTAGGGCAGCCCGGGTGGCTCAGCGGTTTAGCGCTGCCTTCAGCTCAGGGCCTGATCCTGGAGACCTGGGATCGAGTCCCACGATGGGCTCCCTGCGTGGAGCCTGCTTCTCCCTCTGCCTGTCTCTCTCTCTCTCTCTCTCTCTCTCTCTCTCTGTGTCTTTCATGAATAAATAAATAAAATCTTAAAAAACAAAGTTTAGGGACGCCAGGGTGGCTTAGCAGCTTAGCGCCGCCTTCAGCCCAGGGCGTGATCCTGAGGACCTGGGATCGAGTCCCACATCAGGCTCCCTGCATGGAGCCTGCTTCTCTCTCTGCCTGTATCTCTGCCCCTCTCTCTGTGTGTGTCTCTCATGAATAAATAAATAAAATCTTAAAATAAATCAACTGGAGTAAAAAAAAAAACAAAACAAAGTTTATGCAGTACACTACATTTCACAAATTAATTTAAGCAAAGAGTTTCCTCCCAGAGGAGTACCTTTTGCAATTGGTATTCCAAAGAACACACTTTGGGAACGGCTTAACTACAATACCTAGTTTAATCATCCTAAAAATCCTGGCAGATGGGTTCTATTATGCCCGTTTTATAAAATAATGAAGCTGAGACACAGGAAATTTAAGTGACTTTCCTATGGTCACCAGCTGTTAAGTGACAGAATTGGCATCAATCCACCAACTCTAGAGTTTCCTTCCCATAGCACCCAGAGCTCATCATCCTTTTAACATCACTAGGCACTAGTAATATTCAGGAAATACACCTTGTCTTTAATCTACCTGAGAAGGCTGAGCTTAAACATATTTTGACAGTGTAGGTCTGGATACCGGAAGGGCCAAAATCACACTATATATAAAATGTGCAACAGGATTTTAGAGAAGAAATGACTGTGGACAGAGGAGCCCAGGAGAGGCTGGTCTGTCTGACCTAGAACACGTTAGTCACACCCCTCCACAGCCAGTTTCATCAGCTACAAATCTAACATAGTGCCCTTCTGGTAGCATTTCAAATCAGATAAATGAAAGCTTTCACACAAAGCCTGACTTCTTAGTCAATGTTGGTTCTTATTGCCATCTTCAAAATTTGTCTCCAATTTCCTTCCACCCCTAAACTTTATATTATTTGGAGAATGGATCATATTGTAGAAAATCGCATATTCTTACTGCATGATTCACATCAATTTCTAGCTTCCTGGAATTCAAAAATGCTAACTCTTTAAAAAATATATTTTTCTGAAATAAAAGTTCAAAAATGTTTGAAGATTTCCAAATCAAAAAGTATAGATATTTGCAAAATAAGTATCAAGCCCTGTAATTTTTGCTCACAGATTAGAAAATGGAAATGGCAAGCTGAAACCAGTCAGAAACAATTATGGCCTCAGATAATGAAGATGGGAGAAAGTTCTTGCTTGAGGTCAGCAAGTGGTGTGGAGGAAGAGCAAGGAAGACACAGACTTCTCCCATTTCCCACTGAATCAAAATGGAAAGTGGATGGGAGGAGTTTAGGAGATGTCTATCGGACAACTGAGCAGCAGAATAGAGGGTATCACTATTCCTCCATAAGGTATCAGAATTCTCTTGGCGTCATAGTTTTCTCTTCTAATCACATCCACAGCCCCAGGAATAACAAAATCCTGAGACATTTGGTTTCCAACCTTTGTTTTTAGTTGCTTCTTTAACCATTACCAAGCTGACCTATCTCTTGCTATTTCCTGAATTTCTGACAATGTCTCCTCTTCCTTGCCATAGTTATCTATGACCTCTTACTTTTGGCAGAGAAAAATGTCATTTCTTGGACTAGTTGGCCTTTTGTTCCAGTAAGATGCAATGTCTCCTAGTAAATTTCTATAGTAATATAATTTCTAGTAAATTTCTATAGTAATATAATTTAACATCAACTACATACTGCTTATTGCCTTGCTCAATGCTTATTTTATACAGGACTGATCTCCCACGCACTCTCACCCTTACTGGATCTAGATACCTTTAAGGAAGGAACCGAGTTGCAGCTCATACATTCTTCAACTATTGATTTAATTTTCTCACCCTGAGATTTTAGCGAAGTTTTCATAAGACATTTGAGAAAAGATTTTTAAATATTCATTATTTATTTTGGTAATTATACCTAACACCCCTATATACTAGCTTACACATTCTGTTGGCTTTAACTAGTATTCCAATCACTGCTGCGGCAACCAGTTCTCTGCAGGCTTCAACCACTTTCAAGCTAATGTAATCTGGCAGGACTTCACTCTGAACAATGGACATGGAAGCCAAAAAATAAAAAACTTTCTCCACTCTTTCCACCATTAGTTCTGAGATATATTTACATGGTTTCTCAGAAAGTGCCATGGGATTGAAAAACCAGTTGCCCATCAGCATGACCAACTTGATAACACATTGTTGTATTGTCTCTTCCTTCTTCCCACTTCAGTCCCCTGTCCTTAATCTCCAGCACTCTAAGAGTACATTCTCACATAGGCCTCTGTCTCAAGCTCCAATTTTGATGGCAAGTTGGTGTATTGATCAGAGTCCAGCAGGGAAACAGAAACCACCCCAGAAATTTGAACAGAGAAAATGTAATATAAAAAATTATTGGCTTCTACCAGAGGATTAACTACAAAGGGATAAGAGAATAGTAAAGAACATGATAAGAGCAGATAAAGGAAGCAGTCACTACTTCTAGGGCCAAGCGAGAGAATAAATCTGGAAGAGGGCTCTCCCCAAAGCTAAGAGTTGAACTCATTAGGGAGGTATGGCTGTGGCCTTTGAGTAGCTGAGGAGTTAGCTTGACCACCACTCGTCAGGGCTGGCCAGCAGCAGACTGCCTGGTGGAGCACCAGAGACAAAGAAAGCCATCCCCTGGAATGTCAGGAAGGCTCTCTGGGAAGCTGCCCCCCAAGGCTAGGTGAGATCCTTTAGGAAGCCATTACTGCTGTTGGTGAACTAGCCAGAAAGCCACCCTCTGGAGTATTGGTGAAACTCGCTGAGAAATGACCCCTGGCATCGGTAAAACTAACAGGAGACTGATCACTACTGGGAGCAAGAACAAACAAATACACTGAAAAGATGAAGAGAAACCCCTTTCTCCTGCAGTGACCTTCCAGTTCTTTCTACCAACAAAGCTAACATTATGCCAGCTAGCTAAGGAAAAATGTTTACAAGTTCTAGCTCCGGTAGCACAAAGCAAGGACAAAAAAGAGTGGATTGAGAACAGACAGGCAATAAGTAATAACTACCACACAAGGCAAAGACAGCTTTCTACCAATGGGCAAAACACGTTTTTTCTCCCTGGCCATTTACCAAAGTAGTTGGGACAAGGGAGCTCAGCCATGAGCAGAGTTTCAGGCCAGGTCCTACCCAAACCACATCCTACTCACTACTGTTCTTTCCCCTTTGATCCTTTCCCTGTTTCCCAGTTCACAACTGCACCTGGGTCTTCCTTCTTTCATGACTTATACCTTCCACTCAATCAGCTCCTCATACCCGTGATTGTGTGTGAGAAGTGTTCTTACAGCTCAGTTTTGACCACAAGATCCGACACAGGCCATGCCAGCTAATGAGCATCTCTGCCACCAGGGAGAGACAGTCAGCACCTACCTTTCTCTCACACTTCCATTCAGATATAGTTCTTACATGTAAGGTGCTAACTGAATCCCAGAAGTCCAAAGTGTGTAGGTGATCTCATCCCGTCAACTTCTTTTGTACTCAATAAAGCCATCATAATCACTGTTAACCTTTGGACTGGTAACCTCTATTAATCAAAATGTCACCAAGGTCTTGTTACTAAGACATTCATTTGGAAGTCAGACAAATCTGTGTTCAAATTCTGGCTCTGGCTCTACCATTTGTTGTCATGTGCTCTTAGTCAAATTTTTAGTTTTAACCTCATTCTCTTCTGTAACATAGAGATAAGGTTTGCTTTATAAGGTTATGTCGAAAAAATTTTTTTAAAAAGGAACAAAAGGCATTCACTCACCTAACAAATATTTGTTGGACATCTACTATGTGCCAGAAATTTTGCTAACCACAAAGAGAAAACAACGTATGTAAATATCTGGCTCTTAGTAGAAACTTAATACAAAAGAATTTCTTTTCCTTTCCCTTCCCTTTATGCCTGAGAACATCATCCACAGTAAGTAAGCAACACAATTTAGTTATCATTATTCCTCTTATTTGTGTTTCTTTGTTTTATAGGAAGCACAATAGAAAATTCTTTAGAGATTACATTCGTATACTAACATCACTAGGGCTAGTGCCTGTAAGGATACTCAGGTGACTGCTATGCATAATTAAGATCATTGTTAGTGATCATATATGCTCTTTATTGCACTCATTATAAGTAATAGTACATATGTCAAATACCTTTGACAATCTTATTATTTCAAAGACTTTTGTAAGTGTGAAACAGTTACATTTTATGTATGGGGATGGAGAGGTTAAATCATTTGCCCAAGGTCACTCAGTACATCAGTGACATAATTACTAGCTAAACCCCAGGCTTCTGGTGTCCTGGTCCTCCTTCCTCGCCCTCTCCTTGAGAAAACATTCGCCTACAGGGATGCCTACTTGCCTTTTACTCTTCTCTTAAAAAAGTACACTGAAAAAAAAAAGTACTTGCATTTTTCCCCCAAATCAAATTAATCAGAAAATGAAATTAAAGTACATTTATTTAGCAGAAAGCTACTCTTTCCATTAATGAGAATTTTATTAAATATAATAAAATATTTCAGGCAATTCCTTTCTTTCTGGTGTTTTTTTCCCACTTCCTTTCTCAGATTTATTGAAAAGCATTTTTATTAGTGCAATAATAGGCTCCAGGACATGCAATTATATTGAGATGCTGACACTTTCCTGTTAGTTGCAGCCTTTGGCCTGAGGCCAAACACTGAACCCAAGCACATGAGTTTCTATGCGAGCAGTCCTGGCATGTCATTCGTGTGCATTTGTCCTTACAGCAACCTCCAATTTTCATCCACTATAGAGAGAATTAACTAATTTTTCCCTCCCATTACAATTAATCCAAAGAGATACTCTCATCTCTCTTTTAGGGGAGACCAAAAATTCCTTATGAAATTGTTGGAGGATGCATTTAAGGACAGACCTGATTAAAAGCTTTTGACTTCAGTTTCATGTGGGGAAATACTATAAAGGGTTTCATTACTTTATGAGTCATTTACAAACATGAAATGCAAATGCTTGTGCCTTTGTCATGAGTATTCTTTATGGCCTTCACTTCTGTATGTTTTTTTATTACAAATCCTCCTCCTTCAAGCTCTAAACCAGAGTATCTCAGAGTAAAAGTGTAGATATTAACTATAAATAAAATACAGACCCATACCTCTAAACTTTCTTTAATTGCTTAGGCAAGAATAAACTATCCTTTAAAAAGAATAAAGAAACGACCAGAGGATGCTTCTGAATACACTCCCACTTTTTGTTTAAAAACATTAGTTCTAATCTTAAAGGAGTGAAATCTCTTATTCTTGCTAGATTCTGTGCCATAGACCTTTCCCACATATCCCAACCTCCTTCTTTGAAATACTCTATGTGTTGTTAGAAAATCCACATGTGTTGTTAGAAAATCCACCTTAAAAACTTAGCTTTTCAATTAGATATAAAAAATGAGAACACACACAATTAGACTCCGCCTTCTAAAGATGTCTCTGGTCAAAATGAGAACAAATCAAAGAGCTAAGTTGGTTCCTGTTTTCCTGAGCTTTGCCCAGAGATGCCCTGATGACCTTCAACCCCTATAGGTCGTATGACTGTTCTAATAAAGCTTGGGAGTGTTTTGGGTGTGACTTCCTCAGCTGGGAAGGATGGAAAACACTTGTTTTTCAGACCTAAATTTGGTGTGGGGGGCTCCTGAGAGAAGTCCCAAACACCTGTGATGCCCATGAACCACAGTCCCCTAGAAAGTGACCATATTTCCCTCTTTTTCTAATGACTATGCTTAGTTTCCTGGGGTCATTTCAGTCCTGTTAGATTAGGACCCTGACTCAGTGCAGCTCTCATCTGTCTCTCTTCCTGAGCACTGGCCAGACTCCTACTTGAATCTAGCCAGACCTCCTTGGAAGCAGAATGTCCCAACCTGCTGATAGAAATCATTGTGAGCACTTTACACATCGTTGCCAACCCAGATCAGGCCCTGCAGGCAGAGTCCCTTGGACACTGGATGAACTCTGCAAACTTTCCCTTAAGTTAGCCCTACAGCCCAGTACCAGGCAGATGAAACCCTAGTCCTACCCAACTGCCACCCCAGCCACTGCCCTCCAGAGATCCCACAAAACTCTAAGTAAGTCTTATTGATACAAGTGATGCAAAACTCAGAAATGACCATTTTCCATTATTAGGGAGTTATAAAGGAGCAAAAAAGAGATTTCTAGAGAGAAATCTCAGATTCAGAATGATGTGAAGTTGGGAGCAGTGGGGTGGAGGGGAGGAGAACTGAATTTGTAACCAGAATAGCCTTTTCGTAACAGGTGGGAAGTTATGATGAGGTGATGCTTTGCTGACCACCAAATCACCTCCATTGCAGCATCCCAGAGAGCTAGGATGGAGGAAGGAAAACTGCTTGGCAGATAGGAATAGGTAAGGGCCTAGTTTACAGGTAACAGATGAGGCTCCAAGTCACCTCTCCCTTACATACAGAGTATAAGACAAGGAGCCACATTCTCACACTGATAAAGCAAGATAATACAATCTACACACTAAAACATTTAGTTACTCCATTCTTTTAATGTAATCATAATATGATTAAGCATATAAAACATAGGAACATTCACATATATATGTACATATGTGATGTGATCATACCTATAGATAATGGTGATTCATTAGATTTATCACAGACTGATACCTCTCTTATCAGTGAAGACATTCTCACCTCTTAACCACAGGTATACCCCTCTATATATTCCCTCACAGCACTCATAGTTTACCTGAGTTCTATTCCCTTCCCACCTGCCCCCACACCCAGATTACAGGTATTGATTGTTTTATATGTTCTATCTCCTACCCTTTTCTTTCTATCATCAGCCAGTGAATCACTGATTCACCTTTCTCCTTAAACCAGCTTCCTTGTCTCTTTACATATCAATATTTTACCGCTTTCTTTAAATAGTCTATTCAAGGATAAGAAATAATACCCATATAATTTTGCCCTTATAAATATCATTCAAGTACATCAAATTTTCTTTGAAATTTGAAATTACTTCTCTGTTTTTATTCAGAGCCTTAAAATGACTTGACAAAGACTAAATGTAAGCAGGTATAACTAATAAATTTTCTTCTAAATTAATATCTGAGTAACTGTGTGGATAATAATTGCCATTCATACCAGTAACAGTTTAATTTTGAAGCTAGACCCAGAGAATCCTAAAGATCATACATATTGGGAATTACTCTGTTTGAAATGCTTATTTCATTGGAATCTGGTTCTATAAAATATTTCAGGGAACCTGTTTCTAAAACAACATTGTAACACTGTATCCTAATGTTTACGTTTCAAAACCATACATTGGTCACATTTTATGTATAAAATAAATGAAAACTTTGCCCGATTCAATAGTCACATAATTTACATGTTACAAAGGATGAGCATATTACTGCTTACAGCTTAAGTGTCAACTCCAGGCAGAAACAAAGAAAATACAGTTTCAATATTTGGTCTACTTGACCCACCCGGTTTGAATGGCGGAATTATTAGAATTTTTTTTACTTAAGAGGAGTTGCTTCAAATTTTGAACATAAAGTGAGACTTCATTTTCTCAATCCCAAAATGAGCAAACAGTGCTCAAAGTTAAAAACAAAAATAAAAAATAATTTTAATACCTGCAAATTTTAAAGAGATTTACCAATGATTTCGGAGAGAGACCTTCCCCAAGGCTTACTAAAAGTCAGCTGAGAGGACTGTACCACTTAACCACTGCCATCCTACCACTGCCTCCACCATAGATATTAGCCATAGCCAGGAAAAAGGAGGAAGAAAGAGTCATTAGGATCATCAGCCTTATGAGAAATTCAGAATTCATGGTGAGAAAAGGTTCTCTTGCCTCCTCATGGGGGAAAGGAAAAGGGTGCCTTCTCCCAACCAGACAAATGAAGAGGGATCCAAGAGAATCACTTGTGAAGTTCAGAGGAAGCTACATGGAGAAGGAGCTCTCAATATGATAGTTTTTGAGGTAGCAGACTTGCTCATCACCTGTTTCAAGAGAGAAAAAAAGAGAATTGGGGATGTGGATAGTAGGGTGGGAACAGCTGGCAAGTTCACACCAGTTTTCCATGATTCACATGAACAGTGAAGACAGCAGTTGGCCTGAGCTATCTAACCTGAATTCCACCCAGACAGGAGACCACCATTCAAACCTAAACCCACACAGCAAGGAAATCAGAGTGAGGTAGCTCCCCTAACCCCCAGAGGTCTTTGAAGAACTTGCACACATGCCCTCAAAGGAGCCAACCTGCAGATACCCACCATGCTGGCGTCCCTATATGTGAGCCAGGCAAGCAATGATAACTAAGTGAAAACTGGTTAAGGGACACATCCCCTTTCCCCTCATCCCATCTCCTCCTACAATGCCAAAGGAGCTAGACCCAGCATAGGGAAGAAGACAAGACATTCAAAACACATAATGTGAGACCCTCCCTTCCAACATGCTAGAGTGAGAACAAGAGCAGGCCTCATTCCCTTCCTCACTTCTGGCCAGCTCTGCTCCTGAAGTAGGGATGGTGATCCAATTCAAATCATTCAGTAAACTGAAGATTTTAACTGAACTAAACTGATTCAGCCCAGGAAGTTACGCCATTTGCCTAGAATGTGTCTATGGGCTCCACAACCCAGACAGATTCTTAACAGTACACTTAAAAGTAGATATTAAAGGGTTAATAATCCACTTGCTTAAAACTCTTCAATAAAGCAGATACATTTTTATAAACCCTAAACATGAATTTACCTAACTTGGATTTGTATTAAATTACTACTGTGTACTCTACTTTTGAAAAGTATGATGTTCTGGAATTTGAAAGGGTAGGTGTAACAGTGGTTTCCAATATGTCATAAGAAGGAATATTAATGAATTTAGCCTAGATGAGTAAGAGAGGAATTTGTAGCTATGCCAGATGATAACCTAGGGTCAGCCCATACCCAGCTAAGTCTAGCTGTACTGGTCTCAGTCACAGCAAGTACAAATTCTCCATGTTCTTAACTAGTAAAATGAATGATTTATTTAATATTCTTGCTATAGTGCACTTACCAAAAGTCCAAAACTAATAAAATCTGCCTTTGCTACAAGCAGGAGGCACCAGTCCAAACTTTTCTATTTGTAAATTACAGGCAAATGCCCCATTTATAATTCAGCCATGAGTCAGTTTTAAAATGAACAGAGCTACAAATACAACCACTGCCTGCACAAACACAATTGCTTTGGTTGTATAAACCTAAGTACTTAAATTTATACCCATTTTGCTCAGCTTTGGAAAGCACAGAAATCCAAGCTTAATACTAATGGTAACAAGTATGATATTTTGATTGGGTTTTCTGTGCTTGTGAATATCAAGGAGCCCATATTATTTAAAAGTAGAGTCCTTCATTTTCTCTCATGTTAATAGCAGACGGTCGTAGCACAAACACAGTTCATCAAAGCTTTCTGTTGAGAGGAGCCATGTTAAAGCAATAGTGGGTCAAGCAGCAAACAGAGCCAAATTACACAAGGTGTTTTTGATCATGGCTTCTTTCTTGAGCAAAGAATGGCAACACATACATAGGATATCAGAGGTTGGAACAACCTTCCAATCGCAAAACTGAAATTCTGATCTGTTTAAGGTATTTTTTCTATAATTATGATAGTTCAAAAAATAATAATAATTATTATGATAGTTCACAAAATCAAAATCCAAACACCCAAATTTATGTCTGTATCTATGATATTTGGGAGCATATTTAGTATACCAGTGATAATAAAAACCAGGAACTCATAAATATGATTGTATTTAATAAAAATTTAAGCTATCTGGGTGTGTGGGTGGCACAGTCAGTTAAGCATCTAACTCTTGCTTTTCGGCTCAGGTTATGATCCTAGGGTCATGAGATCGAGCCCCGTGTTGGGGGCCACACTCAGCACAAGGTCTGCATGTGATTCTCTCTCTCTCCATCTCTCTCTGTCCCTCTCACTTGTGCACGCACACACTCTCTCTCTTTCCTCCCTTCTCAAAATAAGTTTTAAAAAAGCCTTAAAAATTAAAAAACTAAAAATAAGAGCTATAAATCAATATCAGTTATGCTAGAATACAGGTTTTATGAAAAACTATGATTATATCTCTTTTTTTCTTACTTCATTCAAATAATTTAAGCTTTTACTATATAAATTTATAATTTAGCTTCATAAAAGCAACAAATTAATTTCTTTTGTTTGGATTTCTGAAGTCTCTGTTTAAAGAGAAAACAAGTTGGTGCAAGCAATTTAACTCCATTTTTTCTCAAAATAGTAAAACCATTTTTCACCTACAGAATTTCAAGAGGATTCTCCTTATAGAGTTAACTCATCCTATGCAACTGCTCCCATCGACTTTGTAGCCAGTGACAATGTGACTATCTAAGTATTCTAATGATTCCTGATGGGAACCAAATTTAGCTACCGTTCAGCTTTTCACTATTCTGACACTTTATTTTGAATCAAAAATAAAAGTACAATCTGTTTTTCTGACCTGAGCAGACACAAATAATTCATAAGTTCAAAAAGCTAATTTTAATATTAAATATAAATATATACAGATACATATATTTAGTTTTTGTGTATATTCAGGTTGTCTTAAAAATAAGATGGAAAACAATCTGCAAGAATTGTTTCTTCTATCTGTTTTGATAAAGCTTGTAAATAACACTATACTCATGAGAAATTTCAATCGCATAAGGTTTCTAGTTTGACATTTAGGCAAGATAAAGGCTCCACATTCTTTACTAAATAGCTGAAAATTCCTTTCCACTTCTCAAAAGGATGGAAGGAAAGAAGGAAGCAAAAATGAATCTTATTACAAAAGCTAGCACAAATCAGTAAACTATTTAGGTAGTGTAATACTTCTGAGAGTAAACAGATATTGTAGAAAAAGAGGAGAGGCTATTGTTCAAAAATTAAGAGTCATAAGGAAGTTTACTTTCTTTGTCAATAAGTGTCTACAAAGTGGCTTCAATGTGCCAGACACTGTCCTAGAAGCTGGTGAAACAGCAATGAACCACATATATAAAATTTCTCTCATAATAGAGCTTGTATCCTACTGGGAAAGGCAGATAATTAACTATTTAAACCAATATAAAATGCAATGGTAGGGAGTAATAAAAGCTAGGAGAAAAAATAAGCAAGGCATGGGATAGTGAGATGTGGGCAAGGAGATTTTGGTGAGTAGGTTGGTCAAGGATGGCTTCCAGCAGAAGTGACCTGTCTCCAAAGACCTGGAAGATGGGGAGAGTGCCAGAGGAGCATCTAGCAGATCATTCCAGGAAGGGGAAAGAAGAAAACCAAGGTAGTGATTTTCTCTTGATCACTCACATATGATTCACATGCCAGCCTTCTCCAGCTCTTACTGACCCACTCAATTTTTATCAGCTTTTTAATAATAATTTCTTACTGAAGAATGGCTATGTTTTCAGTGCATTAAAATGTACATCATATAAATGTGCCCTCTTTTTAATAATGTTTATTTAAGGGAAAGGATCTTGGAGACAAAGCAGTTCATACTCTCATATTACAGATGTGGAAACTAAGTTCCAGAAAGGCTCTATGGTCTGCCTACTGTCACATAACTAGTGGATAGCAGAACCAGAAGTAAGTGTAAATCTTAGCCTGACACATCACAATCTCTCTTGCCTTATAGTTATTTGCATCTATCTCATTTCCTCAAATTGACTCTGAGTTTCCTAGGAATAAAGAAAAAAAAACATGTGTGTATATGTAAATGTATGCATATATACATATATATGGATATGGATATGGTCCAGAAGGATGCCTTTCATACAACTGTTTGGCAATTAATACCTCATGAACAAATATTCTTCTAAGTAAGCCATTTTTCAAAATCCCCTCAGATTTCTTTAAATCTTACATTATCTCTTTGGTAAACTTATTTTGTCTCTCTTACTGGAATTCTTCAAGAAACTGATAAGGATCTATTTCGCTTACTATTCTGTAAGTGCCGATAGGATTAAGCATGGTTCTTGCCAAATGGTTCATGATCTAAATTAGAAATAAAGATAGAATATAAACACAGAGGATACAGTAACATGTTCATTTCATGCCTGGATAGTCCTGCTGAATAATATGTAATTTTGACAGTAAACCCTTAAGGAAGAAACTATATTTACTGTAGAGACCTGAACACGTCTTTGGCATGAAATAATCAATACTGCTAACTCCCTAAATTTAGGTAATATGCTCTCAATAAAACACACTGATCTTTGTTGATTGCTATATATGCTATTAATACACATTTTCTTACAAACAATATTAGGCTTACTATACTTATAACACATATAAATCCAAATTGGGGCTACAAAGGCTATTATCACTTGATCCCTATAATTTGTCAATAATAACAAAATACACTGTTATATGGCATGGGAATATATCACTGGGATAGTTGACAGTTGTTAAAGAAAGTTCTTCCTAAAGTTGTTCTTCCTTTATACAAACAATATAAAAAATAATTAAATCCTTGCAGAAAGACAGCAATAAAAAAAAAAAAAATGACCTGGTTTCTGTGCCCAAGTTCCCAGTGCTCTGCAGAGCATAAGTTAAAAGTCTCAGCTTTTCCACCGTGCAATTCAGAGAATGTGGTGGGAACAGAATTTGAAGGCAACTCAGCTGGAAAATATCTTAGATGAAATATTTTTATCAAGCACTTTTCTCATGTGAATTTGCTTCTAGTTTGGTATATACCAGTCACCAGAACATGGCATTCATTTTACCTCATGTCTTGAGGATTTTTTTTTATTAATCAACAAACCGCCATATATGCCAGCAGCACAAAAGCAAAAAACAAAGCAACCATGTTTAACAGGAGCTATATCTGTTATAAGGTCAGTAGACAAGAGTCATATTTTAATATTCTCAAAGGTCGTGTCCTATGATAAAATAACAATGAGGAAAACTGCTTAAGGCTCTCTGCCCAGTTGGCTTTCTTCTCAAAATCAGATTCATTATTACCCCTAAGGATTCATTTCTATTTTTTAAAGATACATGTCAAGTTTGATAGCTTTTTATTCAAAGTGAATAATAACCTAAATATTAAAAGCATGTTTTCCCCCAGATGTGCTGATGTCTCAATAGGTTTGTTTTAATATCAAGGAAAAACAAAGCACACAAACTGCTTATCAAATTAACAGCCTGTAGAACTGACGTCCTGGAGAAAACAGCAGCCTATCTAGTAGGTGTCATCTGATCAAAAATATTTCATATATACAAAAAAAGAAAGTTAAGAGAACTGTATGAAAATATGATAGCCAGAAAAACAACCAATCTAGAAATTAACTCCTTAAATGATAAAACAAAATTAAATTAGTTATCTTGAACCCATTAAAAGTCTACATTCCAGAGCAGTGATTCTGAATTGCTCTCAAATTTCATTGTTCTGGGATAGGGGCCAGGTATCAAGATTTTTTTTTTTTTAATTCCATAGGTGACTCTAATGTGCAGAGATGGGAATCAGTATACTATATTAACAAGAAAAACTGAAATAGAAAATGGGATCTAATTCCAAATAATTTCTCAGAATACAACCATAAAGCAAAAAGGAAAATAAAAAAGAGCCTTATAAATCTAATCCTGTTCATCCAAATCATCATTTAACTTTACTTAACACTGATCACCAACTAATCAGATCCAGTAGAGGTGAATCTTCCAAAGTGCAGCCAATACTATACCCTCCAGGCCCATCACAATCCCATAAACTCCCTCCCACAGAGTACTAAGGAATGTTTTTCTCTCATTTGTTGTTGTTCTATCTGGACTGTATCTGGCTTCAAAATTGCCAGAGATCACACAAGACACAAAAGAGATGGTCGTTCTACACTTATTTATGATGATGATGCTGGTACAGTCTTAGAAGCCCTTCCTAGAAGATTAGCCTACAAAGAGGAGGTCGTCTCTGATGAAAATTTGTCACATTTTTTCAAAATTACTTGAGGTAAAGACTCCTGTGTTTTTCCAAAAACCCAGAATTTCTCATTATTTTAACAGTCACCAAGATTCAAAGATAGGCAGGGAAGAATGAATTAATCAAGATGTAGACTTTCACTTCTTTTTTTTCCATAGCTTTATTGAGGTATAATTAATGTGAAAAGTACATATTTGATGTATACAATTTGATGAGTTTGGACAAGTGTATATACCTATGATGCCATAATCAACGTAAAAAACCCATCCATCAGGATGCCTGGGTGGCTCAGCGGTTAAGCGTCTGTCTTCAGCTCAGGGTGTGATCCCAGGGTCTGGGATCGAGTCTTGCATCAGGCTTCTTGTGGAGAGCCTACTTCTCCTTCTGCCTATGTCTCTGCCTCTCTCTCTCTGTCATAAATAAATAAACCTTTAAAACAAAACAAAAACAACCATCCATAGCTTCCAAAAGTTTCCTTTGTCCCTTTGTTGTTGTTGTTGTTGTTGTTGTTGTTGTTGTTTTTGGGGGGGTGTTTGTTTTATAGTGAGTACTCTTAACATGAGCTCTATTCTCTTTATGAATTTTAAGTGCATTTTTAAATACCGTATGTTTGGGGATCCCTGGGTGGCTCAGCGGTTTGGCCCCTGCCTTTGGCCCGGGGTGTGATCCTGGGGTCCAGGGATCTAGTCCCGTGTCGGGCTCCCTGCATGGTGCCCGCTTCTCTCTTTGCCTCTCTCTCTCTCTCTCTCTCTCTCTTTCTCTCTCTCTCTGCCTATCATGAATAAATTTTAAAAAATCTTTTAAACAAAATAAATAAATACATACATACATACATACATACCATATGTTTAACCATAGGCAATATGTTGAAGAACAGATCTCTAGAACTCATTCATCTTCTATAACTTTAATACCCCTTGAACAAGAATCCTCCATTTCCACTTCCCTTGGAAATCACCATTCTACTCTCTGCTTCTATGAGTTTGACTATCTTATATTCCTTCTCTAAGTGGCATCATGCAGTATTCGTCCTTTGACTGACTTATTTCACTTAGCATAATGTCTCCCAGATTTATCCATGTTGTCACAAATGATAGAATTCTTCTTTTTTAACGCTGAATATTATTCCATTGTATATTTTCCACATTTTCTTTACTCATTAATTCTTTAATGGATATTTGGATTATTTCCTTATTTACGCTATTGTGCATAATGGTACAATGAGCTTTGAAGTGCAGAAATCTCTTTGAGATTTCAATTATCTTGAATATATATATCCATAAGTGTAATTCCTAAATCACATGGTAGTTCTGTTTTTTTTTTTTTTTTTTTTTTTTTTTTTGGTAGTTCTGTTTTTAATTTGGGGGACTACATCAAACTAAAAAGCTTCTGCAGAGTAAAAGAAACAATCAACTGAGGAAAAAAGGCAATCTACAAAATGGAAGAAAACATTTGCAGACCATATATCTGGTAAAGGATAAATATCCGAAATAATAGCAAAAAAGTTAACTCAATCGCAAAAAAATACGTAAACAAATTAAAAAATAACCTGATCAAAAATGGGCAAAAGACTCAAATAGACATTTTTAAAAGAGGACATACAGAAGGCCAACAGTGTATGAAAAGGTGCTCAACATCAGTAATCATTAGGGAAATGCAAATCAAAATCACAATAAAATAACATTACATCTGTAGGATGACTATTATCGCACGCACACACAGACATATACAAAAGGTAGCAAGTAAACAAATGTAGATGAGGTTGTAGAGAAATTGGAGTCCTTGTATACTGTTAGTGGGTCTATAAGATGGTGTAGCCACTATGAAAACAGATCTACACCTGATACCAATGAGCCTATAATTTCTCTATGTAGTCACAAAAAGAAAAGAAAAAGAGAAATAGACTGGGTTAGAACTTCATCCTTTAAACCTCTTTTTAGAATTAGTAAATAATTCCCCTTCAATTTAGTCAGAAAACACATCGTCTGCTGTTATCCCTTTTCTACAAAGAAATAGGAATATTGTATTTTCATGATGGGGTCTATGTGGCTCATAAAGATACGTGTGTCAAAAACAGTCTTCAGAGAAAGATAACTGAACAGAAGGACACAAGAGGTGGGGGTGGGAATGAGAAGAAACCTTGATTTATATTTTTTGTCCATTTCCACATTGTAAAAACTTCCATCATGGCAGAGCTCAAGCTTCCCAATATGATGTCAACCAATTAACATAATTCTGAAAATGCAATAATTGGTTCTGGTGAGCCAATACATGGGGATTTCAGCACATTGCTGTGTATTAGTTTCCAGTTTGTTTTACCTAATTCTCCCTTGTATACATCCTAAAAGCTTGATCCTATTGAAGTAATCTTTCTCCACTCACAAATGCTAAAATATATTAAGATTATATTCTATGGGAAGACATGACTTGAAGGAGAAACTCTCCAGTCAAGATTCATACCCTTTATTTTATGCTACTTGCCCCATTTCTAGTCCCTCAGAGGAATCACATTTAGAATCTCATTCTTAAGATAAATTTGAACTTGGTCGTTTTAATTTGGACATAATATTGTGGTATTATATTGTGCAAAATGTTGTCAGATTTCTAATCCTAGCTTTGCAGGTCCAGGATTTTGTAGCCCTGAAGGAAAAATCGCAATGCCCATGCAATCTTCAGTAGATTGCTATTAATGAAGGAAGTATTCTCCGTCAAGCAGGGGCAATGTTACTATTAACAGTGGAAAGTGCAGGAATGACATTCCAGAATCTCTCATTAGGAATTAGAAAGGGCAGAAGGATATTTTGTAACATAAATTACAATACAGATCAATTATATGACCCTATGAAATTTAGCAATCAATAACCAAAAGTTTATTTATATAAATTACATAAATAAATATAAATTAAAAATCATATTTTAAAAAGATTTGTTTATTTGAGAGACAGAGTGTGAGTGCATGTGTGAGCAGGGGGAGGGGCAGAGGAAGAGGGAGAGAGAGAATCTTAAGTAAGCTCCATGCCCAGCGCAGACCCCACAATGGGCTTGATCTCACAACCCTGAGGTCATGACTTGAGCTAAAATCAAGAGTTGGAGGCTTAACTGACCGAGCCATCCAAGTGTACTAAAATAAAGCATATTTTTAACAAATTCTTTTTGAAGTCAGGGAGGAACTTCCATTTCCTTGGATGTTATATAAGTTAGCCCATTCTCAGTAGGTACTGGAGGAACACTAAGAGAAAAAGGAGATCAAGAAAGGACATTTAACATTTGTTAGTTGATGAGATCTGGTTGTGACTGGTCACTTTAGTTATCTTTTAATATATTCTTTGAGTCTCCTCAGGAGGGACATGAGAACTTAGGAGAGAGAGGTATTTTCCCCAAATTTTTAGATAATCTCTTGTCATTTGTCCCCTCCCAAACACATCTAGTCATAGATACTAGGAGAGCGTCACTCACCTAGTAAAAGAGGGAAAAAATACTGAGGGAGGAGAACCATTCTACTATACCTGGAACAGAGATGTATTCGTTGCAGGCTAATATAGGGCAAAACACAGTTATTAGATAAAGCAAAAACCTGATCTTATATTGGGTTTGGGGGAAGCACAGAGTCCAGAGATTGGCCAAGTTTTAAAAATGTGAGTATAAAGGTACTGGCTAACTTTCAGTGTGTTTAGTGATTGGCTAGCTTTCAGAAACATGGATACAAGCGCAAGGCTGCTGATTGTTTAGGAAGGGTGTACAACCAGTTTTGTGGTTCCTTGCTGACAACTTGGTACTAGAACCAAACAATTGCTTCTTGTACTTCCTTTCATGAACTTGAAGAACAGGAACACCTCAGTCTCAATCAGAACAGTGACTGTTTCAATCTATTATAGAATTTCTGACAAGTAATACTTTCCTATTACATTTTATAAGAAAATATGTTGTCTTAAGAAATTAATTTTTACCTCATTAATAAACACTAATTAGTATTTACTAATAGGATAATCCATTGTATTTTTGCAATTAATCATCAAATCTCTCATGTCTCAAATATGTGATTAAATCTAGCTTTAAACCTGAGAGAATAAGCCTGAATAACCAAAGTTAAAAATGTTAAAACATGGACTATTGCATTATTGCATGTGATAGCTTGAGGACTTTTGTCCGGTATTTATCTACACCAAAAATTGGAAATTTGGGAATCAGCTGGATCTGTTCAAAATCTGTCATTTACTAGATGTGTAGCTACAGAAAAATTAGTCACATTTTCTTCACTAAAAATAAAGATAGTAATAACTTTCAATGTTGTGAGAAGTATATATAGAAGAGATGTCTGCACTCACATACAATACATTGTTGAAATTATAACCAGAAATGGAATGTGAGAAAAGTAAATGATAATGTTCCATGTCACTGCATCTATAAGAGTTGTTGCTAAATAATGATGAGGATGTTAATAATAAAATTATGTAAATCCCAAATTATGTTTGGCAGTATATTTCTATCATTTTTATATATGATTTTATCTTTATTTTTTTCCCCAGGTTAGGTTGAGACAGAAGTTTTGCCACTTTCGGGACACTTAATAATTTCCTCCCATGTCTTAATTGTACTTAATTGATGAGACACAAATTTATTAAGACTAGTGATAGCATTTTCATTTTTCTATTTCCATAAGGCAGTTAGAGAAAAATATAAAATATTCAACTCATTGCACTAATTGCCAAAGACAGCAAGAGTGCCAAACTCAAATCACTGGCTAAGAGACAACACTGCCAATGCAATACTCAAAATATCCTTTTATCCACTCAGGTGTGGATGCTGCTGCAATTTGTTATGGAAGAGATACTGCACTTATATAGTAACTATTAGCTACATGGGGCTGTTTAAATTTAAAATAATTAACATCAAAACTTCAAATTCAATTTCTCACTAGCCATATTTCAAGTGATCAATAGTGACATGTGGCTAATGGCTGCCATATTGCACAGTGTGGAGAAAATTTCAAAAATCAGAAAGTGCAGTTGGATAGAGCTGACCTAGAGACTTTTCCTTGTGTAATGTTTGAAAATGTAAATATTTTCTGAAGCCTGTCAATTCTTCCCTCATTATTTTTCATCCCTTTCTATTCGCACAGCTATGACTTTCTGAGTTCAGGATCCTCACAATTAGCTATTGCAATAATCTATTAAATGGTCTCACTGTTTTTAGTCTCTTCCCTAGCTAATACATCCTATAAACTAAAGCTGATTAATTTTTCCCAAACAATGTATTTTTCCCCATCCCAAACTTTCAGAGTCTTCACCTTAATCATGATATACGTGCTAAGTAAAAGTGTTCAGTTCGCAAGAATCTTCTATCAACTGGTTTATTTCCTTCTCCTATAAAGGGATTCCCAAACCTATGCAAGTCCTCAGTTTCATCACAATTATCAGTTCATTGTCCCCTAACTATCTTTTGCCCATTTCCACTTTTGCACAAGCTATATTTTTCTAACTGGAAATACTTATAGTTTCTATCCCACGTGCTTGAATGTTATGCCATCATCCTATCAAATCCAGTTTGTCTGATTATATCCATACTGCTGAACTTGACCACCTCATACTACCTCTATTAACCCATGTTGGTGATCTCTCCACTCTGTCTTTATTGACTATCATATTTTTCGATGTTCATCATAGCTGCTGTCCCTCATATTCAAGGAATTTACAATCTGTTTTCTAGAGAGAATTATATATCTATAAACGTAAACAAGACCTGTGGGAGGTTTTTGTTTTGTTTTGTTTGTTTTTTGTTTTTTTTGCCCCTAATCCTTCTGTGACTTCTGACCTCAGTAGCATACCCCTTAGTCTCTTACCCTGGGATCCTCTCATCCTGACTCACTATCTTCTTTTGCAGAGTCCTGTCTCCCCACCGTCTGCCACAAGTTTCATGAAATATATATATATATTTTTATTTATATATTTATATAAATTTATATATATATACATATATATAAATATGTATATATATATACATATTAAAGATTTTATTTATTTATTCCTGAGAGACACAGAGAGAGAGGCAGAGACACAGGCAGAGGGAGAAGCAGGCTCTGGGCAGGGAGCCTGATGTGGGACTTGATCCTGGGACCCCAGGATCACACCCTGAGCCGAAAGCAGATACTCAACTGGTGAGCCAACTCAGGCATCCCATGAAGTATATTTTTTAAAGTAAGAGATTGAGATTTTATCTAGAAAAGGTAGAGAAAAGTGGTATTTCTTGAACATTAACACTGTCTTTTCACAAATGATTATTAGTTACATTTTATAAAGGAGGTTCAGAGAAGTTATGTAAATTTTTCTAGGTTCCAGCTAAGAAACGGTAGATCAGAAATTTTAAAAACTTTTAAAATCTTTTAACTCAAAGGCACATCTCCTTCGAGAAAGTGCCTATGCTTTTTCCTCCAGAGCCAATACTTTGAAAAGTACTCAAGGCATATAATCAAAAGTTATCTCTGTGATTTCTATCTTCCTCTGAACTTTTAAACATGATCACAAAAGGAAATCCATCCCTGTCATTGGATTAAAAGTCAAGCAGTCCCCATGATTTTCTAGTCTCTTCTTGGTAACAGAAATTCCTATGGTCACTTTAATCCTTCACTAAGACATCACAATATTTAATCCAACAAATGAATGAACCCTTCAAACTTCATTCACAACTAAGACTCTTACACTGCTCTCCATCCAGCAGATGTGCCACCTGCCTTCAGGAATGAAATGTGGTTCATTTCTTCTCTCTTTCCCTCACTCGTCTTATCTTTCTCCCTTAATCAATAACTGCTGTTTCTTGACCTTCCAGGTTCAAATACCCAGTGGTAGGTAGGAGAGGTAAAAGACATAGAAAAGTTCTCAATGACTTTGCTGTCATGGAGAGACACCATGCTCTTCAGACCTTGCAGGATCATTCTCTCATGGGTGCTTTTGCAGATTCTTAGGAGACTTTCAGGCCAGACACCTACAAAAGTGATTCCCTTGACCAAGGCAGTGTCTCACCCACGACTGGCTGCCCCTAATCCTTCTGTGACTTCCGACCTAAGAGGCCTACCCCTTAGCCTCTTACTCTGAGATTCTCTCACCCTGATAAATCATCTTCTTTTGCAGAGTCCCATGTTTAAATGACTTCAGCTTGTGTTTTTACTGAATTTTCCCCATGGCTACAATTCATGAACCTTTGCCCCCTTAACAGAGGCATATACAGAAACTTTCCAGACCTGTTCCTTTTTCCTTAAAGGCTGCTTTAGGTTACTCAGGCATGAATCAGACATCAATCTACTCTCTTCTTAACTGTAAAAAACACGGAAACTGAACTTCTCTCAAAAGACTCCACTCACTCCTATATAGAGGAGAGGTGACACCATAGCACTTAGAGTTCTCTCCCAAACTCCCCTCACAAAATCCTAATCTCTCCCTTCTTTCTTGGTCCTCAACATAAGTTTCAGAGCAATCTCACTGATTCTCAGGCAAGGGGTCACTCTCATAATCCATTCTCAAATGTAGCCTCCAGTGTCTTCATGCCTCAGCCAAAGCTAAAAGAAGAATCTCGTTTTAACATCCTGTTACACATGTTAATGTGCAATTACCTCAGCCAGAACACAATCTCTGTTGTGGGTTATACACTGTATTGATCACAAAGTGGCAACTTATTTCTCTAAAATACCCATTTTCTATGTATCAACTCACTCTGCACCCATTCAGTCACCCAACTATTTTTTTCATGGCAACCTAATTTTTCTTTTTACTTTTTTCATCACTCTCTATATATTATATCTTCTAAGTACTTAATTATATTTTGTTTTAATTTTCATCTCAAGCATTATTCATGGCTTTCTTACTGTTTTCATGTTTCACTTTTTACCTGGATAATATTGTTCAATAATATTCCTCATCTCCACACATTTTGAGTCAGAAAAAAGGAAAAGTAGATATTGTTCTCTGCCTCTGATTTCAGATAAATTGCTAGTCTTATTGCAAGTAGTAATCTTCACTCATCCAGTTGTCTTTCACAAATAGAGCAAAGCAGAATCTGCTTCTAAGTTAAACAAAAAGCAGAAATCAGAATGTCAAATTATAATTGGCATATCCCAGACATAATCAATATTGCCTTTTGCAAGTTCCTCCCACAGTAAAAGCAAACCCTGGTTAGCGCTGGCCAAATCTTGACTAATTTGGCTTCAAGTTATTACCATACTTAATATCTCTGAATCAACAGTGATGACTAAGATAAAGTGAACTACAAGAAATGATCAGTCTTCATTGCAAAAACTTTTTCACTTTGTGCCAACTATTGCTGGTGCACCTGTTTTATGTTCAGAGTGGGAAGAAAATCAAAAAGACATGGCCAATTTTGAAAGAAACACAATGTTTTCAATGTCTCAAAATAGCTCAAATACATAGCATTGCTTCTACTACTTATTCAGGCTACAAGGCTGATTAAGCATATGTGTAAGGCAGCATGCAAATAAAAAGATTACCTACTCACATCACACCTTACTCTCCCAGGTCCCAGTTTCTTATCTAAGCATTGATACTGCACCAAGTAGAGGCAGAGAGAAACCAGTAATCCAAGGGGTTTTCAATGAGGTATACACAAGGAAGCAATATGAGAGGAATTCCAGCTTTCTGATACTGCATTTGTTAGGGACTCTAGAAATAATCTAAACCTATACCTGCTTTTTAGGGGCAGAACTTAAATTTTAGTTAAAGTAGATTGCATTGGTTAAGCTAACATAATAGTTCAATAAAGCCTCTGTGATCTAAATCCTAGAAAATTAAGGAGTGGATTTTATACTAACTAGAGTCAGATTTTTCCCAAAATTGTCATCCTAGAACCATGACAGGACTCAGAGATTGGTGATAAAAATGTATTTTTTTTTAGGATTTTATTTATTTATTCATAGAGACAGAGAGAGAGAGGCAGAGACACAGGCAGAGGGAGAAGCAGGCATCATACAGAGAGCCCGACGTGGGACTCGATCCAGGTTCTCCAGGATCACGCCCCGGGCTGCAGGCGGCGCTAAACCGCTGCGCCACCCGGGCTGCCCTAAAAATGTATTTTAAAGGATACTAAGTGAATAAGCCAATATCATTTGCCTAGAGAGCTCACAGAAGAAAAGTGGAAATGTGAAGAATCATGTTCTAGATTCATTTCTCAGTTTTGTGGGTCCCGCGGGTCCTCTCAGGGTTCAGGACAAAACGTGGGATTAGATACGTAGGGACAGTCTGAGACTTACATTTGTGCAGATCAGATATAGGCTGTGTGTGACAACATGAGAGTATGCACAATCACCAAGCATACCGGATGAGCACACTGTAATGACACTAAATATGACTCAAAACTGTGGGTAAATCCCTAGGAAGAAAAGATATCTACAGTTTTCATACAAATAACGAAAAATTCAAATCAAGTCAAAATTCAGAGTGTATGCCCAAGAAATATGGAATAGGAAGGGGTTAGAAGTCCAGATGGGTAAGGATCTACGTCCAAAGAAGATTTCAAGCACCCAGTAGCAGAATAGTGGAGAACATGACGATGCAATGCCTCCTTGCTGGGTGAATGCACATTATTTATATGGATTTTTCTCTATTGATCAAAAACGTCATTTCCCCTCATCTCCAAGGGAAATTTTTTAAATGAAATTGATATACTGACATTTTAAATAATCCACCAACATTTCCTAAAACTCTTAGGTCACTTTTTTGGGCAATTGATTCATAAACTAAATTTCAGATCAACTTCCTATACAATGGAATGCAAAAATACATTTCGTTTAAATATTGGGACAAAGTAACCAGGATACAACGATGAACAAACCATAGGATTTGCCTTACTAGAATTCATAGTGTGACAGTGAAAATACCCAAGCAATTAAAAATGTGATGAATGTTAGGAAATGAAAGCTATGGGAGTACCACGTGGAGAACTCAGCCTAATATACGGAATCAGAAAACATCTCCTAGACACACTGATATCGAACTGAGATTTGGAGACTAAGTCTACATTTACCAGGTGAAAATTTAAAAATATATGGGGGTATTTTGGACTGTCACCATGACTGAAGAGGCATGACTCAACTGACATTCATAGGAATTAACTGCCCAATAGCCAACTAACTCATGAGAAGAAATAACATATTATTGTTGTCTTCAGCCATTCAGTCTTGGGGTAATCTGTTCTTCTGCCTTCACATGGCCTAGGAAGGGGCTGATAAAGTAACAATGGTCTTCTGATCGTCCTAAGAAACTACTGACGGCAGAGTCTGATTTCTTATGCTTTTGCAGACTAAAAATTGTGAGTGCTCAAGAATGGATCAGGCATTTAAGTATTTTGTTGCCACAGTGATGGAGGGTGCTATTAGCATTTTGTGGATGGAGCCCAAAAATGCTGGACACCTTGGACCACAAGAAATTATTCAGCATCTCTTTTGACTTGAGAATATCATGCCAAATATTCAATTAGGTGAAAAATTTGAGCTTACAACTTAAGTTTCTTTTACATATAAACACAGCGTATACTTGACACAGTTTTTAGATCCACAACACTGGAGGAATGTAACTACTATGGAAAGTGAAAGAAGATTGCATTTTATTTTGTTTGAAAGCATACTTATAGTTGTTCATCATTCTGGAAAAATCACATCAGTGCACACCACTCATGGCGTCTGGGCTGCCAGTATAACACAACTGTGTCAGTTTGCATTAATATCATTAAATCCACAGCAATTCTTCAAATGGGAGCATACATCTGACTACTTCATTATGTCTTTTAGGATCACTTTGCCAGAACATTTACATATGGAAATACATACTATTTTAATATTAATCTTTTCATTTATTTCTCCTCTATGTAGAAATGGTCATATTATTGACTATTCGTGGATTTTGTTTCAGAAAAGTATAGATAACATTACCAAACAAATATTGTGAAAAAGAGAATTTTGTAAAAAGAGGACTATGCTCTCGGTCACTTGGATAGCTCAGTTATTTGAGCATCAGACTCTTGATTTTGGCTCAAATGATGATGATTGAGAGACCAAGTCCATGTTGGGCTCTAGGCTCTGTGAGGACTCTGCTTCAGAGTCTTTCTCTCTCCCTCTGCCCCTCCCACTGCTCTCTCTCTCTCTCTCTCTCCCAAGTAAATAAATAAATCTTTAAAAATAAATAAATAAACAGAGGACTAAGCTCTGAAGGAAAAATGTATCCACCATGGTCCATCAAATTCCTGTAAACATTTTTAAATGTTGGCATTTTAAAACAAGATGTTATCTTTGCATCAAGCTGATAGTTGCCCTATTCTTAGACAACTCCTTTAGAATGAGATATGAGTTAAATGTGCAATGTTTACAGCCAGTCATAATGCATACAGCTATTGAGTGCCATCCATGTGTCTCACAGCTTGAATGAATTTCTTAAGTTTGTCCCTATTTTCCCCCGAACCCAAAGACAGGCTTTCTTTGGTCATTATTGCAGCCCAATCTATTTTAGTCAGGGTTTCAACCAATTCTTCTATTGAATATCAAAATTGCCTTCTTTGAACAATTCAAACACGAATCAGCATCAGGACTGTACTCCATCCACACAAGTTCCCTGAATTAACCTTTCTCACTTTCCTCAAGTTATTTCATTTTCCATCTTTACTCACTGCTTTATCTATATATAGATTATTCCCATAAAATTCCAAAAGATATATTTCTTGTATGTTGAATTTTCCAGCACTCTTACAGTTTCTATACTACCATCTACAGTGCCATCTGAATCTTCAAATCTCTCCTGGTCACTAAATCTTAACTCAATGAATCCCTAAATCAGGTACCCATCTCCTGATTTTTGCCTTTTCCTACACAAACACTTGTAACCATCAGTCCACAATGAGTTCTATAAAATATTTTTGTCATTCAAGAATAAACGTGGGAGGGATCCCTGGGTGGCGCAGCGGTTTGGCGCCTGCCTTTGGCCCAGGGCGCGATCCTGGAGACCCGGGATCGAATCCCACGTCGGGCTCCCGGTGCATGGAGCCTGCTTCTCCCTCTGCCTGTGTCTCTGCCTCTCTCTCTCTCTCTCTCTGTGACTATCATAAATAAATAAAAATTTTAAAAAAAAGAAAAAAAAGAATAAACGTGGGATATTTTCCAAAACCTTAAGTTTTTGTGTAATTTAGGCAAATCACTTAACCTCTTTTGGCCTTAATATCCTGATATGTAAACTGAGGTTAATAAAAGGAAATTAATCTAGCAGAGTTATGAGAATTAAATGAATTAATACAGGTTCAGCAATTAAAACCGTGTTTACACATAGTAAGCACTATATAATATATTATTATTATTACATGCAATTTTGCAAGCTATATTTTACAGTCTAGTTTGGTGTTTAAAGGCAATAATTTTAACTATACTTAGTAAAACACACTAATTCCCACTTAATTAGAAAATGTGCTGATTACACAAATATAAACATGCACTATAAAATTCTAGAGTCCCCCAGGAGACAGAGAAAAATCTGGCCCATTTCCAAACAATTTGCTTCAATACCAGCAGCATGGGTGAGGCAGTCAGCAACAGTCACTAAGTAAGCCCTTGGCTGGACCTTGGCATTCACTGGGGTTTTGGTCCAACTAAGGCAGGGTAAGCCCTCCAATTTGGCAGCATCACATGTTTGCTCCAGGTTATAGGATGTGAAAAGTCATCCACTGGGCTTTCTAGAAGCTTTGGTCTCTTGGGGAAGATGGCCCACCATTTAAGCAGTTGTTCTGTGCATGCCAAATTACTATGAACTTTAAAGCCCAGAGAAGGTAAGAAATCAGCTTAAGGTCTTACCAGTATGAAAATTAATCAGAATAATGTTCAATTCTTCCCCTTAGCCTTCAAATCTGTGCTTTAATTAGACTGGTGAGGGGGAACCAGACAATAAGCTGAAACCAGTCATGAACCCCATTTCATTAAGCCCCTAGGAAACTTCCTTATTAATTGCCTACCCAACATGCCTTTCTTGACTGATAAGTTCATCCAGTTGTACAAAAGTCCAAATTAGAATTCTAATTGTATGGTTGAGGTCCTGACATCATGTGTAACATTTCACTCCAAGATTCTCAGGAAAGAGCCAGGTGTGTCCCAAGCAGTTAGTTTCAGAAGTTAAGATTGAGTGTGAGAAGGAAATATGAACACTGCAAAAGAACAGGACTTAAATCACCAGAAGAGTGATGGTTTAAAGAGGCGCTGGTTCCCATGTTCCCACCAGGGACACTAAGAGGATCTTGGCCTTCAGATAAAGGTGGACTGTAGGGAGAGACAGAGGTATGGGTCACAACAAGAGCAGAGTAGCCAAGAGATAGTGGGTAACAGGCAACAGTCATGGATTTTTATAGCCATTGGGCAGGAGAAAGATGCTTTTCTAAGCCTTTGGAAAGAAAAGTCAGGGCTTAGGCAGTAGAAGAAAGAAATATAAGAATTCAAAACACAATGAATGAGAGATTCTGTCTTCATACCCTTCCCTTTTCTCTTTCCCTCAGTGTCTCTCATTCCTTAACTGGCCATGATATAAAACTATTTTTATATGACTTGTGAAATGTATATTTATGCATCTTAATAGGAAATAGATTAAACTGCTTGAGCTTGGAGGTTTGGGGCTTTTCTTTCCTTTTTTGGGTAATGATCACTTGCCCTCCAGGAAAAAAAAAAGTAGCTACTTTGAGTAGCTACTTTGCTAAAGCAGTAAATTGTATAGCATAGTTACCAATTTTTTTAAAGGACATGCAATTTATCTGAAGAATTTAGTTGATTGAAGATGTGAATTAGCATACAGAAAACTCATCACTTGGATGGTTCACTCAATCATAGAGAGTTACAAAGTTACAGAAGCAAAATAATGATTTCATTGACAAGTCAAAAATATTATCTCTATTTCTTTCAATTGCTTATTTTCTTAACAAAGAGATTTCAAAACCATCCTTAGTGTGCTTTTATTCCCCTTTATGCCTCGCGCCATTTCTTAAAAGGATATTTATTAAACATTTTAAATGATATCACTTCCTATTTGTATGGGGTATTTGTTTTATAAGATGTTTTCATATCATGGCATTTGACAATCACCACAATTCTATAAAGGAGATAGAAAAGTCATTTTTTACTTGAATTCTATAGATAAGGAAATTCAGACTCAGAATATGTGACATTCCAAGCATTCATATTGTTATGATTGGTGGAGCTAATATTCAAGGAAGGATCTTCCAACTCTAAGTGTAGTTAGTGTATTTCCCCTATGCCACAGGACTTTAGTTAGAACGACCAACCAAGGGAGATCACAGTTGGAGCAAACGATTTACAACTATGCAAGAGATGAAGCCATGAGTAAAGAGAAAGTACAATACTTAGTTCTTATCTTTAAATAATATGTTTTCATGTCATTTAAATATATGCAAATCTAAATAGGAGAGACAACCAACCACTTTTCAAGGGTTATATTGACAGAATATAAGCAGTGCTTCTACTCAGAGAATACAGAAAATATTAACAGCAAAGTGGGGTCAGATAATCCCCACCAGTTCACACCCCAACATAACCAGACATATCCAGACTAGCTCACTGCAACCATGAAATCTCAAATTTCTTAAGTGAGACCTTATGTTAATACCCTGAGTGTCCTCAACTCTTCCAACTGTATACAATCTCCCCTACATTTAATATTTTTTAAGAAATTAAACTTATCTCACAATATGATGAATAAATAAATCCAGTCTCAAACCTACCTACTCCCCCAAACATCCTCAATGTTCCCTGCTACATTATTATTTTCCTGCTCACCCAACGGTGAAATATGGTCCACTTTTCCGTCAATTCTCCCTTGCCTCAAGTACCAATAATAAAAGGCAATAGTGAATAAAAGGCATTGTCCAAAGTATAGATTTTTAACTATAGATTAAGTGGACTGTGTCTGAAGATGGAAGGCAATATATGGAAGCATCATGCAAACCAAAAAATTAAAAATGTATTTCAGACATCCCTACCTCCTAAGTGCTTGTGCCAATCCATCAGAACAATTTCTTTTCCACAGGCAATATCTTCTCTTCAGGCCCTGGCCTCTGGTCATCTCATGGCACTCTCTCCCCTCTTGCTTTATAGCTACTGGTTTCCCCCCATCACTTGCCCATTACCCTCTCCCTCTTTGGAAGCCCTCTTTTTAAGCAGAGCCAGAGCCAGTGAGCCTTCCCTAGCAGACCACAACCTGAGACCTATCTTTTCATACTCAAATGGGCCAATTACTTGCTTTACTAAGAGTAAATAAATAAGTAAACATTAAAAATCTCTCCCAAAGTAAAAGCGTGATTAAAACTTTTGGAATAACTTAATTTTTCTCTCATCAGGAAAATCTTGATGTTTATCTTAGAAACTCCAGAATTTCTAGTAGAAATATTCTAGTCTACTCTATAAAATAACCATTTTTAATATAAAGTATTATATTAAGGGACTTTTCATCAAGTAAAATCAATACTCGGAATATATTCACAAATAGCAATTAAGACAAATACATGGGAAGTTACAGGAAAATAGGGTTTCGCTCAAAAAAAAAATTAAAACACTCCCTAGAGTTATTTGAAGTCTCACAAGTGAAAGCCATGCTTTCACAAACTGGAAAATGTTAGAGACACTAGATAAAGACTTATGAGATGGGGCGTGGAGAGAAACATCCATTATGTAGAAAGTTGGACTCCACAGTCTCTAAAGTCCCTCCTAATCCTCAGAGTCTAGAGGCCTAATTTCAGTGCCAATCAGGGCAGGAGTCTCTGTACACTTGCAGCCCTGCCTGTGGTTTGTAGTGTATCTCTGTTGCTTGGTTCAAATTCTTTACTATGTCCTAATATTTGTACTTAATAGTCAAACGATAATAACAAAGCACATTACAAATTTCATAAAGAAAACATTTAGAAAGTTGTTTACACAACTAATCTGATTCATTGGTACATATGACCAAGACTTAGTTACATTTGTTATTATGAATAATACTTGGAGATAAAAAAATTTGTTCTAAATATAATCTTATCTAATTAAATATGTTAAGGATCACTAATTACATATATAGAGTTAAGGAAAAAAAGAAGGACAGTCTTCAAACATCTACATATCAGCTGACTCACACAGGAGAATAAATAACAAGCTCTGTATAGAATTTAGGAATTCAGGGTATGGAATCTATAATCTAGTGGAAACATCCTTATGCCATGTGCCTCATAAAATGCTTCCCAGAAGTCTTCTTTATATTATTCATAATTATATGGTGTATATTAGAATTATGCTAGGTAATACCAACAATTTTAATTAAGTGAACACTTACAGTTTTTGTTTCCTAACCCTGCAAATCAAGTAGCAATTATGAAATCTAGAGTATTCTGTATTCATATCCTTGACAATACAATGTGAAAATGGTCAGGTATCCAAACTGCTTTGAACTTCAGATAGTTTTCCCATAAGAAATTCAGATTTAAAAAAAAAAAAAAGAAATTCAAATTATCCCCAAGCTTTATAAGCCAATTTTCTTTGGTATAGACCTATTTATTCAACCAACCAAAATTTACTGAGTATCTATTAAGTGATATATACCAAGTTAGAAACTAAGGATAAAAGACACTATTCCTAATAATACCATCAACAACAACAGATGATATTTGTTACACACACACGAAGTATGCACCAGGCAGAACTATGCATTTAATTTGCATTATCTTTTTTAATCAATAACCCATCATAACAGATTTAGTTAGTTTTCCTGGTCACACATTTGATTAGGAGGTCTGCATAACTCCAATGGCCACATTTCTAGCTACTATTCTATATACCGAGATACACAAAAAGATGAACCAACAGAGATAATACAATAAAATCATACAGTAGAGTCAAGCACACAATGTAAGAAAAATCTCCTAATTCAACCCAGGAAGGGGGTGACTGAGTCAGACACAGGAGCCATACAAGTGCTTATCAGAGACAATTTTTGAGCTGAGTCTAAAGGAATGATTTGGGGAATCCCTGGGTGGCGCAGCGGTTTAGCGCCTGCCTTTGGCCCAGGGCGCGATCCTGGAGACCCAGGATCAAATCCCACGTCGGGCTCTCGGTGCATGGAGCCTGCTTCTCCCTCTGCCTATGTCTCTGCCTCTCTCTCTCTCTGTGTGACTATCATAAATAAATAAAAAATAAAAAAAATAAAAAAAATAAAGTCTAAAAAATAAAAAAAAAATAAAGGAATGATTTGGAGATAGCCAGAAGATTGAGGATGAAGGGGAGAGGCAGGAAGAAGGAAGGGAATTTGAAAAGTCACAGAATTATGAAAGTTCAGGTGTATGTTGGAATTCACATTTCAGTGTAACTTAAGTAGAAATGGCACGAGATGAAAAGAAACAAACAGGTAGCTAGGAGGCATCAGTCATTTATCAAAGACTTTGTCTGATTTGCCAATAGATTTTAATTGTATTTGAAGACAATAAAAAGTCAGCGAAGAATCTTAAGCAAATGAATGAAGTGATCAAATAACGCATTTAAGAAAAATCATTCTAACTGCTTTTTCTTTTTCTTTCCTTTTTTTTTAAAGTAGCCTCCACACCCAGCATGGAGCCCAACACAGGGCTTGAACTCACAATCCTAAGATCAAGACCTGAGCTAATATCAAGAGTTGGACACTTAACCAACTGAGCCATCCAGGTGCCCCCATTCTAACTGCTTTAATTAGTCAATAGACACGGAGGAAAGCAGATGGATTCAAGAAATCAGTTTAGGGACCAGATGAGGGTGAGAAGAGAAAGAACAGAGGAGAACATTATAGATACTCAGTAAATTTTGGTTGATTGAATAAATAAATCTATACCAAGGAAAATTGGCTTATAAAGCTTGGGGATAATTGAATTTCTTATGGGAAAACTATCTGAAGTTCAAAGCAGTTTGGATACCTGACCATTTTCACATTGTATTGTCAATGTGAAAGGAGAACATTATAAAAATGTCCAGGTTCTGACTTAGTTAAATGGGTTAATGGAGGCACATTTGCTGCAATAATGAAGAAAGCAATAGACAACTATAGGGTAAAAGAGATGTTCTGTTCTGCTTTAGATTGTTGAGACCTAAGGTTGAAGATTTCAATTATTTTAAATTTAAATAAAGATTGAATCAAAATTCCTCAGCTTTTCACTCAGTGACCTCTCAAATTCAGAAATCAAAAGAGTAGAAACAGTGGCCTTTGGATGTCTAAACTTGAACCTCCTTTACACTTGGAGAACATAGAAAGGTGGAAGGAGAGGGACGAATATTGAGTTTCTCTCTATTGGCTTATATCCTATCAGCAAAGGAGGGAATCTGTTGTAAGTGGTACCAATGATCTCTGGTTGTGAACATGTGAATGAACACTAGAAACACTGGACCTAGGATTCCAAGGTGAAAGCAAACAGTGATGATATAGGGGTGGCTTGCTTAAAGATCTTACCTACTCAAGTAAATGTAACTGGGATATGAAAATTGAGCCAGAAGCTTCGGATTCTAAATCTCCTACCTTGATGGACAGATCCTTCTTATTACTATAGATAATTTTCCTCTGAGGTCTATTTCATCTCCAGTTTATAAATATTTTTGCTAATATCCTGTCTACCATCATCTTGCATGCTTTCAAGAGGTGGATTTGTGGTATACATGTACTTGACTAATAGAAACAGGGCTACAACTAGTACTTAATTAGAAGAAGATCATTCTTTAGGATACACAAATTATATAAGAGCAACACTTTGGACAGTGAATTATTAAATGTTCCCTAGCTGGGATAGACCAACTAGCAAATGGTACCCCCCGCCCTTCCTAGAGACAGACACAGTCTCCTAATAGGGTGTAGTTTCCAGTCCTCAGCCAGCCCTTCAGGAGAACATAACCAGACATGGAGACCCTCAATCCAACTAACATCCCATGTTAGAATCTTTACAGGCAACAAAACACAATCAATATTTCACAGCCCCAGGGCCATTGCATTGCACAATGCCAGGGGATACCAAGCACACGGAAAAGTTGTGAGGGTCCCCCTGAAGTTGTTCCACATGGCTGCGTTGCATTGTATTTCTCATACAGTCATGTGGGTGGTTGGTGGGCTAGGGAATCTCTGACAAATGACACTTTTCTTGCAAACTCTTCCCTAATACACATCGTTTACCAGATATCTGATTTATCAATTCTACCTCTCGATTCAATATGTATTCAGTATTCATAATCTAATAATCAATTCAAAGTACATCTTGAATCCATGTCCTTCTCTCCATCTCCACCTTCTTATCAAGGCCCCATCCTCTCTCAGCTTTACCGCTGTTCTCATGTTTCTACTATTTTCCCTCCTCTGGTATATTTTCCACAAATAACCATAGTGATTTTCTTTCAAGAAAATTCTAGTCATGTCAACCCTTCTTAAAATTTTTCGATGGTTCTCTGTTTCTCTTAAAATAATATCCTCAATCCCATGTCAGCAAAGTCTCTGCGTGATCTCCTCATGCTCATGCTGTTAGCTTTCCCTGGAGTTCTCTTCTTTCCAACTTCCAACTGGCCACTCCTGCTAACTCTACAGGTGTCAACAGAAATGCCACTTCCTTAGAGAAGCTTCCTAACCTAAATCAAGTTCCATCATGAGGCAGTAATCCCTCATCTTCTCTTGTGCAATTTATGATTAAGTATGTATTTGTATCCTGGATTGAATGCAACTCCCAGGGTGTAAATGTTTACGGAGGGGGTAAGTGCTGCCAGGGCAAGAGCAGTGTCTGCTCTGCTAAACACTGGATCTACTCACTGTACTAGCCCACCCAGTGCCTGCTATTTTTGATGGATAACGGAGTGGATAATGGGCTCATTAGCCATTAACCCATCAGCCCATTGTTCCAAAACATTCACAGTAAGGATATATGGCCAATGACTGGAGTCTAGGGATCTCAAATATCCCTATGTATGGACAGGCCTTATGCCCAACCAAGTCAATTCCCAGCTACCCAGATGAAAAAAGAAAAGTCCATGTGAAGATGAGGGTAGTATTTGTAGCAGTGGTATTGAAGGTAGCAGTGATGTTGACAATGGTGATAAAGAGAAATCCTTATTTCCTACTCACCGTTTCCTGAACAATTTTAGTAACCTATTTTGATGTCAAACTTTATCACAGCCGAGTTCTAACTTCTAAGCATATAAACTACAGAACATAAAATCCTCCTCTTTGAGAACCATAGGCAGTTTTGACAATATATTTGAATTCATTAACCTCTTAACTCTGGTACAAGTCCATATTCACAAGTATGACAATGATTAAGTTAATGAGTTAATCATTCCCTTCTAGTTACAGTCTTTCTTAATTAGTTGATTTAAATTGGGGAGTGGGAGGAGGAAGGGAAAGAATCTTCTGTGGAGTCTATTTTCATAGTGCCAGATAAAATTTCTGAAGGCTTTTTTTTGAAAGATTTAGAAATGTAGACATCTTTTCCATACCGTTTATGATTTTTTTAAGCTACCAAGTCCTACTAAGCCGATTATCATATTTTAGCAAAATAAATCACTTGGCAAGCACTTCTTACATGCCTGCCCTGCAGAGACCATACCCTTAAATCGGGCCCTCCAGGAAACACCAAGAGGCCAAGGGGTGTGACATGGGCTTTGCAAGCTTGCAAATTTCAAATTTGTTAGTCATCTAACCAAAAATTAAGGGCCATGGATCCGATTTTCAGGATCAGCTGCATCCCCTTATAGGGCCTTAGTTCACATGCACTAATCTGTTATGAGGTTTAAAAAAAAAAAGAGTAAAAAAAATTTCCTCTTATGTCCCCACATAAATTGAAGCAAACCCCACAAATGCCCTATCATTATAATATGCAGACATTGTTCAAAAAATATTATCGGCATTTTAATTCCCCTTTCTCATTTATGATTTTAAGAGCTCTCTCAAGCAACCTTAAATAAATGCTAGATGAGTCTCAAATTTCCTCACTTCAATAATTGTTCTCTTATTGGTGCTCTTGTGAGTTTTTAAATATCTTTGCCCTTCCCCCTACATGGTGTACATAACTGGGATAATGCATGCTTATCCTGAACCTTGGGAGTTCAGGAGTCCTTATAAAATTTTATATCCCAGTGTCTATAGCAGAAAGAAGCAGAAAAGATGAGTTATTTAGTAAAAGAAAATGTAGCTAAAGAAGTTGGATGATCATACCAGAGATTCACTTGAGTGAAGTGATTTATACACACCTTCTCTTTCTACTTCTGCTCTCCTCCAGTCCCTAAGACATTTCTCACTTTTTGCATCTATGAGTCTATTTTACGTACCTCACGTAAGTGGAAGTACGCAGTAGTTGTCTTTCTGCAATGGGCTTATTTCACTTAGCATAATGTCCTCCAGTTTCACCCATGTCACATGAGCAGGATTTCCTTCTTCGTTAAAACTGAATAATAAAAGCAGAGAGTGGAATGGTGATTATCAGGGACTTGAGAGACGGGGAAATGGAGAGTTGTTCAACTGGTATGTAGTTTCACTTAGGCAAGATGAATGAGCTCTAGAGATCTGCTATACAACACGTGCCGGTGGTTAATAATACTGTATTACTGTACAATTAAAAATTTGTTAAGTGGGCAGAGCTCATGTTAAGTGTTTTTACCACAAAAATAATAATTATTTAAATTTCTCCTTCTCTCCCTCTCTTCCCCTTCATATATATTTTTTTTCTTCTTACTAATATGTTCAATTCTTAAGATAAAAATCTTACCAGGATGAATTGATTTTTTTTCTTTCTGCTACTTTTTAATCAAACTCAAAACATGCTTTGATTTAAATATTTTTAGGGTTTTTTTGTTTGGTTGGTTTTTGTTTTTGTTTTTGTTTTTTTACTATGCATTAGTCTCCAGGATCCAAAGAAATAAAAACTGGGAACTCCATGACACTATCATCTGGAAACATTGGAAAGAGAATTTTTTCTTTAGAAGGTTTTTGAGAGATCATCTAATTGCTTATATATTTTTACAAATTTATCTTACTTTACAAATGAGAGTATTAAGGCCTCCCTGGGAGTGAACTGCTGTAATTCTCTTTAGTAAATTTAAGGATTATAATAAAGAAAGAAGGCTTTGTGAGGGCAGGAATTTATTGAAAACTGAATCCTTTTTCCAAAAGGCCAATGACCCCAGGACTTCTACATGGGTCTACAGAGAGGTTTCAACCTTTGTTTGATTTCTACTTGGCTTACACATTGCTCCCTCCTCCCCATGCAGGGGGAATGGGGTCTCAGTGTAGCTCTGAGGTCCTTAATAGGACCAAGGAGAAGAAAAAGGGGGTATGTGGGAAAGAAAAGCAAGCCAAGCACTGACTTTGCACTGACTTTGCACTGACTTTCCTGTCATTTGGTTACTGATTTGCATTTTTTTCACATATTCTGAAAAACAAAGAATATAACAATTATATGTAAGAAATCAAGAACACTGTTCTGAAAAGTATTAACCTAACATTTTCCACTTTAATACAAAAGAACAATTTTATATTGCTTATATCTTTTACATTTATTCATATTATATTGATTCTAATCTTATTTTCACACTAGATTAGAAGCATCTCGAAGGCAAGCAACTTGACACAGGGCTTGTATATACTGCTTGGGCAAATTATAAGGCGCCAAATACACAGGTGCATGAATGCTGAAATGAACGTTAGTTCGTAAGCAGTTCATAAGAAGGAAATGTTTCCTATTGATTTTACCTGTATTCCAGTAATTAATTCAAAAATGCATTTACGAAATATTTTTGATAACTATACAAGTGTTTCTTGTTTATCTGTAATTTTCAAAGACTAAAAATTGCAGAGTATGATGATCCCAGTCTAACCTTGTGTGTGCCTACCTATGAGGTTATGTGTACATTTATTCATGCGTGTATGTGGGAGGAAATGTGTGTGTGTATAATATGTGTACAAATACACGAGAGAATGGAAGGAAAGAAGCATCTCTGAGCACCTGAGCAGCCACTTGGCTGAAGAGGACTACAGCCAGCATGGCTTCTTGCCCTTGAGATTAAACACTTAATCAGTGCCTGTCTTAACACTTGCAAATCAAAAAGCTATTGATTTGCAGCTTCCCTGCTTCAGAATGTGCTACTGGTCCAGAGAGTATCTGGCAAGTGGGAGAATCAGAGTGCAAGGCACTGAGGGAGAGGGTTGCTCCGCTCAAAAACAGGGCACAGGGCTTCCGTCTTCACGATGCATGTAAAGGAAAAGGAACAGCAGCAGGACAGAGAGTAGTATAATGCATCCAATGTGATCAGACAAAGAAAAATAAGTCCCCAACAAATAACAATGTGCAACTATGAACTTGACTTGATGCAGCACGGGATAAAGAAATCATTTAACCATTATAAGTCCAACAGATCAATATTAAGCAGTCAATGTTTAAACTAAAAAGGGCATTTTTCAGACTGGTTTATGCAATTTGACAATTTCGCTTTCTAAATCAATTGGTTTAAGCAGATTGATCTATGTCACCACCCAAGTTCTTTCCACATGGATATAGTCTAAGAATGTTACAAGAATCTAAGAAAGCACATATGCAGAGTCATTTCATAGATGACTGACCAAAACTGAAATTTCCAACACTAGATAAAACAATTACAATTATGTGGATGGTGGTGGAAATTGTGTATGTAGTTTAAGGCTCTAAAACATAGGATACCTTCGATGTGTATCCAGTTTTGTTTTATTTTTAAAGATTTTATTTATTTATTCATGATAGACAGAGAGGCAGAGACATAGGCAGAGGGAGAAGCAGGCTCCCTGTGGGGAGCCTGATGCAGGACTTGATCCCAGGACCCTGGGGTCAGGACTTGAGCCGAATTAGACACTCAACCCCTGAGCCACCCAGGCATCCCTGAATCTAGGTTTATAAAGCTGCCCCCAGGCAGCCTTGCCCTAGAAGGTTCAGGGACAAGGTAGCAGAGACTCACTGAAGCATCTCCGGGCTATGAAAGGGGCTTTCAGGCCACAGCACTGTCGCGAGTTCTGAGAAGTCATTCCCAGGGAGAGGGACCACATTCGAAGAGGATTGACAGTTTAGAGTGAAAACAGCTTTCAAAGAGACTAATCTTATAAAGTCTTGCAAATGAATAAGGGCAACAGGAGTAGGTGTTCACCTGCCAGTCTCCGCCGTGCAAGATGAGAGCCTGTCTGCACTCACACATGTGCTGACTTAAAAAAAAAAAAAAAATCACATAAAAAACAACATCTTTGCTTCGGAGACGTTTTTAACAAGTATTACAGAAAGAGCACCAGCTACCAAAAAGAGTTGCCAAGGCCAGAAGGAGCCATCAATCGAAACAGTTTACATTTCAAAGTTTTTCCAAGAAGAGTGAAAAACGTCTCCCTGCCTTGATGGAAAACAGAGGCGCTGTAGTAGTCTCTGCGCTGCCTTCCCGGGGAAAGCTTGCCTTCCCTAGAGAGGCCTTTTAACCTCAGCTTGGTACCTAGAGGTAGAGAGAAATAGAGGTGTCTGCCTCTCCTGGAGCTTATGCTCTGAACAGTTTACCAGCCAGTGGAATCAGGATGAAAATCTTCCTTTCATGAGTTTGATAAGAAAAAAGCCTAATTGCTCTTGGGCACTATTTGAGATAGTAGGTCACTTTTGCTTCTATACTCTACCTCCTGACATCACTTAACAAACAATTATACATATCTGCTTTGGAATGCTCCCCCCCACCCATCCCTGGAGATAATTCAGGAATTGACTCTTACTTATCTCAGCCTCTTTTACAAGGGAGGAAATGAATGCTAACAATGCTACATTTTAACCAGGGTGTACATTTTTTTGTTTGTCCCCTAAAAAAAAAAAAATTTTTTTTTTTCAATTTGAAAGAAAAAGTATGCATGCTTTTCTGTGGCCCTGGGAAGAAAAAAGAACATTTCTTAAATTTAGTAATAATTTTCAAAAGGTACATAATCTAATGGATACTTTTGTTTTTAGATTTTAATTTTCTGCTTAATTTTTCCATGACATTACCAAACTACCAAATCTAATTTCCTGAATCTATTAGAATAAATTCTGCATACTTTCATTTTTCGTTCTAGAAGCAGGTCAAATGGAAACACTAGTCTAAGAAAAAAAATTTAATTTCATAATTAAGACTTGGCGAAAGAAGATACAGTGAGAACCTTTTGTCATTGATTTGTGTCCCATGAAAATGGTTGTTTGTGCATCTCCCTCCCACACACAATATGCCAAAAATCCCTCCACTAGATCCAAATGTGTCACCACATTTCTTTGACCGGTAAGCAATTTGTACAACCATAAGGAGGACTCAAATGCCCTGATTGCCCAGAAGTATTGCCATGACTATTTTCTTAGATTGCAATAGAGGAGATTGAAAATGACCACATGACCATAGTCTCTTTTTGCACACACAATACATATGACGTTCATTATGATTAGAAAGGTCACAGTCACTTTCTTAGATTGACCTATTGATATAAATTACATAATATCACTGAAAAATATTACGAATTTCCATACCAACGTCCTTTGTAAATACCACTGGTTCTCAATGAACTCCTTCTGACCTCCTGGTCTGAGGCTGTCACCATATGATGTACATAATTCTCTCAACACTGATCCATTACTTCTGCTCAGTGTTGGGGGTCAGGCCAATAGTGTAAAGTCAAAGATAATTAGCAGCCCTATCAATAACCAGCTACAGAATTGCCGCCTAAGTGACAGGCCAGAAAAGCCAAGAAAAGAGGTAGCAATATAAAGTAGAAGAAAAGTGCTGGTACATTCTGTGGTTCGAGCAGCTGCTATGGACTATCAGCATCACCAGGAGACCTCATTGCATTAGCATAAATTCAAATGACAAATGCACAGTGCTATTCAGAGACTCATTAATTTGCAATGGGTGCAGTGCTCATGACATATTAGTGCAAAATTCAAATGTCTTTGTAGCGATGTGAATTTAGTTGTGAGACCAAAGTCGCTAAAATGAAAATGTGTGGCTTTTTTAGCAGTTTATTAAATTATGAACTGTGATGACTATATCCGTGCATCTTTTTAAGCAGATGAGGTCCAGCGTGCTCCAGCGGCAAATCGCATGGTTTGTGTTGATATTTTCCTGTCAGACAATTTCCAAGCAGCAGATAAGATCCTAGACTGTCTGCTTTGCTCTGCGGCGTGCGGACTGAGAGCTCCCCCTTCTGGACAAATGTCATGGCCACTCTAAAAGAATACAGGACCATTTATTGTCTTCTTTTTAGATCTTTTAACAACAGGTTTTGGATGCAAAGAATTTCAGTGACCGCCTAAAGCCAAAAGAAAATAAGTTGGTATCGTTTGTTGTAAAGGAGAGTAGGTGATAACTTTCTACAAAAATGAGAACGAGTCACCCTCAATTGAAGTTGGTCTTACATAATTTTATATGAAGCTACTCCAAGACCTCTCATTTACAGGCATCTTTTAAAAAATAATTGCCTGATTTATGTATATGAAGAATATATGCAAAAATATTAAAAATTGTCGTATTCATATCGCTTCCATGATACCATAAACAGCTTACAATTACTAAGCAATTGAAATTGCAATTGTAGAAAGAAAAAAGCATGCATATACATAGACAGAGCCTGTTAAACAAAGCTACCGAGTGTATATTGTACTCAGCTCTACTGAATGAGATTATGAACAGACACAGACAAGGAAAGCCAGATCATACCTGTGCCACTTGTGTCTGGTGGACTAATTTCTCTTTTTAACATAACAAATCTTCTACCCAATTATTTCAAGCCAGTCAAAGCAAATGTATCACTGTTATGCCTTTTAAAAATTGGCATCCAATATATACATAAAAAATGACTCAGAATAGTACGATAATGGGACAAAGGAGGTTAACTTTGTCTACAGCATTGACATAACTCAATTATATGAAATGTCAACACCTGCACTTCTCAATATCCAGAACTCATAATTTCTTAGAGCAGCCCTGAATCTTCATTTATATTATACAGATACTCACGTTCATAGTTAATACTTATAAAGACATACATTTGGCATTTTTCAGTAGAAGCTATAACTTTCCAAATGATGTGTCATACCTCTGCATAAATTAAAAAGCAGGTTACCGTTTGAAAACTGCTTTGAGGAGAAGTAAAAGATTTGCCCTTTGGCCATTTGAACTAACTAATCGCCACTAGGCTATCAAAAGTGTGCTTTTGCAGATCCTTTAGAAAAAATATGTTTATCACTTTCTAAACTTTGAATACATTATACCACGTAAAAAGGAGACTATGTCATCCTATTATTGCTTCTAGACTTAATTACGTACTCTCAGCACTCGATTTATGGTGAATTTGGGGAAAGCTATTCCACTAAAAGCTGTGTACTTTTAAATTACGTTTTATAATATCATTGATGCTTTGTGTCATCTTCAACAATTAAAAGTAAGATCATTGTAATCTATTCTACTTACTTGAAATTGAATTGGTCTTGAGTTATTTAGCAGGCTCATTTTATTTTACAGTAACTGCTACATGAAAGATACAGAGCTAATGAGGATTGAGAAGGATCGCTGTACATTAAACATGTGGAGAGAGCATGTAACTCAGCAATATCAAATTTGTCACTGTAGCTGGATGTCTAGGCACTGTTTTTCCCTTTTACGTTCCCTTTCACCAAGTAATTAGAATCCTAGACTCACAGAATGTTAGAGCTAGAAGGGCCATTGTTGATCATCTCTCATTTTGCAGACACAAGAAGCCGACTGAGAAAAGTTCAGCAAATTTACCAAGATCTAACAGCTAGAAAGTGATAGAATGGTGAAAAAAGCTCTGGTCTCTAGACATTCCTTCTTAAACTTTAGCACACAAAAGAATCACCTAGAGGGACTGTGAAAAGAGATTGCTGGGGCCCCTCCCAGAGTTTCTGATTCAGTACTTGGGGAAGGGGGGTTCTCATTTCTAGCAAGTTCCAGGTAATACTGCTGTTCTTCCTGGTCCAGTCATCACATCTTGAGATCTTAAGAACTACTGCTCTCTAAACCAGTTTTTTGTAAACTGCTGTTATCTTATTTCTAATAACTTCTCTAATCATGATAAGCAAAAACACACTCAAGAATACCTCATTACTTTTCTGTCATCTCTCTAGTAGAGGGCAGGGGTCATACCTACAGCGTAAAAAGTCTCGAAGGGCACAGGAAGGAAGAAAGAAAGAAAGAAAAAAAAAAAAAAAAAGAGATACCCAGAGCCAGAATAAAGCATTCAGGGACACTAAACACTGAAAAGATTACGTGGCCACTGAGATGAATCGCTATCCTTATCCAACCCATCTAAATCTCAAGGCAGAAAGCAATATTAAACCACACACAGTGTAAAAGAAGACAATCAAAGCCTTAAAGCATTAATATTCTCTCCCTCCCCCTTCCTCCCTCTCTCTCCTTCTCTCCCTCCCACCCCTACCCCCAGCCTCAAAGGCCTCTGTCACTTATACCCTAGCATCTCCTAGTGTATCTCTCAAGCTATTCTAAAGGCAGCTCCTTGTCTACATTTCTAAACTACCCTTTTTCATTATATCTTATCATGATCACTTGTATATTTTGTGAGTGTAAAATGATGTTTGAGCTGCAGTTTTCTTAAATTATGACAGAGTCTACTTAGAAGCCAAATGGAGGCAAGATGGCCTTATCTCCATTGCCTTCCCCGACGAGCTATCAATATTTATGCAAACACAGAAGTTTGCATTGTTTTCAGACTCTAAATAAAATAGCATTTACAGACCTCACGAAATCAAAGTGCAACTCATCATTACCTATATAATATTGTCAAATTTAGGTCACAAGAACCAGAAAGAAAGAGTTCCTGGATAAAGTAGACTTGAAATTGCCGGTGTCTGAAGAACCAGCTCAGAAGAACAGAAATATATTCAAGAGAAATTTCGCCCCGGCATTTGCTAGTTCCTTAGCCTACTGCACAGAATTCAACAAACCTGCTCAGCACTCTGGTCTCACAGTTGTAATATCATTGCCTTTTTTCCTAGTTTGGAAGATGACTATGATGAAGTTAATCATCAACAACATCAACAACAACATATATATATATATATTACATATATATATATATATATATGTTTTTAAAATAGTGTCAGTTTGGAAAATGAAAGTGACCGATGATAGGAAAATATTTTAATTCTACATATAGCCTTTCTGTTCTCTCTGCCTTTTTTTATTACGGTATATAATTACCTCTTTTTTCATAAGATTTTAAGACTTACCTTTTATCAGTTCTAGAAACTTTTGAATTCATGGAATAGATCTTATCTCAATTCATACCATAAATACTGCATTTTTCCAAACATAAAGAGTCCTCCCCCAAAAAATAACATCCCTATTTCTAGAGTTCTTTAGTAAGTTATGACATTAAAAATCTGCTTTAAAATATTAAACTTCTACAGAAAATAAACTTTTCATTTCAAAATAATTTTCAAATATAGTTCCCAAGCAAATTTACTATGCTTTTGCCTTATATTTTCTACCATCGTCCCCATTTTTTCAGATAAGTCAACTAATCACAGAAAAATTAACATAAAGTTTCTCATGATTACAGGTGCACCCATGGTGTTGCTGAGCTTACTATATGCCTAGAGCAACATTTTATGTTCACCATCATTTCACCAGACCTTCTAGTAATACCCTCCTAATCTCAAATTCTTCCCCACTCAAGGTGCTTTCTTTTGCATTTCTTCTTCAGGTGTAGATAAAATAGACCTCCTGTTTACCACAATCCTTGAATGCTATGACATTTCTGAATTGTAACAAAACTTTTAATTTCCTCTGTCTAAATTAAGCTGAATTATTTAGTGTTTCAATCATCACTGTAAAAAAATCATGAGTGGCAAAATGGAATTTGTTTATTTAGGACAAAAGACTATGAGAATATGATTCTTCTTTACAAGACAGTGAAATACTTATTCCTTCAAAAAAAACTCTGTCCTTTCAAAAAAATTTAAGTGAGATCAAGTATTGTAACTCAGAGGTTTTTTGGCAAAAACTTTATTAATGTAAATGGCTAAAATCTAGCCTCATGTGAATACTAAAGCAGATAAAATAGCAGTCTATTAATTCAGGTTATCTGCTCTACAACTGCATTTTTATTTATACCCTTTCATTTCAAAATATATGCGCATATACTATTTTTATCCCTCAGTAAAAATAAAGCCAGATATTTTCTGGTATATTAAGCAAGTCTTTTTACCTGTTTCTAAAATCTTCTCTCTGATATTTTTAAGACAGTTATCTTACACAGACTCTAGAAATGCAAAGGCAATAAAAATGAATCATTTTGTCTCAAGCAGGAATCTTTATTAATGAATATGTGAACATTCTCTGTACAATTTAATATGCTATACCCACCCATAAAATTCTACAAAGAAGTATATTTTTGTGCATAAGCTGATTGGTAAATTTGATTTTAATAAGAAATCAGTAAAATATGCATATTACAAATGAAGAGAGTACAGGTTCCTATCTGCCATTTATAGTAAGATCTTATATTTCAGAGCTTAATAATGAACCTCCCTGGGGAAGATTTAATAAAGCAGGTGCTCTGGTATTGCAGGCACTTTTGCTTTTCTGTCTCCCTTTTTATTTCCTACCCCCACGGGGGAAAAAATCTCAATAAGATTCATGACCCTGTTTATCAAGGATAAATCTAGTATAGTCTGGACTATATACCACCCAAGCTGACCCAGATCTCCAACCCAACCCACTGTTTGTCACTGCGTTTATAAAGCACAACGTGCCCTGTGAAATTATATGTTTAAGCATTCTCTCTCCATCCTTACCACAAGAAGTATAAAACCAGTTTAGAGTAACTGTCAATAGTACAGTGTTTCAAATTTTTAAAAATACAAGTTTTGGGGGGAGGGGGGAATAGATCTTAACTGTTCTTTTCTCCTACAGAACACTGAATGTCTAAAACATGTTCAATCCTGTTAATGCTTGTCAAATATTTCACAGTTCAGCTTTGTTCAGATTTCTTACTGACTATGAAAAATCAATTTGGTGGGATTCAGATTCTAGAGCTGGAAAAGACCTTAAATGACCTTGTTCTACCAAATCTATGGGTGAAAAACTGAGTCCAAGAAAAATAAGTGATTTGCCCAAGGTTTTGCAAAGAATCCAGTTTAAAACTCATGTCTACAAGACACCTAGTTCAGCATCCTTCTCATTGCTCATTTCATCTGATTTTTTTTCTTTAATAATTAAACAATTTCAAAAGGATATATAGTGTGATTTCACAATTAAGATACAGTAGTCACATTATATCCAGGATAGTGTAGAATTTTACTTGTGCAGAATTTCATTTGGTATTTAGTCATTATAGTCGAATAGTATCATTATCTTTCAATTACAGAGATCAATTCTATTCATTAGCAAAATAAAACGCTTGCAGAAGGTCCACATGAATTCCTCAAAGCTGCAATCTTCCTAATGTCAAAAGTGAAATACATTTCATAAAAAAAAAAAAAAATTTAACAAAAGTATTTGAGGTTAAATCAAACTGTGCAATCCTCACTGACCTGAGTTATCACAGATCTACTTTAGAAAGTGTATTTCAAAGATCTGAAAAGGAGAATACATGCCATGACCAACTAATAATAGCCATTTCCCCCTATTTCATGGTTTTAGCAGTTTTTCCAAGAAAGATTAGGGTCACAGCATATTATAACATGACTAAAGCATTATAAGTATAGATTCAAGCTAAAATGACTTAGAGGCTACATAAAAGGAAGACTAGATTAATGTTTAAGCCTTACAAGAGGATTCTATCTACAGGTAAAAACAATGGCCCAAACAATATAGCTATTAAAGGTAGTGGCAATCCTATCAGGCTTTCTGAACTGACAGGCTTAATTGCTATGCAAGCAAACCCAGCCAGCTCAGCAGAGCGAACAGCAAAGAGATAACAATATTATCAATCTAAATTGATGCTAATATCCTCTCAATAAAACTATATTGGTGTATCTTGGAAGAAATCATTTACAAAAAAATATATTTATGTTCAATTATTATACAGTTGTCATATTAGAGTTTCTAAGATGATATGAACATTTCAGTCTTAAATTGTTAGAATATGTGAACCAAAATTATAGGCTTTGGCTTCCCAACATATTTTTTATTGTAGTTTTTTCTAAAGTAGTAATTGGTGATCTGCTCAGACTATAAAATGACCGACCATACTAATATCACAACTAGTTATGATCATGGTATAAAATAGGCTTGCAATAAATGGGATTTTTCCCCCACTAATAGGGACAAAAATTTAAAACCAAAAAAGTTGAAGGTGGCTACATTATGCTTTTATACATAAACCCTTTTCAATATAAGTCAACCCTTCAAAGTTTGGTTATGCAACATAAATATTACATTATCTCATTCTTCTTAGTAATAATTTGTTTCATGGGACACAATCCCTGGAATTCTAAATTAGTAGAAACTCAAGATGTTAGTTTGCTAATATAGTAGAAAGACTTTTTTGTGTCACACTGGACAAAGTGCAGTAGTAGTCAGGAAGCCTGCACAGTGTGCAAAGCAGGCAATTAGGTAAAACGGGCGATCAGGGGTGCAATGAGTTGTCAGTAAACAAGAGGAAGAACCATGTAAGAAATTAAGAGAACAGAAACAGATATAGCCTAATAAGTGAAAGAACCCTAAAAAGGATTAAAGAAAAGCCTGGCCTAGATACTAAACTTCTGAGGAAAAAGATAATACTGTTGTCTGATGGGAGGGGAAGGATGGTCGAGTGACTGTGGGATTCTCAATGGGCAGACACTGAAGCAACTCTGTGCCCAGCTATGGGGACTCAGAAGGGAAGAGTTGTGTATGTGATTAAAAAGAGGGGCACTGAGGATCCACTAAGGAACACTCAGAGTCCTCTTCCTTTGAAAGACCACATGGGTGAGCCCCAGCCATGTTTGCTGCAGCATGGACTAGCAGATGGAGAAAGTCTGAGGCTCAGCAGCAGCAGAACTCAGTGAAAAGCAAACTGATAGCAGTCAGGGACACAAAGCTGATGCAGGGAGCATCTGTATGCCTGAGTGCTGTTGGGGAGGGGCTTCCTTTTGTCTGCATAACCCCTAAAATTCTTAGATAAACATGTAAACTGGTTGGCCCCAATGCATGCCATTTTGTATTTCTAACCAATCTGACACATGGAGGCTTGAGCCAGTCCTAACTGAACCTAGCAAAGAAAAAGCTATGCATCAAGAGCCTGGAGGCTGGTTTACCCAAATTCTGTAAGTACCATAGTGTGCTGCTGTCTCTTCTACTTTAAAAATACCACAACTGACGGTAACTGCTACATATGCAGATGAAACTGAAAACTCCAGTCAATGACTTGATGGGTTCTGCATTTTTCACCCGAAAACTTAGTGTTTTGGATTATGATATTTACAAGTAAAGACTTTATGCCACAGAATGTGGTGGTGTTCCTACTCTTGCTCTCACACTTTGCTCTAGAAATAATTCCATGTTATTAGGGATGCTGATAGTCAAACTGTCCTGAATGCTACCATTACTTGGAAATTTCCAGCAATGCCCTGTTGTTTCATGAAATGTTGCTCAGCATTTTTCACTTATATTCACTTTTTAAGAAGAAAATAGAATCAAAAGAAATGCTTAGAGATATTTATGTCCACTTAATTTGACTTAGAGATCAAGGAAAACATTTTAACCATGGAGTCTAAAAAATACTAGAATGTCTAGGAATGCAGCTTTCCATAGATAACTTTAAAGTAGAAAAATAACAGGCTATCTTGAACAGCTTAGATGTCTGTTTAAGGGCAAGCACCTAGAAAAGATAACTCTGTAAATTATTCTAATCCTCAGTGTCTCAAGTGACACATTTATGCATGTGCACTAAACCACAAATGTTACAAAGAACTCTAAAGTCCCACTCAATCATCACCCCAATCCAAATCCACTCCTAAGAGGTAAGCATTGTTACCAGTTACAAGTGTATTTCTCTAAACTATTTCTTATGCATTTATAAAGAATAAGTGTATAACTGCCTTTATACATATAATTAGTGCATTGGGATATATCTTTTTATTTTTTTTTTGCTTTTACACAAACAAAGAGAAGATACCCTTTAATTCTAGCATTGCATAATTTCATTAATTGTTCTGAGCAAAATAAAACATTTCCCCGGAGCTACCAGCCTGGAAGATAGAATTGCACTTTGCTCCTGAAATAACCTATTAGTAGGAGCATCCCTTGACTAAGGAGGACAAATCTGCTTTAGTAGCCCCATCATGTCCTCAGCAGCCCTCTGACAGTGTATATTTAGCTTCAGGCTCATCTACAAACTACGGATGTTATTCATAATCAGTATCCATTATAAAAATTTGTACCTGGTGAACCTCAAAGCAAGTTTCTGGATCACACACCCTTCTGGTCCAGGAACCCACTTTACTCATCTTTTATCGCCACTGCTTGTTAAATTTGCAATGCACACACGTACAAGCATGCAGCCATGGAGAGAATTAAACCCCACACTGTTGCTCCCTTGGGGAGAAAGGAAGGAAAGAAAAACAGGAAAGTCAATATTCAATATTTGCTGTGGTTATTTAAGTATATATACATTTGTGTGTTTCCCCTTGGAGGTTGCTTGATAGAGGATGGATTTACAGAAACTTTAAATAAGTAGGTCAATCGCTATAAGACACGCAGAGACTTAACTTTTTTTCCAACTCTATTATTTGGGGCTCTTTGATTTGAAATTAAAAGGCTTAAATAAATGCTTGGAAAGTATACTGGATGGCAGTATTTAGCAATCTTGTTTTCTTTACATAACGTAACACACTAATGGACTACATTTTTCTTTGCTTTTTGCCATTAACTCTGAAAATAAGCAAGTTACTGTCCAAATCAGAGCCAAAAACACCACAGGGTTTCTGGCTGCAAAGGGACACTTCATGCATAAATGTGGGAAAGGAAAAAGTTGATAAACAGCCAGTTGGGAAGTGTGAAGAGATTATTTTTATTTCATGGTGTTTTCAGTGTGTAGTATCTCAGATGTTCAAAAATATATCACTGTGCCTGAAAGTTTACAATCCCCATAGTAGATATTATCCAATGTAGTAGATGTGAAACACTTATAATGAGGACGCTCTCCTCTTGCTCTTCCTCTTTCTTTCTCTCCCTTTCTCTACTCCAAATCTAATAGGGTTAAAACGCAGCTTTGCAGAAAGCAAGCATAGGCACATTGGAATTTTAATGAATGGGTCCATGAGATGCGGTTCCTAAAAAAGTGAAACAGATGCTGCCCCTCTGCTGCTGTTCTCTCTCCCTGGTTATTTTTATTTCTTTGCCAGTCAAAAGAGTCTGGTACTTCAGGGTGATTTTCCTTTACTAACCATCCTCTTTCCAACATTGAACACCAAAGTATTATTGTCAGACCTCAAGGTTTGCAATCAGTGTTTTAACAAAATGGGGGGGGGGGGAGCCCTAACAATTACAATCAGCATTCCACTGTTAATTCTGTAGAAAAAAAATTTATATAAATTATATATAAATTATGTATATATATGTATATATAAATGCACACACAAATGCCTACACACATATACAATATGACTAGCCTGGATCTCTGAAATGATAAAAATTAGTCATCTGACCAAAGTTCCAACCTTCAACATCTTTGCCAGGTTTCCAGTGTGTGGTACACATTTTCAGTCTATGTGAAACATTACCTCTGCTAGTTTTGCTCATTAGTTCATTGTTCTCATTGTCATTGCCTCTGATTATTTTATTAATTATGAGCTCAAATTTTTTATTATTATTTATAGTCTGTGCTACTTTTATAATAGAGAAAACATTTGAAATTTAATAAAGCAAAACTATAACTGACTTATTTAATCAATAAAGATGTGTTGCTTGGGAGCATAAATGAGAAGTTAATTTGTTTTGCAAAATAAATGCCACAATAAGGGAAAGACAAAAAATAGTCAAATTTCTCTTAAAATAAAGGACAAAATGGAGAATATTTCCATCTGATATCTTGGAATAAGGAAGAATGAAAATATAATCAATTGACCATTGTACAATCATACAATTACACAATATAAATAGGTGTATATGTCTACCTCCTAAAACAAAGCTATTTAAAAACAAAGAAATTATCACATATGAGCTCAAAAGTACTCACATCTATAGGATACATCTTTTGCACACACATAATCTGTTGAGGGAACATTCTGAAAGGCAGAGACTTAGAGCTTTTGTGAAGCTAGAAAACAATTTGAAACCACTGTCTAGTCATAATAGGTAGTGATTACCTGGGTAACTCCCCTAGATATCCCATGCCTGTTCATTAGTTGCAAACAAGAAAACTCAGGATAAAGCTTGTTACTTGCACCCTCCATCCAAAAGAAATCAAAGTATATTACAGTATTCCCAACTTAATTTTGGAAGCTAGTCAACCCTCTGTTTAAACTTCTTAAATAATATTGGTAAAATAGTCAAAAACACAGACTCCTATCTGTTAGCTTTCCAAAGACATGTGGTCCTTCTGTTCTTAAGCAAAGAAAGGGTTTATTTCTAGTAAATAAATTATTTCATAGGAAAATTTTTTTTCATAAAGATAAGAATAATACTTTTCAAAGGAGTAAGGGGGAAAAACCCAGTGTGCTTATACTACATGTCCGTTTCTTCTTATATTAGCAGCTTTCTATCAAAACAAGGGAATAACCTGTTCTGATGATATTAAAAGATCAGCCTCTGAAGGATAGTGGTGCTTGACAAATACAAAGTACAAAACAGTGATGCCTCCTTTTATAACTTGTGAAGTTTGGTAAATTCAAAATAAATCTAAGAAATATGATGGACTAAGGAGAGTGGGCGGGGGGGGGCGGTGTTGGGGTCACTGGGTGACAGGCACTGAGGAGGCCCGAGCACTCGATGGTCACTTGACCGGGCATTTGATGGGATGAGCACTGGGTATTTTATACTATATGTTGGCAAATTGAACTTAAATAAAAACAAGTGAAAAAAAGAAATATGATGGACTCAGTAGCATCAGGAGAAGTGTTGGATACAGAGAAAAGTCTTAACCGAAAACTCCCCCCAAATTTCCTATCTCATTTTATTTAATAAATAATCAGTTGATGGAGTAAGGGGTTGGGTGTTAAGGCTTCCTTCTTGAGTCTGCTTAATTTAGAAATAACTAAGCAAATATGCTCCCATTATGTGTTAGATAGTGATATTCAGGGTGCCTGGGTGGTTCAGTCAGTTCGGTGTCTCTGGCTTCGGCTCAGGTCCTGGTCCCAGTGTGGCTCCCTGCTCAGTGGAGGTCTGCTTATCCCTCTCCCTCAGCCCCTCCCCCACCATGCACACGGGGTCTCTCTCAGTCTCTCTCTTTCTTAAATAAATAAAATCTCCTTTTAAAAAAAGTGATATACATCTTCGGGTCTTAATCTTTTAAGGAAATGGTCTTATACATTGATGGCCACTCCCAAATCCCTGTCCTGGGTGACCTCTCAGAGCTGTCCTGCCCAGAAAATGAATTCCATGGTTTTTCAAAAATATTTAACAGAGAATTACCACATAACCCAACAATTCTACTCCTAAGTATGTATACCCCCCAAAACTGAAAACAGGTGTTCAAACAAAGACTTGTGTAAGAATGTTCATAACAACATTATTCAAAATAGCCAAAAGGTGGAAACACCCAAATGTCCATTAATAAAAAAAATAAACAAAATATGGTGTATCTGTACAATGCAATATTACTTACCCATGGAAGATAATGAAGCATTGATACATGCTACTACATGGACGGACCTTGAAAATATGATGTTAAGTGAAAAAAGTCAGACACAAAGGGGCCTCTATTGTGATCTCATTTATATGAAATATCCAGAAAAGGCAAATGCATAGAGACAGAACACAGTTTACTGATTGCCAGGGGCCAAGAACGGTGGGGAATGCAGACTGATTCCTTAATGTGTATGAGGCTTCCTCTTAGGGTCATAAAAAAATGTCCTATAACGAAATCATGATGATGGTTGCACAGCACTGAATGCTAAAAGACACTTAATTGTAAATGGTTAAAACGGTACATTTTATTTTATGTGAATTTTAGCTCAATTAAAACAAACAAACAAACAAAAACTCAAACTAAACTCCAGTGCATGTGACCTGGCCCAGAAAGTCATCAGAATTGGTGTGTGCCTACCACAAGTGAGCTGGGCAGCCAAGATTCTTCACAGCAGCAAGGGAGATGCTGTTTTTAAATTGGGTAAAGTTTCCCCCTTGAAGCCTAAATAAACTTCCTTGAAATGTGGCCCTAAAGGCAAAAACCCTAACATGTTGACATTTATTAGTTTAACAGTATGCATTTTCAAGAGTCCTAGATTTTGGATTTTTTTTTTTTTTTTAATTTAGCACTTTCTACCCTTCAGTTATTTGGCCATTAGACAAAAGAAAATTTTCAGAGGAAACAATGAATTGGCTTCCTTATGAGACAACCATATATCCAGTTTCCTGGAAGACTTCTAGTTTACATCTATTGACCTAGAAACTAATAGTAGTGTCCATACCACTTTCAAAACTGTTCCAGTCCGGCGGGTACATTAAATGGTCTCCCTACTTCACAGGGACCACTGTTAGGTTTCCCTGACTGATCTGTCCAACATGAGTCTTTTTCTGTGCCAGCTTTGATCAGTTCTCTGGCAAGTTAAATGTGATTTGTCTTAATATATGCATTCTGTTTGCCAAGGCATACATAGCATGTTTGGACAATATGGTCTCATTTCATGATCTTTTGCTCTTATTTTTTCTTCATATCCTATGGTAAAGCTAATCGTTTGTGGGAACCACAATGTTAGGAATGATGCCACAGCAAACTTTCCTTATAGCAATAGGATATACTTTTTAAAGTGGATTAACTAAAAAAAAGTCTTAATAAACTCAATTTGGGTAGACCCTAGTGTTACTATATGGTAGTGTTGGGCTAAATCTAGATGAAGTTTCACACAAGTCTATTTGATAGGATCAAGTCCTATAGTTGATTTCATAGTTGTCTTCCTATGCTTACTAACATGCCTTTAGGTAAAAAGTAATCATCTTTAAAAAAAAAAAAAAAAGATTTTATTTATTTATTCATGAGAGACACAGAAAGAGAGGCAGAGGGAGAAGCAGGCTCTATGCAGGGAGCCCGATGTGGGATTCCATCCCAGGACTCCAGGATCACACCCTGAGCCAAAGGCAAATGCTCAACCGCTGAGCCACCCAGGCGTCCCTCATCCTTCTTTTTTTATTTTTTTAACCTATGCAGAGTTTTAAAACCTATGTTCATACAAGATTAGATCAGAGAAGTAGGTGGGCTGAGAAGACAGGAATGGACTGATTTTGAAATTAGGTTACCAGTGAGCATATTAAATTTAATGCCTTCCTCCTAAACAACGCGATCTGCTTCTTATATCTACAAATTTCTTCTAGAAATTTAGTGACATAGTGATCACACACTTCAGTATTTTCTGTCAAGATCATCCTAAATAAAAATTAACCAGGCAGTATTTTAGTCGGCTTCCTTTGACTACAAGAGAGGTTGGCATAGGCCATTGTAAGAGCAAGAAAGTTTGCTGTGAGATTATTACCCAGGGACTTGAAGAAGCAGTTACTCTCTATGTCTGCCTCCCGTGGGCTAGGTGGTCATAATTACTGCCTTCTTTTGCCTATTCAGAATGTAAGCTCCCTAAAAACTTTGGTTTCATTATGGTCTACTCTGGCACTGACTTCACACCATCACATCCTTTCAGCTCTAGCTCTAGCTCTTACTTCTTTCCATTAGTTTAGGTCAAATAACTAAAAAGGAGAGTCTAATCGGTCCAATTCACCTTGTATTAGACCATGGCATAGGTCACTGGCTCCTCTCTAAGACAGCTGCCCCTATTTCAGATTCATTACCCTCTGACTATGCCCCCCAAAGCAAGATAAACTGTTTTGGCTAGAGAAGAAAGGTTGAGTCATGTAGTATAGTTAAAATCCTCACCACCGCCCTGTCAGCAGGGGTTTAGAGCAAGCCGGTTCCCTCAGAATGGGAGATTCCATATGCCCAGAGCTTTTCTCTCATGTTTTCCTCTCACTCCCTCCAGCCCATCTCCATGAAAAGCTAGTCCTGGAAAAATGTTTTATCACCATTCCTGGTCAACCGATCTTAGACCCCATTCTTATTACCTCTAACTCTTAATTAGATATCAAATATTTCCAATATCAATAGTTAATGACAACTTGATCCTGCCCTCAGGAGATTACTTTTAAATTAGTGACTCCTCAGAGCTAATGGCAACATATTGAGAACCTCTCTATACTGTTAGAGAAATATTTAGAAACAAGAACTTCTGCCGAGCACCTTCCCAGCCCCCAATCACACTATATCTGCGTGTGTGCAGTTTCACCAACTCAGATGTTCTTGCTTTTCCATTTCATTCAAACCAATACCCAATCAAGAGATGTTCTGCTTTATGTTTATCATTCCATAATTGTTTCAAGGCACAAAAACTAATAGTCTTATTTAAAGTCTTATTTTGAAAGTATTCTTCAATTATAAATACAAGGTGCATCCGGAAAGTCCTTTCTGGAAATTAAGGCAAGCCATCGATCAGGATGGAGGATAGGATCAAGCATACTGTGTATCTGTGCTCTCTGTTGCACAGTCTGTAAAGCAGTTTCTATGAAATGCTTAAAATTGAAAAATATCTACTATGGGACTACTTACTATAACATAGCGGTGCAAAATAATCTATTTCTTTTATAAAAGTGATCTCCCTGCCTTGGAAGAGCCTATCATGGGTATTCCCACCTTTACTCAGTTTCTCAAGTTGTCTAAATGAATACCTCATACAGAGACCAGGGAAAATAGCAAGTGGGCAGCCCTAAAAAGCTTCTCTGGACAGAAAAAAGAAAAAAAAAATCCCATAAAATTTAATGCGTTAAGAAAACATCTTTCCTATCTCTCTGGTCCCCTAAGCAAGCCTACAGAATTTTGTTGTTTGTCAATGCAGAGGACAATCAGGGACTGTAGCAGTAGTCAAGGTTCAGGAGTGAAGTGTAGGAAGCAGAGGGAGGCACCCAGAGCAAGTGCAGAAGATAAAGGCACACCTATCTTTAAGGAGCTGCGTCTTTAGGCTATCCTTTGTTCTTTCTGTTTTCCTAGGAAACTGCATTTTGGTTATGACACATGGAGAGGAAGCAAAGATATCAGACAAGGAAAAGGGGGGCAGGGGTAGATAAAGAGCCTGGCATTTCAGTATGTGAGGATTTTCCCATCTATAGGAAGTTAAAAAAAAAAAAAAGTTTTCTCAAGGAAATTTAACACTTTCATACTATGATTAATGTATTAACACTTAAAAAAATAGTGATATAAACTGTAGCTAATTCTGTGCTGAAAATACTGTATTCAGGCACAAATCATGCAAAGAGTCCTCAAATGTACAATGAAATACATTCCTGGAAGAGGAGCCATCAATTACATGGTGCCACTAGATTAGATTTTTCAATAGAAGTAATGTCATAAGTGGGCGGAGGAACTTCGTCCCTGGCTAAAGACTGACGTCAAACATTTTATAGACTAGGCAGCAAAAAAGCTATTTAATCTCCCCAGTAAAATGTTTGTTTTAAAATTGTACAGATTAAAACCTTCTAAACTGTACTGAAATTGAATAGCACCCCGTTTTGAATTCCAGCTCTATCATTATCAAACTATATCATTTCAGTAAGTTTTACAGGGAAACTAAAGAGATCCCATGAAAAACTGCTTTTTTTGCTCCTTTACCTGGTTCTAGTTTTGCTAAAACCTACACTTCCACCCTACCACATGCCTTATAAAACTGATAACATATGTCCTCTTTGTAAAGGTCAAGGAGTTAATGATTTCTTTGGAGTCTTCCAGCACAATCGATAATATCTAAGGAGTGACTGGAGAGAGTCGTCAAGGACATTTTCTAAGACTACTGACTCACCATGACCCCTGCCTCCAGGGCATAAGTGACTTACGGAGGACACTTGAGCACTGGTCCTTGTTTTGGTCAGTTCCTAGAGGCCTGAGAGGACACACAAACCAGATCCCAATCCTCAATAAAAACCCCAGATCCCTTGGGACACCTGGGTGGCTCAGCAGTTGAGCATCTGCCTTCGGCTCAGGGCATGATCCCATGGTCCCCAAATCAAGTCCCACATCAGGCTCCCTGCATTGAACCTGCTTCTCCCTCTGCTTATGTCTCTGCCTGCCTCTCTCTTTCTGTCTCTCATGAATAAATAAATAAAATCTAAAAAAAAAAACAAAAAAAAAAACACGGGCCCCAAACAAAGACAAGACTCATTTAGCTTTCCTTTCTGAGTCTCCCAGAGGCTCTGTCCATATCTACACTCTCTATATCTTCAGTAAACTCTGTTCTTACTTCCTCTCGGCTCGATTTTGATTTTTATTGTACCCAAAGCCAGGGACCCTCTTGGCTGGTCCTGTGGGACCTCCTCTGGGTCCCCAGACTGGACCTGCCTGCCTTAATCCTCTCAAACTCAGTTTTCTCATCTATAAAATTGGATTATAATGATACCTACCTCATGGAATAAGAATTTAGGATAAAATAAGCAATATATTTTCGTCTTCATTCCCGGGCTTCTGGCCAGAGCTCCTAAAACCCTTACAAGTCCTTCACTGAAAAAGGTGAAAGGAATATCTTTTGTTGTAATATTTGGTTTTTGTCCCTGGATTCTGATATGGCTAGCTGTAGAGGGATAGAGGTGAAAGGAATATCTTTTGTTATTTATAACAAAATCTTTTCAACCACACCTGAGTTTATGTTAATGAGGTGACGTTTGGAAAGCCCCTAAGAATGGGAAGGCTTATTGCCAGAGGAATCAACAATGGGATTAGAGGTTGGAACTTTCAGCCCCATCCCCCCAACATGCCTGTGAAGGAGAGGGGTTGGGGGAGTGAGAGACGTTAAGCACCAATTGCCGTGATTTAATTAGTTATATTTATTTAATAAAGCCTCTATCAAATCCCTGGCTAAAGGGGCTCAGAGAGCTTCCAAGTTGGTGAAACCATCAAGGTGCAAGGAGAGTGACCCACACAGAGAAGTTACTGAAGCTCCACAACCTTGCCACATATATTGTCTTATGCCATTTGGCTGTTCCTGGGTTGTATCTTTATTTTTTTTTTAAAGATTTTATTTATTTATTTGAAAGAGAGAGAGAGAGAGAGTGCAAGCTGGGTGAGGAGCAGAGGAGAAGCCGACTCCCTGCTGCACAGGGAGCTGATGCAGGGTTCCCTCCGCAGACTTCTGGATCATGACCTGAGCTGAAGGCAGACACTTAACTGACTCAGCCACAGAGGCACCTCCTGAGTTGTATTTTTATAAAAACCAGTATTTTTATAATAAAGCACTTTCCCGAGTTCTGTGTGAACCATTCTAGCAAATTATCAAACCCAAAGAAGGGGTTGCGGGAACCCCTGATTTATAGCAGGTCAGCCAGAACTACAGGTGACAATTTGGCAAGTGACATTGGTATCTCAAGCCGGGAGCACACACTCTTCTAGGACTGGGTCCTGAACCTGTGGGGCCTGCACTAATTCCAGTCAGTGTCAGAATTGGGTTAAATTGTAGGACACTCAGTTGGTATCCTCCAAGAAATGGAGAATTGCTTGGTTTATAAAAATCCATACATTGGGTGTCAGAAGTGTTATAAGAATAGAGGGGAGGAGTTTTCCTTCTATACGGTGTTTAAAAAAGAAACAATAGGTCCAAAATAGAGTGACTTGTGCTAAACCCTACATCAGCAACCAGGACTTAAAACCTAGCCTAATTGTAGTTTCAACTTCTCCCAAGATTGGAATTTTAAGCCTATAGTCCAGAATTCCCTGATCAATACTAGAGAGGAAATCTGCCTGATAGACCCATGCCCACTCCCTTTCCCAAAGGAAAGTGACCTTTCCTGAAATAATTCTACCTTCTGCTTATGACAGAATTTCCTTTCTCCTGACCCTTCTGCCTATAAAAGGCTTCTATTTTCTACAGATCCTCAGAGCTCCTTTCTACTTGCTCTAGATGGGATGCAACCCAATTGTTGAATAAAGCCAATTAGTTTTCAAATTTAATCAGTTAAATTTTTGTTTTTAGCAAGGGTATTATAAGAGTTAAATAATCTATGCAAAACACTTAGCAATGCCTAACAAACACTATGCATTTAATAAAAGTTAGTTGTTATTATCATGTGTACTTATTAAGAAACACGTTCCTGTCTTGACACTCAGCCTCTAAAACCATATCACATAGAGTCTTCCATACTTATTTCTGATATCCTTTTTTTTTTTTTTTTTTTTTTCTGATATCACTTTTGTTCAGTCACTTAACCAGGCTTGAATCATACCTCTGGCTTCCAACAGCCTCACTGTACCCTCTTTCCCTGTAGCCATTATTTCAGCCCCCAACACTTAGTTGGGACCTGCCCAGATGAGCTATGCCTCCTGCACCAACCTTCCCAGCTCAGTGAAAGGATTTAGGTTACTGTAATTAATCATGTAAAGTTATATTTAAATAATCCAATATAAACGTATACAATACTATGTTCTCATATTTTTCCCTAATTTAATTCAATCTTGACTCTTCTCTTACTTCTATCTCATCAAAAACTGTTCCTTCCTGAGAACTTTTCATTTCAATAAAAAGCCCTCCCCCAAGTTCCCCAAATTCTAGAGGTCAAGTCCTCTTTTTTTCCACTCCCTAAATTCAATTCACTGCCAAGTTCTACCCCTGCAACTGTAAAATATATTCTGAATCCTTCTCCTTTTATCTGTATTATTAACATCTTTGTCCATTGGAGAGTCAGCATCAGTATCATCTGGGAACTTGTTGGATATTTCTTAGGTTCTGTCCCAGAAATACTGAATCAGACATCTGGTGGAGGGAAAGAGAGGAAGGGGCCTCAAACTTTGTTTTAATAGGCTCTCAGTGTGATTCTGATGAACACCCTGGACTGCAAACCACTGTTTCCAACAAAACCACCATCAGTTTCCAGTGTCAGGGTATGGGAACATTTTAACAGCCTCTTGAATCATCTCCCTGCTTCTCCGCTTGTTCCCCTACCATCCGTTTTCCTCACAGCAACAGGAATAAGATTTTTGACCTGAAATCTTCCAGTGATTTCTTATGTCCATTAAACTAAAATCTATTCCCCTTACTCTGGCTTACAAATTCCTACATGACCCAGCTACCTGCTTCTTCTCCAACCACATGCCCTCTATCTCTTTTGCTCTAGCAACAATGATCTTCTCTTTCCATAACTTAAACGTATCATGCTGGGCCTTTGTAAAAACTTGTTCCTTTGCTGGTATCATGCTTTTTGTTCAGGTCTCAGCTACAATGTTTCCTCCTCAGAAAGGTCTTCACACTAGTTCAAGCTTCTGGGGTCTAATAATTAGTCACTAACAGATAACCAACATTCATTCTCTACATATCACTTGCCATGATCTCATAGCTTTCTTGTTTCTTATTTTTAAATTCATTATCTTTCCTCTACTAGAGTAGGCTTCGAGTAAGGACTTTGTCCATGATGTTCACCTCCGTTCATCCATAAACCAGAACAATCATGGGCATATAGCAAATGTCTAATAAATAATTACTGAAATAATTAATTAATTGTAACAAAGCAGCAGAGGAAAAAATACTTCCAACAGTATCAGGGAATTTGGAAAGTCTTTGAGGAGACTGTGTCAAGTGACTAAAACGAAACAGAGTAGGACAATGGATCAAAACTAAGCTTTGGAGTAAGATCCAGCAGAGCTCAAATCCCAACTCCACCTCACAAGGTACAGGACCTGGAGAAAATTTCTATTTTTTAAAAAATATTTTATTTATTTATTCATGAGAGACACACAGAGACAGGCAGAGACATAGGCAGAGGGAGAGGCAGGCTCCCTGTGGGGAACCTGATATAGGATTTGATCCCAGAACTCTGGGAGCATGACCTCAACCACTGAGCCACCTATGTGCCCCAATTTCTATCTTTTTTTTCCCCTTCTCTTTTTACCTTTTCAACATCATCGCATCAGGGGTGCCATTGGGAATAGCTAAAACTATAGAATAGGAAACTTAGCACATGGTAAATATACAGTAATTATAACTTGGAACCTTACAGAAGATTTGGAGCTCCTTGAAAAATATGTTATATATTGCATATGAAAGGAATGTTAATCAAAATGAAATAAAGGAAGAAATTTACCTATAATCTTGTTACCTCAAACAATTTCATCTTGTCATTTCCTTTTTATATACATAGAATATTTTTACATAATAAAAATCCTATAGTACAATCAATTTTGTAATTTCTTGACTTTTTGAAAACTCAATTCAGAGATGTCTCTTTTTCTGTCTCATTTCAAAATCTCCCTCAAGCAGGCAGAGAGAAGCGATCAAGTTGCTGGTCTTCCCTGCCTTTGAAGCCAAAACTTTTACTACCTTCTTGAACTGCAATCTCTACATTAGCGATTTCATCTTGCACTCTGATATTATGAATGTCATGTCTTTAAAATGCATGAGCCAACCTTTATTTCCACTAAAAGTTCCCAGCCTTTGATCATTTCCCATCCTTTTGTCTCAAAAATAACTGCTCCAGGTTTTGACTAGAATAGTGGTCAACTTACAGACACACATTTCTGTGTTTGATCATGAATCTACAAAATTAAAAGCCTTTGTTCTCATTGGAGCAGTGTTAGTAACAGGGAGAGGAATGAATCCTGGAGGCAGATGGAATCTGGAAGTCACAGTAGCATGATGACTATTATTGTTCCAGAGAAACCCTGAGTGCCATAGTTTTCAGGGTATTCTATTCGTGGTCATTCTAAGTACTGGGAAAGGAGATAGTGTAGTGAGAAAATCATTGTAAACTGATGAATTCTCAAAAGTGTTTAACGGGGAAATGTGAAAGTCTCCAAATTCATAATCTGTCTAAACAATATTAATCAAATGGTTGGTATGTCCATGCAATATGTTAAGTGTTGGGGGAGATTATGATGATCAAAAATAAATAAATACATAAAACTGAAAACTAAATATGGTTCCTATCCCCATAAATTTATAACCTAGTGTATGAAACAATAATGAGCCCAAGAAACATACCAATAAACATAAATTTATAACTGAGATGACTACTGGAAAAAAAGACACATAGTGTTATAAGATCATTAAATAATTGGATCTCACCTAGATTTGGGGATAAGAAAGGCCTCTCTGAGTAGAAAGAATTTGAGCTAGATCTGAAAGTAGATGTTAACTAAATGCTTTGAGTTGATAGGTGGGAATGAGTGTGCAGAACATTCCAGATAGAGAACAGCATTCACAAAGGCCCTGAATAAGGAGGAATAAGGCATGTTAAGGGATCTGATAGGATGGGGCACCTACGTGGCTCAGTCGGTTGAGCCTCTGCCGTCAGCTCAGGTCATGATCTCAGGGTCCTGAGATGGAGCCCCACGCCAGGCTCCCTTCTCAGCGGGGAGGTTCTTCTCCCTTTCTCTGTGCCTGCCCCTCCTCCTTCTTGTGCTGTCTTATTCTCTGTGTCAAATAAATAAATAAAAACTTAAAAAAAAAAAAAAGGAACTGATAGGAAATCAATATTATGACCAAAGCTGTTCAGAAGGTCAGCTGAAGCACACTGCCAGTCAAGGTTAGATATATGTGAACCAGTGATGGGATTCTAACTCACAAAGTCTGTTACTGGGCTTAAATAAGCTAAACGAGAACATCCTGGTAAAGTTCAGTGCATGGCACAAAATGAAGTGCCTTGTAAGTGCTCTCTATTATTATAATCATTTGTCATTAGCATGTCTACTGTTTATACATTAACTATTTTCCTTGTTTCTGCCACTGTATCAGGTCAGTTCAGGTTGCAATTGTCCCTCACAAGGATCCCTGCAATAGCTTCCTTCAAATCCATTCTCCACACTAAATCTTCTCATTCCCACATGAAAGAATTTAGGGTTTCTACCTCTAGATATAGATGGAGATCTAGACAGAGATAGAGATGATAGAGATAGAGATAGAGAATATTGTTTTGGGATATGATATACTGCATGTAAAGATTACAAGATTAAAAGCCAGAAGTTATTTATACTGGCCAAAATGTATAGAAAATATAATGTCATTATTTCCTGAGACTGGTACAGAGGGTTTAAATTATAAATTTAAAATACTAGGTGGAATTAAAATATTCAGAGTAATTATAATTTTAACTAAGAATCATCTGTCAGGTACAAGCTGTAAATATCAAAACCTCAAATAGGGTAGCTAGGTAGATTGATAGGGTAAGGAAAATCACACACAGAGGGAAGATCTAGAGAGGCCAGGAAACCCTCACTGGATGCTCTCGTCACCTCAGAGGAGGACCAGCCTTTAGTAATATCCCTCCACAGTGAAGCTCCAAGAAAGTCACAGCTCTCTGCTCCTCTCAACCAATCTAAAACCCCAGCCCAAGTGTCTCCCTCACTTTCTGACCCAGGATTTTAACTTCCTGTCCAACAGGTAAGAGGTGAGGCTGGGAGGAGACAGAAAAGCAATAAAATGAACACTTGACGGACCCCAACGTGACATTTCTTCCTTTACTTTCAAATTACTCCTTCCTAGCCTCCAGGTAAATACCAACTATAACAAAGGAACCTAATCAGAGGACTCTTCAAAACCAAGAGAAGAACCAAAGTAACGGAGGACTTAAGTGATCCAGACCCTTCTAACGAGTCACCAGTTGCCTCAAGATAAAATCAAAAGGTCTCAGCACTCCATGTAGGGCCTCTTAAGATCTGTACATTCTGGTGCCTCCAACTTCACCTCTCATTACAACTGCACTCACAGAACTCCAAACAATCCTAATCATAGCTTTTAAAACTTCTTGAATAGACAACACTAGAGCCCACCTGTGGTCTTGGTGCAGATGTGCTGTTCTCTGCCTAGAATTTGTTTTCTCCAGATGAGAAATCATCTCCTATAAGAAGTCTGTCCTAGATGGCTTATCCTGGGATTTTGCGTCCCACCTAAATGCCCCATCTAAAAAAAAAAACAAAACAAAACCGACCCCCCTAAACAAAAACAAAAACAAAAACTACCCAAAAAAACAGTACCCTTCTTTCTATGCTTATCATGCTGTATCCATTGCCCATTTAATTTTTGCCCCAACTAGATTGTCACTTCCATGAAAGAGAGAAAATAATATCCTCACTCATTTCTTTTTCCATTCATCTGCCAAATTGAGGACTTTCTTTATAGCAGTGAATAAATCCCGTCCTCTAGAGGCTTATGTGCTTCATTTAGCTTGTCTTTGTAACATGTAATAGAGAACCTAGTATATAGTAAACACTCAGTAAGTAGGCAGAGAGGAGAGTTTGGGTGGATAGCAGTTGTTCCTGATAGTGTTATTGATTGGGAAACCCCTGAGAACAACATTGCCTGGAGGATGAGAGTTGAGAACATTTACTTTGTTTGTAATATTTATTTATTTTTTGGTTACTGAAAAAGATATTCAGTATAGAGAATTTTAAAATATATATACTAATGAGCATGAAGCAGTAAGTAGAAAAACAGCTAAAACACACGAGGGTTTTATTAATATTTCAGTGTATTTCTTTACAGTATGATTCTGTCTGTGTATGTGTTAATGTAGGGGTATCCTTGTATGCATACTTTTTTTTTTAAGATTTTATTTATTTATTCATGAGAGACAGAGAGAGAGAGAGAGAGGCAGAGACACAGGTAGAGGGAGAAGTAGGCTCCATGCAGGGAGCCTGAAGTGGGACCCAATCCTGGGTCTCCAGGATCACACCCTGGGCCGAAGGCAGGTGCCAAACTGCTAAGCCACCCAGGGATCCCCATATGTATACTTTTAACAGCTTTATTGACATATAATTTATATACTGCTCACTTTGCCCTTTTAAAATGTGCAATTCATGTTTTTTAGTAAGTTCACAGAGTTATGTATCCATTACCACAATCAGTTTTAGAACATCTACTTCCTCCCCCACAGAAACCCCAATACCCTTTCATTAACAACCACTTCCTACTCCCTCCAGTGGCCCACCACCCAGCCCTAGCAACCATTGGCTACTTTCTGTATCTACAGATTTGCCTATCCTGGGCATTTCATATAAATAGATTTATACAATTTGTAGCTTTTATGACTTGCTTCTCACTTAATATGATGTTTTCAAAGCTCATCCAGGGTGTAGCATGTACTTCATTATGTGGATATACCATATTTTTTAAAAGATTTTATTTATTGGATATAGCATATTTTATTTATCCATCAATTAATGGACATTTGGGGTTTTTTTTCTACTTTTTGGCTATTAGAAATAATGCCACTGTGAATATTTATGGACAAAAGTTTGTGTGGATGTGTGTTTCTATTCCTCTTGGATACATACTGAGGAGCAGAATTGCGGGGCTATATGCTAACTCTGTGCTTAACATTTGGAGGAACTGCTGGCCTGTTTTCAAAGTAGCTACACCATTTTACATTCCCGCCAACATGTATGAGGGTTTCAATTTCTTCTATACTTTTTAAGTTAAGATCTTAGTGCATATGAAATTGTGCCCCATAGCGTTAATGAGGTTATAAGTGTCACCAGCAAGACCCCCACTGACCCCAGGCTTCTTCACAGGAATGTTAATCCTTTCTTTTAGAGGCAAACAGCTGGAAGAGCTCCTGCTGGCCTAAACCAGTTAGAGCTCAACCTGCACAGATGGACCATAAAGTGTCCAACAGTTACCTCTACCTCCTTCTAATGTTAAACTCTCTACCCAAGTTGAAGCATGGATATACATATAGGCATGTTTCCTAAGTACAACATGTGCAACCTTATGCCCATCTCTACATATAATGACAGAACTCCTTCCGGAATATTCATCCTAATCCCAACAAACAGAACCCCCTGGCCCTCCCTCCCTTGTTCTGGGAGTCAGGACTTTAGAAGTTATTCCCCATGATCTCTTTATTCACTGCACATAGTTCCCAACTCCACTGGTGTAGTCTCTATCTGTGACTTGCCAAGGAGCAAACTCTCATTAGTTGGGTTACACATAGTTTTGTGTCCTGCTTTACAAACTACACGAGTGCTTCTCTCTTTAAAAGAATTTCTTCTTCTTTTTTTTTTTTTTTTTTAAGATTTTATGTATTTATTTATCTACTGTGAGAGAGCTGGGGGTGGGGGCGGAGGGGGAGAGAATCTCAAGCAGACTCCTTGCTGAGCCCTATGCAGGGGCTCAATCTCATGACCCTGAGATGGTGACTTGAGCAGAAATCAAGAGTCAGATGCTTAACTGACTGAGCCACCCAAGCGCCCCCTAAAAGAATTTCTTTTAAGGGTATATCAGTTGCTCAGGCTGCTGCAGCCAAGTACCATAGACTGGATGGCTTAAACAACAGAAATGTATTGTCTCACAGTTCTAGAGGCTAAAAAGCCTAAGATCAAGGTTCTGGCAGGGTTTGGTTTCTAGTAAGAACTCTTTCCCTGGCTTGCAAAGGGCTACCTTTCTGCTTTATCCTCAAGTGGCCTTTCCCCGGAGCACTTGTGAGAAAAGAGAGACATTTGGTCTCTCTTCCTCTTCTTATAAGTACACCAGCCTCAGATTACGGCTCCACCATTATGACCTTATTTAACCTTTACTACCTCCAAACAAAGTCACATTAGGGGTTAGGGCTTCAACATACAAATTTCAGGGGGGCAAAATTCAGTCCATAGTAATGGCTAAACAATAGTCTACTGAAAAATTCCATATGAAAATAATGCTCCAGGAGCAAGATACTAAAGTTAAGAAACTTTTTCCTTAAAATATATTATTTGCAAATTTCCTTTAAAATTCATTTTGTTGTGTTAGCTACATACCCTTCACGTCCAAGTGTGGATAAAAGTGTCTTTCTGAAATTTCTCACCTGCATCTACTTGCAATCTGGAAGAACAGACTTCACACTCTTTCAAAAGATATTTAAATTTTCTGTGTAGCTCAACTGTTGTTGTCTCTAACTCCATTTCTATGCTAAAGAAAATGATGCCTTTTACACCATTGAGAGCCTGAATAATCTTGAAAGTTTTCATATGAACTGATGAAGGAAAAGAGGCCATCCTAGAGTTAGCCTTATTGGAAGCTTCTACTAAGCAAAAAACTTTAGAATTCCAAAGAAAACTAATTGGAACCCTGAAGCAGATGGGAAAAGCAGAAATTTCAGAACACCTTTGTGACCTCATTACAAGCATAATGAAGGAGGAAACGATGGAGTTAATTAGAAAAGAGGCAAGAAAAAGATTAAATGAGAGTACAAAAACAACAAAATGTAACTCACAGAAAGGGAGGCATTCAGCAAGAAATAGAATATGCTGATCTCTGCAAAACTATTCAGAACCTAAGAAGATGGGAGCTAGAATCAAACAAAAGGAATATAAACCAGGTGGCCACTGAGGATGAAAAGTCTGTAGAAAATACAAAGGGCAGGCACCTGGGAAGAAACTGGCAGATATCTGCATCAAGCAAAAAATATAGCCCTAGTAGCCAGGGGAATTTAGCTGGTTATACAAGAGGAATCATTCTAAGTTGGGTGGCACTAATTGTGTACCTGTGTAGGTGATGGATAAAACTCATGAGTTTCTTAGCAGCCATAAAGAGACATTAGTCCACATTGGTCCTTTGCCACTTAAAACCATCTTAAACTATTGACATCTTTACTAATTTCCACTACGTGTAGAGACTGAAAATTACCTCTAAAGATCAATGATTATTTTCACAAGCAATATATGTCTTTCGGATATAGTCTGTAGACAGTAAATTTTAAAACTTGTTAATAAGGTGGCATTTTACACATGCAATTTGTCCATCTATCTACGACTCACATTTGTTTTGACAGCAGCAAAGAGATAGCGTCATAGTCCCAATTTCACTGCAAAAGTTTCTGATAAACATAGACTGCCATGCTTTATGATTCAAATATAATCATGTTCCTTGTGTAGACTGACGGTTTAGATTGTGAGGAATAAGAGAAGGGATCAGGGAATTACTCAGTTTATACGAGCCAAATTCTAGCAGGTTCAGCCCCAAATCTTGTTTCTGAATTATATAGATGCATTAGATATGATGAGTACACAGACTAGATATTTTCCACATATTTTTTTATTTATATTTAAAATAATTCATATCTACATGCTGTGGTTGAATTGAACATGAAACCATGAGATATCATTTGCTATAATTCACCTTAATACCACAGCAGTAATAAATTTAAGGCTCCAGGTTTTCACTCATGCACTGCCCCAGGGATGTCCAAGCACCAAATTGAACTGGCCAGTCATTTTTGCTATACTTATCCAGCTCTGTGTATCCAGAATGTAGGATTTCTTCCAGCTCATGATTGATACATGAATAATGTAGAGGATACATTTCTCACATGTACCACATCTTTAAACCTCTCACAGCCACTACATTTTAAAGGTAAATGAAAAGTTAATGCTGCAAACTTCCTTTACAGTGTAAAGGAAGAACTGAAAATTTGAAATATAACCAGAGAAAAGGGTCAAATTATTTTGAATATGATTTTTGCAGAGTTGATTTTACTCGAGACAAAGGTAGTATCTTGTTGGAACTTATTTAAGAATTTATACCATGACAGTCTACATTACTTAACGCCATCATGACAATTGTTTCCTAGCAATTAGTATCTCCTAGAAAGTCAGAACCTCATTTTACCTAGTCCACAAATCTCTTTAATCACTCCACCTCCAAACCCTTCCAATTAACTGCCTGGCCAATTCCAAAGCTTAAAATTCCTAATTATTCTCTTCTGCTCTGAGACAGTAAACAATTTCTTTAAAAAAAAAAAGTCAGATAGCAATATGGACTGGCTTCCACAAACTCCTACTATGTGTTTTTCCTGAATGGCTTTTAACTTCCAAGATTGCTACCACCGAATCAATAGCACCAGCTGTCCACATGTCAGCTCTGGAATCATTCCTGGCCCATCTTTTTTATAACCTCATCCTAATCTTTTTCAAGTTTTTTTTTTTTTTTTTTTTTGTTAATAACTTTGGCTCCTTATGTAGATTTCTCTCTTGACTGGCCACTTGGATTTAAACTGTGTTTTGTTTTGGTGTGGGGGGGTAGTTTTATGTTTTTTTTTTTTTAAAGATCTATTTATTTTATTTTTAGAAAGAGGGAGAGAAAGAGAGCGGGGTGGGGGTGGGGAGAAGAGGGACAGGGAGAGCGAATCCTAAGCAGACTTGGTACTGAGCACAGAGCCCAAGGCAGAGCTTGATCCCACAACCCTGAGATCACAATCTGAGCAGAAACCAAGAGTTGGACGCTTAACCAACTCTGCCCCCAGGCGCTCCTAAACTGGATTTTCAACTGTAGTTATTTGATTTTGGCTTTGCTTTTTGATAAGCCACATTCAGTGCAAAATACACTATTTACTCTTTGAGGATAGGTCTTAGTCACCTTTAATTCCCCCACACAAAGATACCATTGCAGTCACTGAATGGTATCCTGACCCTATCACCTACCTGAAAAGTTCCTACCTAACCTGGTGCTCCTTCTTGGCTCCTTCCAGGTGGGGATCCATTCCAAATATTTTTCTTTCTTTTTTTTTTTTAAGTTTTTTTTTTTTAAAGGTTTTATTTATTTATTCATGAGAGACACAGAGAGAGAGAGAGGCAGAGACACAGGCAGAGGGAGAAGCAGGCTCCACACAGGGAGCCCAATGTGGGACTTGATCCCAGGTCTCCGGGATCACGCCCTGGGCCAAAGTCAGGCGCCAAATCACTGAGCCACCCAGGGATCCCATTCCAAATATTTTTCAATCTTATTCAGGCCTCAACATTACTTGATAATCCTTTTCCAATTTCTGGTTTAATTTTATCATGTTTCCTTCTGTGTTCCTCCCAGCTTCTACCATTCTCCAGAGAGTTGCCAAACACTCTACTAGACTAGACACCCTACTCCACTAATCAGTCCAAAGTCATTCAACAATATAAAGGCTCTCACCTTCTTAACATTCTAGGGGCAAGAATCATTTTCTCAAGAGCTGAGTTTGGAATGTCCATCTGGAGCCCTAATACTTGATGCTACTTGCAGGATCCTTGCAAGAATGGCAAAAACAAGGTGGTCTCCAAACTTAAGGCCCCCCTCCCCCATCTGGAGTTCTGCTAGCTAAATTGGTTTTGTTTGAAATAGATGGAAAAACTTAATAAAGTGTGTAAAACATTGAGGTACAAAGAAGGAAAAAGGGGTTACTGATATCAAATTGAGCTCATGAAGATCTTGGAAAACATTTTAAACATTCATCAAACAAGGCCTGAAAGCCAGCATCAGTCTCTAGGAAAAGTATGAGTAAACAAGCAGCAGTGAGAACTGGGTATACCAGGATGACCGTGCAAATAGAGCAGGGTGGGGAATAAAGGCATGCCTCTCCTTTGGTGGAGCTGAGCTAGGTGACAGCAATGCAGGGTGATGACAGGGGTAGAATGAATAGGATTGACTGAGTCCAGAACAAAGTGTCAACAAGGCCTCTGCTCTCACAGCAGAGGGGAAGAGAGGAAATAAGCCCACATTATTAACAAATCCTGCTCCTTTTAAAATAAATCAGGAATTCTATTGTTATAAATTGAAACATAGTCTTACACATTTTATTCTTATTCTTATTCTAAATCAGAATTACAGGCATGAAGCAACTATGTTCTACATTATATATGAAAGTTTCATGGACATATTTGGCAGCAGGTGGAAGGCATAAGGGTACAATAATAACACCACCATTGTACCTATATAGTATTTTATCTCATGCTTTTGGACAAAATAGTTAATTTTAAAATAACAGTATATATGTATAGTATTTTGTTATATAATAACAAAGACTATAATACTATATACATATATAAAATCTCTCTCTATATATACATACATATGTATGTATATATTTATATATATAGTATAATAACCAATACTATAAAATGATATTTGTCTCCAAGCCTTCCACTAAAAGACCTATCATCTTCCTTTCACTTCTGGCTGGCTTCTAAGTTCTTCACACAACTCTTTGTGTGTGATTGGACTTTTAAGAGTACTTTTCTACTCAGTGAAGACCTTGCTCTGTGGTTCCTCTTTTCACTGCTTAAAAAGAGAAGCCATCCCTTTAGCCTCCGAGGCTACTGCTGCTTTTTGCTTCTCTACCTCCATTATCACCCCAGTATCAGTGTTCAGGAACATATTCTGCTCATTTATCTCATCCACTCTCAAAGCTTTCTCAATAGAACCAAAACTTCTATTGCACAGTCGCCTGAAAGCAACCAGGTAAACATCAGTTCACATTTTCAAATCTCAAATATTATGCAACGTGCAAGTAAATAGAGATTAGGGACCTGCTCATTCCAGCTTCCCTAGAGAACTACAGCAAAGAAAGACAGTCTGTATTGTAGGCAATCACTTACTGTGTACTCAGGTACATAGATCATCACAGAGGAAAATTTTTTAAAAAGTTGATGGCACGCAAAGGCCACTGAATAGTCTACTGGGGTTATCTTTAGGTTCAAAACCTGTGGAAGGCAGGTAAGTATGAAGATGGAGGAAGTAGTAATGGACAGGAAGGGATGAAGAGGAGGAGAAGGAAGAAAATAATGGTGTTCTTATTTGAAAATACATATGATACCACCTATATATAAATTGACTTAATGAAACGAAAAGTATATTTGGAAAACAACCACTGCTCAGTTAGAACCTAGATAACCACTTACCTTGATGGCTTATTTCATTCCCACAGTTGTCACTTTCCCCTAGCCATAGAGATACAGGTTGTCAAATAGAAGATACTGTAAGTTTACCTACGTGTCACTTAAGCTTTTAGCCATGTATAAATACTTGTGTTGTTCTACTTCTCTTCCAAGGCTGTAGTGCCTAATCAAACCTTGGTTTTCTGAGGGAAACCAGTGTTTAACAAATGTTTAAAGATTATAGAGTTAGTGATCCTTCAGAATGCAAAGTAATACAATTAGGATTCTTTTAAATGGTGCTGTACTACTCTTTCTGAGACTACAGACTATAACTTCATTTCTGTAAAACGTTTATAGTATATGTGTGTGTGTATATAACTTTCGAAATGTAACCATTTGATATTTTAAATTTCCTAATACTAAGCGTGAATCGATTTCAAGTAATAGAGTTCTTTTGCTTCAGCTAATTCTTTGGTCTCTGTCTTTAATGTCTTAGTGCCACATGATAAGTGCAATTCAAACTGAAATAGAGCTAGATAACACAGTATGATATAATTAGAAAACTCTTGTCCCTTGCAAATATAGCATAAATGTCTCTGAAAGAGTTAATGTAATTTCCAAAAATACCAAGCCAGGGACTATAGGAAAGCAGTGAGAAAACTGGTTCAATATGCTATTGATTTGTGGAATTCTTGAGTTCAGAGCAAGAGTTCCCCACTTGGTCTATATAGATCTAGGTATTCCTGGAACCAATATCCATAGTTCAGACACAGCTCACTAGAGATCCAGCAATCTCTAAACTTTGACTAAATTAATTGCAGGATGGTTTGGTTACAGATGCACAAACAATGGTGCCAATGTGCTCCTGTAAACCTTAGACCCTCCCATGCTAACCATCTTGCTGTGAAATGTCCAGATATACCCCAGGAGCAAAGTAAATAATGGGATTTAATAAAAGCAAATAAAGTTTAACATGTTTAACGTTTTGAATCCATTTCTTTCCCTAATATAGCAGCAGAAATTTAAAGCAAATGCTTTAATTGTGCATTTCCTCTGGCCAGTCTCATTCTAACATTAAAACAGTTCCTCCTACAACTGTGTCACTCCCACCTGCCAGTACTAATGTAGTTACAGGTCCAAATTTAAAGTATTATGGAAGTTGGTGTTCCTTTTCAATGTACATTTCTATATACAAACAGGAAGAAGTTAAGCCTAGACAAAAATCTGCATCTCTTAAGACATTTGTCCTTTTTGTTTTTTGAAGTATAATTAACATAGGACATTTTGTCTTAAGCATTTTCCTCACACTTCTTAATCTTCTTCATAAAATTGCTTTGTCAAATAAAAGCTGCTAAATTCTTAACAAAAATAGCAGAAGATTGTAAATAAATAAAGAACAGTTAAATAGTTCCTTGTTCCAAATTAATACATTTCTCATTATATTTTGTCAGTGTAGTTACAGCTTAACAGATATAAAAGGGCTCTCCGAAGCAGCAGTGTAAACAATAAATATTATCTAAAAATGAAACTCATTTTATTAGCTATTTAGGACTTTCTATTTCTTTTGGCTAATAAAGTGAATAATTCAAATATTACATTTGAAGCTGAATCATAAATCCATCAAAGAAGCTTATTTTCCTTAAATCCCAACTTCCAAAACATATGGAAAATTGCCTTAAGGTAGAGAAAGTTGTTGCCTTTATCACACTGTGCATCTAAATTCCCAAGATGATTGATTTAACGAGGTTTGCACATTAGAAAGCTTTTCCATTGTTACAATAAGAGGAAATCACAAGAAAGATTAATGCCCTCCCCATGGTGCCACTGTATTAAAATGTCTTTGAAATGTCTTCACTCCAGGAGCACTTCCTACCCATGCCAGTGCTTAGTAAAGATGGTCTCAGTGTAAAGAATTTATTAGCAATGGCGATGAAGCTGTTGTGCTGGAAATAAATACCTGTGACATGCTTACTTTCAGAGAGAAGTATAAGCCAGTCAGTTTCCAAACAAAATTTGATTTCATGGCTTGGTTACAAGGAGAGCACATCTCTGAGGTGCTTGCAAGTGAGGCCACCCACAGGTCTGCCATGGTATCTAGGATCTTGTCACAACAATGCAGTGTTAGCAAACGGGAGCTCAGCCGAGCAATCCTCCTATCACTTGGAAAGCTTCTCACACTTAGAACCTTCCTGGTGTTTTCTCTGAAGTGACAATGTTTTTCTTACCCTTACCTTCCCTCTTCTTCACAGACACAGAAGAAAAGAAAACATTTCAATCCACTCTTACAAATCACTGGGATGATGACATACACACATGAATCTGTCCCTTCCTACAGATTATATGTATATATACGATTATATAAAAGAGGTGACTTCAGAGAATAATTTTTTTGAAAACCTAATTAAGCCCTATATAGCATATGTAATCAATCATTCCACTAATAACATTAACAGGGCACCAATCATGTGCCTGGTATTGTGCTAAATGCTGGGATACACACATGAAACAATTTATGAACCAAGAAAATATTACTATTACATGAAGTAAAATAATAAAGCCCAAAGAGTGTAGCCCATAGAACAACAAAATAAGTTAGAAATATTGCAAAGCAACAGAATTGTGACGGACAGTTACTAAAATGTGCATGGCATAGAAAGACAACTGTTGGCACAGATCAAATATTAAATCACCAACCACAAAAGCAGGAAGGTTTCTATGTATCACTTCAGTCTTACTCCCTGGCATTCATGCATTTCTGTTTCTTTGCCTTGACTCATGCTCCCTTGGTTTGGAATGTTTTCTCTCCTCTTCATCAATCCAAGGGATGCTCTCCTTAAAGAGCCAGCTAAAACCCCACTTCCCCATGTGGCAACTCCAAACCCCAGCAACCTCTTTCTTCTGTGAATTCTTAATACTTTTCCTAATCTCCACCTTATATTTTGGCAAATGTCCTATACTGCTTGCTATTGTTTTCCTAGGTTAATTTTACAATCTTAACTACCTTGCAACTGTAACTTCTACCTCCCCACAATACTTATTACAGAAGTGAACACATTATTACATGCATTTAATAAATATCTGACAATTTGATTTGTGCCAGGATGGCCTGTTACCAAAAGGTTTCATGAGGTTACAAAAAAGTTGAGAATTACAGATTAGAAACATGTATTTACTCGCCACTTTGAAGTAAAACATGAAAACAATTATCAAAATATATAGAAAACTCAGACATTGAGGTACAAATAATAGAGAGGTAAGCATTTAATTAGGTCATCAGTTTCAAACAGTAAAGATAAGAATTATGAAAAATCCACAAACACATATAACAGGAACAAATATTAATGTGAGAATTCATAGCCTCTTTGCCTTACTCCAAAAATTCTAGCATTGCTTCCTGGACATCTGCTTCCCTTGCATTGGAAAAGTTAAGATATACTCTGTAGATTAACGGAGATCATGAGACTATTGGGCACAGAGGCAGAAGCAAGGAATCTATACACATGAGGCATTCGGGGAAAGAATTAAAGAGAGGATCAAGAGCAGGGCACTCGGGTGACGCAGTTGAGTAAGCAGCCAACTCTTGGTTTCAGCTCAGGTCAGGATCTCAGGGTCTGTGACATCCATCCCCATGTGGCTCCATGCTCTGTGGGGAGTCTGATTGAGATTCTCTCCCTCTCTTTCTGCCCCTCTCCCCCTCATCTCTCTAAAATAAATAAATATTAAAAAAAAAAGAGAGAGAGAGAATCAAGAAAAAAGCTATTGAGGAAGCTGCTGGTAAGAGAGGTAGGGGTGAAAACAAAAATTAGGTTTTCAGTTCTATTCAGCTACTACTGAGCAGAAAGACTTGGAAAAGTTATTTAAACTCTTTAAATTACAGATTTCATGTTTGTAAAAATCAGAGTAGTAAAACCTAGCACACAGTGTTGTTGGGAGGATTAAATGAGTTCTTAGCCTATCATTGATTCTCATTAAATGGAGTAAATTTAACAATATTATTATCAATAGCAGGTTTTGAAATTTTGACTGATAATTATTTAAAAGAAAAAAATGTATAATTTATTCCTACTTGAAAATGTTTCATCTTACATATCAGTATATCCGTAGGCAAGTTATAAGAACTGGGCATAATTGGAGGAGTTAACTAGACCAGAGACTCATCCAGTGTGATGATAGTGCAGAGTGAAGCCAGGTGAGCCGGGCAGACAGTAAACTTTCCACACATCTCCTTTCTCTCTATTTTGCAGTTCACCTTTCCCTTTCTTTTCACTATTTCAACAAGCATTGTTGCCCTCTTCCTACTTAAATCCTACAGTCACCTAATCCTCTTTCCCTACATTTTTGCATGTTCTCTTTCATCTACTCTATTACCTACACATATTGCTCCTGGGACCACAGAAATGCAAAAATAAAAAGAAAAGTATTGACTTTCTGCATGTAATAAACTGAACCACATGAAATCATCATTTTGTAGGTAAAATCTAAACAAATAAACAGTATGTTTATAATAGTATGCCTACAACAAATATCTCCTAATGCTCTTACTATCTTGAGGTTGTGAAAAATGAAGATAACTTCACTTTGGTAACATTGCAAAGTCATGTTCAAAGTGTGGTGAAATTTCAGTTGGTTTTGAAAAACCTTAAAACTTCCTTGCATTTGGCCAAGATGTGACTACAATTTGTTTTTTTTTTTTTTTGTGACTACAATTTGTAAGCCAAAAGCTTTTTCAAAAAATAAGCCATAAAAAACGGGTATGTGCGGATATACAGTTAGGATTCTTTGGTTTTAAGCAATAGAATGCAACTCTGGCTAACTTACGCCTAAAAAGTAATGCAAAGAAAGGTAAAGGATAGTTTATAGAATTTTTAAAAATCTGAACAATCAGTTCTTGGAAAAAAGAGAAGGTCAATCATGAGATCTCAGGAGCAGAAATTCATATTTAGAATCCTTAGGGCGTTCCTAAGAATGGTAAAACTCCACTTTAAAAAAAGTTAATAGAATTTATTGTTTTAAAGATTTATATATTTGAGAGAAAGAGAAAGAAAGAGAGCGCACAAGCACTCACACACACCTGAGCATGCAGAGGGAGAGAGAGACTTTTTTAAAAATATTTTTATGGTTTCAGTGTAATTAATATTCTGGGTACATCTTACCTGTTTCTTAAAGTATTTAAAACATTTAATACAATCTTAAAGTTTAGGCCTCTGATTTTAATGAAATGTTTAGTGTATTTAAATTTGAAATCAGTGGGTTTTTTTGTTTTGGTTTTATTTAAATTCAAATTAGTTTACATATAGTGGGATTTTTTTTTCTTATTTATTCTTTTATAGGGGTATATTCCATAAGTTTCCCCCATTATCAGTGTCCCCCCCAGAATGATACATTTGTTACAATAGATGGATCTACAGTGACACATCATTTTCACCCAGAGTGCAGAGTTTACACGAGGTTTCACTCTTGGTATTGTCCATTCTATGAGTTTTGACAGATGTGCAATGACATGTATCCCCCATTCTGGTGTCATACAGTGTAGTGTCATTCCCCTAACAAATCCTCTGTTTTTCACCTATTTATCCCTCTTTCCACCAACCCCTAGCAAATAATCTATTATTATGACATGATCTTGGCTTTCCTCTGAACTCTCTCTCTCTCTCTCTCTCTCTATATATATATATATATATATATACTTTTTTTCCCCTCAACTCTCAGAAAACCAACATAGAACACTCCTTTTCGTTAGACCTAATTTTCTTCCTACTCACATATTGCCCCATAATCAATCCCTTAATCTGATCTCTTATGACTTCACATATGTGAACAAACCAATGAGGAATCTGACCCTAGGTATTCAAGACATCACCCTCATATTGTATAGGAAAGATACAAACAAAATGTACTCATCCAGGCTTTTTAGGATTTGTTTTTTTCCACTAACCAGTTGTTGATGAATGGCACATTAGTGCAACACTGCCAGCTGAGATGCCATGTGGAAAAGAGTGAAAGAGGACCCAGGGATTTTGCTAATGTCACTCCCTCTTCATGCCCCTCGGCCCTGCTGTGGTGTGGGTATTTGTCTCCCTAGCGCCAGCTTCTGTTTACTAAGTGTGAGATGAAGGTTGAACATCAGCTAGTAAGGTCATTTGTCATCCTTAGGATGTGCCAATGAAATGACAGTGAAAGTTCCTTTCTCTTTGGTGAATTCTTCCCCCATTAATTGTATACATATGATCCAGCAAAATGCAATTTCTAGTGCCTTCTCTCAAATCTGTTCTTTCCTCAGAGTGAGATGTCTACAGATTTCTGGCCTTGTTTTGCAACATAGTCCCATTCACACAAATATTTTGGGGATATTAAAGCAAAATAAGCCACTAAAAAAAAAATAGAATATAGCTAACTTGGGATAAAATCCTGTATTATGGAAATCTGAGCCATCTCTGCTAAAATTATCTTCCCAATGTTCTTCTATGCTTCAATCTCACACAGAGGTTTCAAATATTCACCAGGTACCTTGGGTAGCAAGACCTTGGGTATTGAAATCAACCCCAGGAAAGGTTTCAGGCTGTGGAATCTTAGAACAATGGCAGGCCATTGAAAAAGAAGGAAGTAACACAAGGTAAATTCACTATTACAAATTGCAATGGATTTGGTTAACATTAAAAATAGATTCAAAGAAACTAAAGAGTACTCAGAATACACAGGTAAAGGGTAAGGTTTATTTTAGTAAATTCAGTTAACTTGCTAGTGATCAAAAAACAAGCAGGTAACAATCCCATGCAGATAGACAGTAGTGTTCCACCTTACATTGTTATTGCCTACCCACTAGCAATTTATCTGCTTTTTCTTTACTAAAACCACCCAATTCACTCAAATATTAGGTCAGCCATGTTCTTCTCAAAAGACTGGGTTTGTGTGATTCAAGTCAATTTTGGTAATTTCATTTCCCTTGCAAGTGATTACTTTAAAAAAGGGCATGTGTTGCACAAGTGCAAATAAGAAGTAAGGAAAATTTTTGAAAATGGTTGATGGGTGGATTTCATCACTCTTGGGATGCCTGGGTGGCTTAGCAGTTGAGCACCTGCCTTTGGCCCAGGATGTGACCCTGGAGTCCCAGGATCAAGGCCCATGTTGGGCTCCCTGCATGGAGCCTGCTTCTCCCTCTGCCTATTTCTCTGCCACACTCTCTGTGTCTCTCATGAATAAACAAATAAAATCTTAAAAAAAAAAGAAAAGAAAAGAAATTCATCACTCTTAAAAAAGGAACGGGAGAAAGTAAAATATTAGGAAAAGAAAGTATAAAGCATGTATTCTCTCTCTCCTGAATTTTGAGTAACCGAATAGTTGATGAGGAAAAATTCTTTATTCAAGAATTCCAATTAATAAATACAACCATTAAGAGATAATGAAGCTAGGCAACAAGCATCAGTAGATGCCAAAATATTATGCAAAAGTTGACATGGAATTTTATAAAGAATGGAACTATTGACAGCTTCCAAATTCACAGATGAATCATAATATCACTAAAAGTAGAACCACCAGACATTATCTGTGCTCTGATTTGAACTTTTAGGAAGTATCCAGTATCACTTATGTAATATTCTTGGAAAACAAAACAAAAGTAAATCTAAATCTGTTAAAGTCTCTATATTTAAATGTCTAGTTTGGAAATATAAGGAAGAAGATCAAGTTAAATGCATCACCAGGAAGCAATCAGCCCAATCCAGAATATGGATAGTCTACAGGATAAATGACACAGATCCTTCAATAAAACAAATAGAAAGAGACAGTTAAAGACTAAATAGGCTTAGAGAAATATAACAACCAAGTTCAGTGCCTGGGCCTTATTTGAACACCTTTATTTTTTCTCTAGATAGTTGGGGAAAAATTGAACACAAATTAGTGTATAAATGATTTTAAGGAATTACTATGACTTTTATATGGAATAAAGACATTATAGTTAAGTAAAAATGTCCATATTTGCTAAATGCATGCTGAAATGTTTATAGGCAAAATATGTGATGCTTGATGTAATATACTTAAAAAAAGGAGAGGAAAGAAATAAATGAAACAGATTGGCAAAATGTCAGTAACAATTAATAAGTAACAAATGCTCTATTATTTCAGATAATTGTAAGGTGAGTTTCCTATTATTTGCAGCCAAAAATATCCTATGTCATCCTAAGTGTTACATAAAGTTATTATATTGCTGTTTTAAAAATTCTCTTTTTAATTAAACAAGTAATTGCACATTCATTGAAACAAGTGACTACACACTCTTTGAAAAGGAAAACAAACAATAGAAAAGAATATAGGGCACAGAGTTATTACTTCTCTTCATGGTCCCCCCAATCTCTTAGTCCTTATCAGATGTGACCACTAACACATTTTGATTTAAATGTCATTGGAATATCTGTACCTATGTTTGCCTAGATCATACCGCTTGTGAGGACTGCTTTGTGAGTCCCTGTGCCTGTGCATCTGTGTGTATCCTCGTGTGGGACATAATCCTTTTGGCACAAAGGACTTATCTTTTCATTCACCTATAATTATCTCCCCAAGTGGCTAATGTAGCACTAAAATTTCACCCGGCACTCAGTAAACAGTTGTTTATAGGTGATACTGATGTTAACAAGAATAACTAGGCTTATAAGAATTATTTCCAAACTGCACACAAATTGAACTCCGAGTCTGAAAACGCAGTATTGCACCTTCCCCATCCCCACAGAAAAATAACAATAGAACACAACCAAAGACACCAGCAGGTGTGCAACATGCAAATGGCAAGCATGGAAACTAAAGTGACTGACATTCTGAAGACATTTTCCAGCAAGATAAATTGTCAAAGCTGAGAACATTTGAACAGCAGGGCACAGCAAAGAGGCATTACATCTTCACATTTCAAGTCATTTGGCTGTGCACAGCAGAGTTACTTGTAAAACTTAGTAAAGAGAAATCTACATTAACTGTTGAGCCATCCATAGGACTGCATTTGGTTAGGAGAGAGGGCATATGTGCCCATCTGTTCCGGATCTAGCTACCTTCCCAACCTTCCCTCTCTTGTCATTTTTAGAATGTAAACATTTTGAATGTAGGGAGGAACTGGGTTCTGTGGTATGTTCTGAACAGTTTCCAGCACTTCGAGCACTTAGAACATTTTTAAGGAATAACAACATTTTGCATTGGACTGGAGGGAATAGAACTTCCCCTTCATTTGCTAAAATGAGAATATCTTTTATTCACCAAAAGCTGTTCTTTGGCTGACCAATTTAGTAAAAGAATAAAGAACTCCTCCTCTCATGCTTAGAAGAGACCTGTTCTTAAACAATGAAATGGTAATTCAAAGAGACATGTAGCAGCAGACAGCCAGTTTGTAAAAGTATTTCTCTGAACAAGAAACATAGTTGTGGAATGTAGATGCTCAGTTGGGCCCAGCCAGGGGTTCTGTTTTGAAAGGTTCATACTCTCTAGAGCAGAAGTAGGAAAAAAAGTGTGCAGTATTTGGCCAGTTGTTCATAAAAGGGACAGAAAACTTTTGATTCCACATGCCCAAGTTTCAAAAGGGGGAGTGGGTTGGCGTCAGTCTTGTAGAATCTTTAAGAAGTATTAGTAACCTGTTTCTTAAAAAGAAAATAAAAAATTTTTAAATCTCATTTGAATTTATCCTACAGATATCATTGCTGACGTGTGAAACAGGTATAAAAATAAAGTATGTCATTATGCACTGTAATAGTGAAATATTGGAAACAGTATAAAAATCCACTAAGAGGGGACCAACCGAGTGACTTATACAGCATTTATATAGTGGAATACTACGTAGCTATAAAAAAGAATGGAAAAGTACTCTATATAGTCACAAAAGGATTTGAGTGCTACAATGCTAACCTTTAAGAAAAATACAGAATAATGTGTGTAATATAGTGACAGCTTTATGATAAAAAATGGTAAGTACCTGTATTTGTAGCAAGTATATGCATCAACAAAACTCTGTAAGGGCACATTTAGAAACCTCACAGTAACTACCTGGCAAAGAGTAGGACCAAGCATGTGAAAAAGGACTGGAGGGCTGCTTTTCATCATGTAGTTTTTCATAGTTTCTCATTTTGAATCACAGAGCTCTTAATAATTTTAATGAAGTTTCTTATAAACCTTTATTAAAATGTAAAATCAATTACAGACTAAATTTCTTCTTTAGAATGATTTTTTAAATATATTCTTCCAACTACTACAAAAGGAAGGCCATGCTGCCTCTCCTGATTGCCTCAAAAAATAAAAAATAAAAAATAAATCAGAGCTAGTAAAAGGATTTAAGTGTACAATACACTATTTTTCCCTAGACAGCTGATAACCTGAATATATAAATATTTGAAATGGTGAGTTGCTAATGTAAAATGAAAGATGTAACCTCAGGGGTAGAACTGAATTCACAAGGGAATGACTACAATTTAGAGGAAGAAAAATACATATAGTCAGACTAATGCTGAAACCTCAATTGTGTCCACAGAGACTGTAAACAAGAAGTCTAGGTGAGTGACAAACATTATAAGATCTTCAACAATGAATGCTAGTTTATATGCTCCATTCCATTTATGTCAATAACACTTATATTTATGGAATATATAGATGGCCTCACCCAAAGGCCCTATTACCATAGAAAATAAAAGTGTGGGATAAAGGGCAACTTTGCCCCTCGTCCCTGGTGAAAATAAATTGTTGAAGATACAACCTAGTCAAAGAATAAATGCCTAAAGGCCTCTGTTAAAAGTTTTAACTTAATTTCTGAAACCTTTTGTTGCATCTTTATTTTCTGTTATTTCTCAATTGTTTTGAAAATAAGTACCCATACTAGTAGGGGAAATAAGAGCTATATTAGGTTCTGTCAAGGCAATATGGATCCTTTTCCCTCAATAATAACACATAACAAAACAATTCAAGTACTATTGTTGCCTTCATTTCACTCTTTTATTTAAAAAATGTTTAAGAGGGGCACCTGGGTGGGTCAGCAGTTGAGCATCTGCCTTTGGCTCAGGTCATGATCCCAGGGTCCTGGGATCAAGTCTCACATCAGGCTCCCCATTGGGAGCCTGCTTCTCCTTCTGTTTATGTCTCTTCCTCTCTCTGTGTGTCTCTCATGAATAAATAAATAAAATCTTTTTTTAAAAAATTAAAAAATGTTTAAGAAAATCACCAATACTTTTTAATATTAATTAAATGAGAAATAAACCAATGTTACACTTTAAAATGCAATGAACATAAATGATAAACCAGTCAACATTACTGTATTTGCTATTTAATTTATAAGATACTAATTATAAATGTAAATCAGGATAATGGAGGTATAATGTTTTCTTAAGTGATAAATAATTACATATTGTGATTCATATAAAAATATTGCATTTAGGGGGATCCCTGGGTGGTTCAGCGGTTTAGCGCCTGCCTTTGGCCTAGGGCATGATCTCAGGGTCCCAGAATCGAGTCCCACATCAGGCTCCCTGTGTGGAGCCTGCTTCTCCCTCTGCTTGTGTCTCTGCCTTTCTCTTTCTCTCTCTCTCTGTGTGTTTCTCATGAATAAATAAATAAAATATTTTTAAAAATCTTGCATTTAAAAATGAAATCACTTTTTCAAATCAAGGAAAATATACTTGGGAAGATTGGAGCCTCTCCAAATGACACCTAGAAGCATAAACATGAGTTAATAATCTGAGCGTCACTTCAATTAAGTGTTTGTGAGGCGTCAGATGTACAAGAAACTATGGGGAAGAACAAGGGGAAAACATGCCTCAACAAATTATTGTTAAAAGATATTTTATTTCTATATATGATTTTGAGGTTTGTTTTAAATCAGTAATCTTTCCTAAAATCCAGACCACAGTATATCATTGAAATTTATACCCAAGTGGCTATTAATAGTTGCAACTTGAATTATAAAAGGCTCTTCAACAATTTGGGTATGCCGTACTGTGGACAAAACAAACAAAAATCCAAATACAAAAGTACAAGTGCAATCACTCATCTTAATATTTTGCTCTATGTCTCTAAATATCTGAAAGTAGAAGTAAAAACTCTTGAGGACTGGAAAGCTCTTAGAGGTTTCGGTAATCCAGCAATCCTTGACAGATGATCATTTACACTGGATAATTGGTGAGTGCTCTCAATGATGGGAAATTAACAGCCAACGGTTCCTTGCTGAATAGTTCTAATTCTTATTGGAAAGGTTTTCCTGGTTCCAATAACTAGCCCCCATACCTTACACCAATTATTCCAAAGTAAACAACAAAAAATTCTCTTTCCCCAACATGGCAGCCTTTCAAATATTCAAACATTGCTGACATGTACCCAGGTTGTTTTTGGTTCCAAACCAAACACCTTCACATTATTCAAGTGTTTTCTTATACTTTCCAGACTTTCTACCTTCTACCTTCCCCCTTTCTCTTTGATATTCTCGTATGTCAACATCCCTCCTAGTATGACACCTAAACCTGAATATAACACAAGTTTGGTCTAACTAGCAAACACTGCCCCAGGAAACGTCTCTCTCTTGATGGGGATCATGCCATGCCTCAACTAATGCAGCCTGTAATTATATGCCTTAGCAGTCAAAATGTATTTTCTTTGTCTCATATTGCATTTAGGATTAACCACAATGCTAATAAGGTCTTGGCAATATGATACTTTCTGACTATTTATATTATTTTAATAATCATAGGACTTAACATTAATATCTGCAAAATTTTATCTGATTGGTTTTATTCCATTTTTCCAATGAGTATTAATCTTGTTATCCAATATATTCACTGTACCTCAAAGTTTATTTTAATTGTATTTATAAGTTTGGGAACTGTTTCCAAAGCAGTAAAAAAATTAAATTAAATTTTTTTGCATTTAGTTCACAATTATATATAATCCCAGTTAATTGCATTATCATGTATTTCATTATCTGCTCAAAAAGCATATAATGAGCAATTGTCAAGTGAACAAGCCAGTCTCTACCATGGAATATTGCTGACCCATCAATTTAGCAATCCCTTAAGAGAAATGAAAATGGCATTACTTAGAAAGGACTTTTTGCTAGTGAATACATGCTGCCACCCAGAGATTATATTTCACATTTCTATGCATCATGTACAAACTTATTTCTTCACCAAAAAAAAAAAAAAATCTACACATATGACCATAGAATTTGGAATGCAAATGTTCTGAAGTGTGAGATTTTCAAAAACCTAAACACTAATGAAATTACTAAGAACAATCAAAAGAAGGAACAGAATTCAAGGAGGATTGATTACTCAGTTCCAGTTATATTTGGATATCCTCTACCCAGTTCTATCTCCCGTGTAGTAATAACATAAGATATTCCAGAAAAGATAGGCTTCTTTTAAACATGAATCTTATTAATGTTATTCAAAGTTGCATGTGTGTTTGTTTAAACGGCTACTCTTCTGTCAACACTTTTTATCTTCTTGGCAAATAGAGGAAGATGCTAGTCACAAAGTACTCTTCTTTATGATAGTATCTATGGTGAGCAAATGAATGAACTAATAAACAAGAAAAAGATGGGAGAGAGGGAGTGAGAATTTTGTTTACTAACAAATTAGTCCTGGTTTTTTAAAGATTTTATTTATTTTTGAGAGAGAGAGAGAATCAATGAGCAGAGGGAAGGGCAGAAGGAAAGGGAGAAGCAGACTCCCTGGGGAACCTGATGTGGGACTCGATCCCAGGGTCCTGGGATCAGGACCTGAGCTGAAGGCAGATGCTTAACTGACTGAGCCACCCAATTGCCCCTACTAACAAATTAGTCCTGTAGCTCTCTCTCTCTCTCTCCCTCTCTCTCTCTTTTTAAGATTTTATTTATTTATTCATGAGAGATACACAGAGAGAGGCAGAGACATAGGCAGAGGGAGAAGCAGGCTCCCTGCAGGGAGCTCAGTGCAGGACCCAATTCCAGGACCCTGCGATCACGACCTAAGCCAAAGACAGAGCTCAACCACTGAGCTACCCAGGCGTCCCTGTAGCTCTTTTTATTAGGGTATAAATGCTTTCCTTAAGTGGCTTATCTTGGGAGAGTGAATTCACTAAGGAGAGGGGCACAGAGGCAGTGAGAAAGAGGTATACCAATGACAAGACAATACCATCCAAATCTTTCACACAAGTTCTTGGACAGAGTTGGTTAACTTACTCCAAAAGAATTTTTAATTTTTAATAATGGGATATAAACCCTTTGAAATCTAGTCTGTGGATTATTTTTTTTAAGATTCTATTTTGTTTATTCATGAGAGACAGAGAGAGAGAAAGAGAGATAGGCAGAGGGAGAAGCAGGCTCCACGCAGGGAGCCTGACGTGGGACTCGATCCTGAGACTCCAAGATCATGCCCTGGGCTGATGGCAGGCGCCAAACTGCTGAGCCACCTAGTGATCCCCCAGTCTGTGGATTAATACAGAAACATCACAAGCCAGTTAAGAGACAGTGGTGTACCTATATGTAACATTTTAGAAGTCTTAATTAAAATTGTAAAAATGATAGAAATTATGCCTTCAATTATTTTTAAAAATATTCTTTTCTTAAAAATGATTTTAACAAAAGGCACTTCTTTTCCCCAGAGAAAAAAGTATACTTGAAATGAGTAGATTTCTGAAAAAAAAATAACTGAGTTCATGTAACTGTATAAGAAAACATTCATTATAGTACAGGTAGACTATTTAGAGATTAACTGGTCTAAAATGCCACATATTGTGAGATAAAGACAACTTGGTATCACAAAGCAACTCTATAAGGCAATCCAAAGATAAGGTTCAGAGATCATGGAAAAGTCTCAGTTTGACCTCTGCAGATTCTTTTCTTTAAAATTTCCTTTAGATTTTTTTTTTTTTTTTGAGAGACAGAGGGGCAGAGATAATGAGAGAGATAGTAAGAGAGAACATGAGCGGGAAGGAGAGGGAGAAGCAGGCTCCCCGCTGAGCAGGGAGCCCAATTCAGGGCTCAATAAAAAAATTCCTTTAAATTTCCATTTTCATTGCAGCATATCTGCAAACTCTTGCTTTCCTTGTGGATGATGAAGCATGACATATCTAATTATTTCTCACAGAACAGTGGAAACTAAGATTTAGAACTATCGGAAAGATACCTGATATATTGGTTTTAAGGATATAAGAGTGAACTGGAGTTGGAATCTCTGGGGATGGAGCTTTCACATCTATATTTATAGAAAGTTCCAAGCATGCTTCTGAAGCGCAGCCAGGTTGGAAAAGCCTTCTACTACAGCGGATTGTAGGGAACTCCCTCATGGTTTAAATTAAGATTAACCCAGACTTTGAAACTACTCAAGTTGGGCTATTATGTTCTGATGTGATTGTTTGGAGCAAAGACACACCAGAAATATTCTAAGACTGGGGTTTCCTTAGAAAGAAGTGGAAGTGGGAAGATCCAGGGACAGGAGAGACCACCTAAGACAAGTGTGAGACTGGGATGGTGATGTCTCTGCTCATGCTGGGCCTCACAGTTCAGAGTACAGGATCTTGGAGCATTAAGAGTAGAATGTGCTTTTAGCTATGGGATATGCTGAACTTCATTCGTGGAAGCCGACCAGGAGCTAGACTAGAAAGCACATGGGAATGGACAGGGCATTGACGACTTTACCTCCATTCCGTTAAAGGATCACGTGTGCGGGGAGTTTGCACAATATTGCCCAATTATCCTTCTATATCTTATTTGTGTGTGTGTGTGTGTGTGTGTGTGTGTGTTGGAGTTTGCTAAATTTTATTCTGCTTTAGGACACAGATTTTCAAGAAACTATAATCCAGATATCCTTTACACCTGGTACAAAAAAAGGGGGGCAGGAAAGTTTTATCTGTCATCTCTTTTCATTTGACGTCTTCTCCATCAATAGCTCAGGATGAAATGCAAGGGCTCGCACGTGCTCCAGGCCCTGATAGAAGCAAATGTGTGGAAACCAGCAACTGCTGCTACAGTGTTCAAATTTACATGGACCGTGGAGATGACTTTGCAGGTAGCGTCAGATTCAATGATGAGGCTACATTTCATGTAAACAAGAAGTGTATCACCATAATATTTGCATGTGTACACTGAAAACTAACATGCTGAAAAGAAACATGCAATATCCACAATATTTAATGATTTTTGTGCCATTTGATGCACAAAGTCCTTCAGACCCTTCTTTTTTGACTGATGGATCTCATGACTAAATGTGCCAATATCGTGCATTTTCCCATGGCTATAGGTAGCCTCTTTAACAATTTGCACAGATGTATCCTTAAGATTCCTATTGCTGGGTAAAAAGGAACAAGTCACCTCTTGTTAGATACTGCCAAATTCCTTCCTGAGAAGTTGTACCATTTTATACCTGCTTCCCCCAGTAATATAAGAAAGTGCCTATTCCTATACGCTTACTAACAGAGTGTATTACCAAACTTTTCTATGTTGATAATCTGATAGGTGGTACATGCACCTTGGTGCCATTTTAACCCATCTTTCACTTATGACTGAGATTGAGTATCTTCTCATATGTCTAAGGATCATGTGAAATTTTTCTTTCTGTGCTGTCTCTGTTCATGTCCTTGGCTTATTTTTCTATTGGGTTGGTGGTCTTTCACTTCTCAACTTCTAAGAATTTAAACATTCCCTAACGTAGCTTACAAATTTAATACCAAGTCCAATAAAAATGCCAATATATTTGTCTTTTTTCTGAAATAGACAAGAAAGGCTGTTTTTTTTGGGGGGGTTACATCTTGCTTGTTTATTTTTTTCTATAACTTGAGAAACAACTTGGGTTTCTATAAGTATATAGAACAACATATACAATTTGCATATTTCTTGTTAAGTTTTATCTAGGTACTGTATTTCATCTTTTTTCTTGCTGTTGTAAATGGGATATTATTTTTGATGATATCTTTTGACTCATTTTTTGTGTCTGTTAAGGCTATTCATGTATATTAATTTCATATCCTGTTAACTTTCTGAGCTTTGTTTGTAATCATTTTTAAATAGATTCTCTTGCAATTTTCCAGTTATTCATTCATAGATTGTCTTTTCTTTCCTATTCTTGTTTTAATTTTCTTCTTACTTACTGTGCTAGTTAACATTGCCAGTAAAATTTTAAATAGTTGTCATTGTCTTATTTCTGAGGCCAATGCTTCCTTATCATGTAAGATGTTGTGTTGGGGATGACACACAAATATGCACATATGTTTCTACATTTCTACATATATTTTATCTATTCATTGCCATTTTATTTTTTTATAAAGCAGAAATGGAGATTGAATTTTCTCAAATGTTTTTTTCAGCATTTATAGACATAATCATATGATTTTTTCCCTTAATTCTTTTAAATTATAGTATTAAGCCATCCTCACTTTTCTGGAGTAAACCCCTACTTGGTCATGAAGTGTTCTTTTTAATGTATTATTGAATACTGTTTGCTTATATTTTATTGAATATCATTGCATCAATATTTAGAAGTAATATTGTTCTGTGGGGTTTTTTTGTCTTATGCAACTTAAGTGGTTTTGGTATCCATGTTAAACTCACTTCATAAATGAATTTGGATACATACATTCCTATGTTTTCTTTATTAAACTGGAACAGCTTAGGGCAGCCATGGTGGTGCAGCAGTTTAGCACCGCCTGCAGCCCAGGGTGTGATCCTGGAGACCCAGGATCGAGTCCCACGTCAGGCTCCTTACATGGAGCCTGCTTCTACCTCTGCCTGTGTCTGCCTCTCTCTCTCTCTCTCTCTGTCTCTCATGAATAAATAAATAAAATATTTTTTAAAAAATAAATAAACGGGAACAGCTTAAATAGCATAGAAAACATCTAGCCATATAATATTTTAACAGTTTGATAATTTTTCTATTTCCCCTAAACTCTTCTTCCCCCACCTTCTTTTCTTCCATCATCAAATTTAAGTCGATAATTATTTTTCATAATGCTTATTTTCAGAATCTTATATATGCTTACAATTCTACTACTTGATTTGTCACCTTAAAATGATATTACTCACTTCCCACTTATGACTTACAGAGCATTATTGGGCTTATTCTACTTTCTACTATCTGTACCCCCTCACCTCCCATTTTCCCTCAGGTGTTCCATTCTTACATCATCAAGGCATGTGACAATTGTACACCATTATTTCACCTTCATCCCTCTATATATTTGCTCTATTCTTGGTACTATATCTATGTATTTTTTACCACCAGTTATTGCTTCCTAGTTGGAAAAATGCATCTGCAAGTTCTTAAATGTTTTAGATTTTTTATCTGAAACTTCCACATGTGAAGGAGAGTTTGGCTAGATGTATATTTCTTGACTCCTACTTTTTTTCTTGAGTACTCAACCCTACAACAGTCTCTTAACATTGAATACATATTGAATATTGCTATTGAAAAGTCTGATATAACTTGATTTGACTTGGACTTCTTGCCTAGTTATCCAGAGGACTTATTATTATTGTTATTGTTGTTTTATTTATTTACTTTTAAGTAATCTCTACGACCAACTTGGTGCCCAAACTCACAAGCCCAAGATGAAGAGTTGTATGCTCCACTGACTGAGCTGGCTGGGTGCTCCCAGAGAATTATTTTTTTATTCTTTAAAGTACAATAATTTTATTAGCTTGTTTCCTTAGGTCTTCTTTATATTTGTTATGTTTTTTATTTGTTATATGTTTGTATATCTTCTTTGTCTTCTCTATCATTTTTCTCACTACCCTTTTTTGTGTTTTCGTCTTTTTTTCTTATTGTCTTCCCCATACCCTTATGTTCCTTGTGCTTTCTGTAATTAATTTGCATTTCTGAAATAATTGTATCTTTTTCTTTGGTTTCTTTCCTGAACTCTGTCAATTCCCATTTTCATCTTCCTATTTTCTGGCCATCTTTTCTCTAAGTTCCTTTATTTCTATTTCATGATATTTTTATAGCTGCAATTGTTTTATATACATATAGCATTCCTTTCTTCCATTGCTAAGCTCTGACTTTTCTTTCCTAATGACAACTTTGTGTGGATGTAGCAGTTTTACATTTTTACTCATAACTGAATATGTTTCTTTGTCCTGGAGAAGAGAGGTAAAGGTTGCTTTTCCAGTTTCTTAGCTCAAGGGATCTGCCCGTTGTTGTTGCTGTGACAGGTATATTCTTTAATGACTCCTAGGGCAACTTTCCACACTTCTCCCTGCTTCTTCTTGCCCCAACACCCACAGCAGTTCTCACTCAGGGAGGGCTCCCTCCTTTGGAGGGTGAATATTCGCCATTACATTTTGTGTTCTGCTTCTGCTATAAAAATCTCACTCCCAGTTCTGTCCTATAGCACCTGCCACCCTGCAACACCATTTGGTATCCCATGCTGTTCTTGTTTCATATGTTCTTCCCCAACTTATATTTTGTTTGGAGTTTATAGACCTTCCTAACTCTCCCAGTTTTACTGAAAGAGTAGAATGTGGGGTTGTAATTTTTGTTGTGGGCTCTTGTTTTTACCAGAACCCAGAATTCCTCTAGTATATATGTCAAATTATTATCTCCATTGTTCTTACCTTGTGTTATCCAGGAACCTTCAGTTAATTTTGATAAAACTCAGAACCAGGTCTCTGACAGATTGTAGAATGCTAAGAGAAGCATCTATGCTCATGTGTGGTATCAAATAAAGAGTGTGGAGGCTGCTCTTAGCCTAAGGATGGGCAGCCATCTGAGACTAGAGAAAGAATTCAGAGTAGAAGAAGGCTAGAGTCAGAGAGTGTATCTGCAATGTGGAAACAGCCAAAATAATACATGATGTGTTATTATCACTAATATTATTATTTAAGAAACTAGTAGGTAAAGTCAGGCACCCCTGCGAGTTCTTGTAGAGGAAAATAATAGTCACAGCAACGAGAGCTAATACAGAGTACCTGCTATGTGCCAAGAACTGTACTAAGTCCTTAATGTATATTAATTCATTTATCTCTCACAACACTACGAGATAGTTAGTGCTCTTATCCCTATTTTACAGATAATAAATTGAGACACATAAAGTATGAGTAATTTACAAAAGATCACACAGCTAGTGAATGGTAGAACTGGGATTCAAACCCAGTCTGCTCCAAATTCCATGCTCTTGACCACTGTGTGATCTGTATCTGTCAATCTTTTTGAAAAAAAAAAAAGAAAAGAAACAATAAGGCATCTTCAGGAAAGCTGATTTTTAGATGTGTCCAAAATAGAGAACTGTACTTCTTCAATTTTTTAGGATGCATACCTAAAGCTATCTCTAAGTGGTAATGTTATTGTGGCTGCAAGTGAGTAACAAGATAATAGGTCAGAGACTCTTCACTTCAGGTATATATATGTAGAATAAATACTACTCTGGTATTTTACAACCCAATGGTAAAAATTCAAATCTGGAAGATAGTCATTTAATTGAGAAAGTAAATGGTTTACTTCAAGATGGCAATGACTTGACGTGCTCCACATTTTAAATAGAAAACCCAGTTAATTTGGGGGGGCTCCTGGGGGGGGGGCTCTAAGCATCTAACTCTTTAAAAAAAAAAGATTTCATTTATTTATTCATGAGAGACACACAGAGTGAGAGGCAGAGACAAAGGCAGAGGGAGAAGCAGGCTCCTCACAGGGAGCCCGATGTGGGACTCAATCCTGAACCTGGGGATCACAACCTGAGCAGAAGGCAGATGCTCAACCGCTGAGCCACCCAGGCATCCCTAAGCATCTGATCTTGATTTCAGCTCAGGTCATGATCTTAGGGTGATGAGATCAAGGCCCCCTATCCTTCCACAGGCTCCAATAATGATACTGGAGTCTGTTTCTTTCCTTCTTTCTCTCTCCTTCCATCTGCCCCTCCCCCCCAAAAGCGTGTGCTCTCTCTTTAAAATAATTAAATACATTTTTTAAAAATTTAATTTTAATTTTCTAACAACTGCCACGATCTTAACAACCACCATTGACTTATTAGCCTCACAGTCATCAGAAAGTATAGACTCTCATAGACTATTCAAGTTCTTGATCCCAAACCACTGATCTTTCTGAAAAAAAAAAAAAAAAAAAATATATATATATATATACACACAAATGTGTATATACATACACACACACACACACTTTCAGGAAAGCTGATTTCCCATCAACATTTTGAAATATTTTTATCAGAAATGCCTAAAAAATGGTTACTCTGATTCATATAATAAAATTTCCTAAAAATTTTTTGAGGAAACTCACAGTTTCAGAATTAAAAATTTCTGCTCACCAGAAAAACACCATTAAGAAAATGGCAAGACAATGGCTAGGAAAAAATATTTATAATACTTATATCTGAAAAATGATTCAGGATATGTAAAAACTCTTGTAAATAAACAGTAAGAAGATAAGCTAATAAAAATGGCCAAAAAATGTAAATACTACAGAGAAGATTTGCAAATGGTCAATAACAAAGTTTCTTTTAAGTGCTTAGCATTATTAATTTTTAGAGAAAAGTAAATTAAAAAACACAGTATCATTCCAAATAGACTGAAATAGCCAAAAAACTTTTTTAAATGATAATGCAAAATGTTGGCAAGGGATCAGAGCAACTAGAATTCTTATACCTTTCTCATAGGAGTATAAATGGTACAACTACCTTGAAAAATAGGTCGACAGTTACTTACAAAAGCAAACATATATCTATACTGTCATAGTGATTTCACCCCTATGTACTTACTCGAGAAATTAAAACAAATGTCCACACAAAGCCTTACATGGGGATATTTATAGCCAAAAACTGGGAAACAATCCACATATCCATCAACAGGAGAAAGAATAAATTATATTCATACAATGGAATACCATTTGGTAATAAAAAGGAATGACTTCTGAAACACACACAGCATGGATGAATCTTAAAAACATTACGTTGAACAAATGAAATAGGATACATAAGAATATCTATTGTGTGATTCCTTTTATCTAAAGTCCAAGAATAGGTGGTCTGTGGTGATAGATATCAGAAAGTGATTACCTCTTGAGGGTTGGGAGAGTGACTAGAAACAATCCTTATGGGGATCCTTTGGGGATAATCTAAATGTTTTAATCTTGATGTTTATACATGTGAATTCAATTATCAAACTCATCAAACAGAACACTTAATATCTCATTTTATATTTTATTTACATTAAATTTTATTTTACTTTTTATTCTACTTTTTTTTTTTTGGATGAGAAATATACCTCAACAAAAAAGGGGGACATTAACAATGGTTATTTTTCATTTATCTATCCAAAAACATTTTTTGAGTAAAGGTAGTATAATTATATACGATTTTAAAGTTTAGGCTTTTAATGATAAAATGCAATATATTTCCTGCCACTAAGGATCTTAAAGTTCATTATTATTTCTTTCTATTAAAAACAAGGGAAGACTTGTATCTGGAGTGATCCTTAAATTTTTTGGCTGGTAAGGAAAGAGCCTAAGTCCAGATTACTTCAAATAATAAGAATATTTATTGTGAGCATGCACATTCACATAGTCTCCAGAAAATCCAGAAGCAATCATGGAATAGACCTCTGGAATTTGGAACAGCTCAAAAACTGAAAGACTCAAACCACGTATGGGAGATAGCCTATCACCCCTTCAACAGAAGGGTTTTGTCGATCTCCTTCTGTTACTCACTTGTATGGGTATAGATGTATGTTTACAACTTCTGCTTCTTCCACTCTAGCTACCAAGCCAACTATCTCACTCTGTGCTGTAGTATGTCTTTTGCCTCCTGCTTATGATGCATGATTTCTGCTTGCTCATAGCTTACTCTCTAAGTGACAACTGCTTACTTCAGCTCACTTAGCCCTACTGCTGCTAATAAAATAATTCTTGTCTTCTCCATATATCTTCAGTAGGATGTACCCAGATAGAACATCTGAGTTGGCCTAAATAATCATCCATGTTTCTACACAACTTTTTTTCTTTTTTTTTTTTTTAAGATTTTATTTATTTATTTGAGATAAAGCTCAGGAGAGAGCACAAGCGGGGGTATGGGACGCAGAGGGAGAGGGAGAACCAAGCTCTCTGCTGAGGGAGCCTGATGCAGGGCTTGATCCCAGGACCCAGGATCACCACCTGAGCCAAAGTCAGATGCATAACTGACTAAGCCACCCAGGCATCCCATGAAACAGAACTTTCACGCAAAGTTACCTCATAGGCCATTCACTGGACAGCCTGTAGGCTAGCTGCACTGAGCTAGTTGCTCTTCCTTGGGTCAACAAGCTTGACATAAAGATAACATAGGCAATACTATCATAGCAAGATACAGGCAAGAAACTATATATGGCTTTTCCTTCAACAGAGGGTTTCTTAGGAGCAGAGCAATCTCCTTTATTTTTTTTTTTAAGATCGTATTTATTTATTAATGAGAGACACAGAGAGAGAGAGGCAGAGACACAGGCAGAGGGACAAACAGGCTCCATGCAGGGAGCCTGACATGGGACTTGATCCCAGGTCTCCAGGATTCCAGCCCCGGCTGAAGGCGGTGCTAAACTGCTGAGCCACCCAGACTGCCCTTATTTACTCTTTTGATTCTCATACACTCTATGAAGTAAGGAAGAGACATATGTGGAATAAGTCAGTTGTTCAATGCCAAATATCTGCTAAATGCCAGAGGTGGGGGTTTGATCATAAGCAGCCTAGCTCCAAAGTCTGTTTTAACCACTATGTTGTTTGGCATCTTTGTAGCTATTTACCAATTTACTAAGATAGAATCTAGTTTGAAAATGGAGGGCTTATTTTGTTTTGTCCTGTTTTTTTTTTTGTTTGTTTTTTGTTTTTTTTTTTTTAAGTAAGTTCTACACCCAACATGGAGCTTGAACTCACAACCTAGCAACCAAGAGTCACATGATCCACTGACTGAGTCAGCCAGGTACTACTGATGACAATTTTAAAGAAGATAACAAAACCCTACTCTCAAAAATGACTACTTCCATGGAAATGACTTGATTAAAACTGGTAAGAAGCCACTAGGAAAGTGGCTCTTTAATTATTACTTTGAGAATAACATCTAAGTGACTCTATATCTGAAGGGGAAAAAAAAACCCACAGGCTCCATTCCTGATACTCTCTGAATATTAGTGATGCGAGAGAACCTTCTTCACCTGTAAAGTGGAAAATAGATACAAACAAGAACCAAAGTCAGACCCACAAGGCAGCAGCTGTTCACTCACCAGCAACATATGCACCTAGGAAACACCTCCCCTCCCCTCATCTTACCTTACATTGTTATACAGCACCTAATGATTTTCAAAGCATCTCTACTCCTATTTTGAGCTTATGTAGACTCACTAAAGTAGGTGGGCCTTTTCATCCACATTTCCAGATTATTATGCACAGGTGCCCAGAGGCTAAGTGATAGTGCAAGGCCACATAAAAAGTTAAATAGTGAGAAGGGATGAAGACACAGGGTTTCCTGTCCCCAGATGCAGTATTTTCCCCACAGTATATCACTAACGGACATGTGAGTGACAACCCAAGTGCTTTCACATAATAGAACAATGGGACAACTTGGCCAGGCTTTCCAGGTTAGGTCCTAAGATCAATAAGTCAGACCCCTAAAAATACCACCCTACATATATGGCAGTTCATCACTTCTGATTTCTTATCCAGCAAAGATTATAATTCATTTGGTTTTCTGTGCATTTGCCTTTTGAAGCCATCCATCTATTCACCCAGTCAGTAATAACTGGATATTACGAGAAATGTTAAGTTTGTTAACCAAATGTACACTTAAGTTTTCATGGGGGCAAATAAAAGACTCACATGGGTTAAAATAACTCAATTTCCACTACAAGTACATCCCAAAACATTAAAATCAGTTGTCCTAAACCAACACAAATGATCCACCTATATGATATTTAGGTATAACACAACATTTTACTAATAGTCTATTTTTACAAAAGCGTGTTTTAAAAATGAATTAAATAATTCTATGATTTCTAAATTATGAACAAAAACACTGTTTAAATTTCCCAAGAAATTTATCACTCATTAGGAAATAATGCATTTGTTTTGAAAATCAAACTGCATTTGATCAAGACTTTATGGATTCAAATAATTCATTCAGGAAATACATCCCCAACATAGTTTCTTTGTATGCAGCAAATACTTTCTAAAGTTCTCACTCATTCAGTTACTTATTCATTCAAAAACAGTCACTGAGTACCTGTTCTGAACTATGCTTGACACTAGGGATACAACAGTGACAAAAAAACAAATTAAAAAAAATCCTTGCCCTCTTGGAGATAGCAGTGGGGGAGGAGGCAAGCCAAATGATAATAAACAGAATGAGACAGTAAAATTTATGGTATATTAGATGGTGATGAATGCTAAGAAAAAAATAAGAAAGAGGGATCCCTGGGTGGCGCAGCGGTTTAGCGCCTGCCTTTGGCCCAGGGCGCGATCCTGGAGACCCGGGATCGAATCCCACGTCGGGCTCCCTGCATGGAGCCTGCTTCTCCCTCTGCCTGTGTCTCTGCCTCTCTCTCTCTCTCTCTCTGTGTGTGTGACTATCATAAATAAATAAAAAAATTAAAAAAAAAAAAAAAAAAAAAAAAGAAAAAAATAAGAAAGAGAAACCAGATAGAAGAAGCTGCATTTAAATAGGGTGGCCAACACATCCTAGTTTGCGTGAGACTGAGTTTTAAAACTCAAAGACCTACGTCCTAAGAATCTTCAGTCTTAGGCAAAACAGAACACTTTGTCGCTTTAAATCTACAGTGAGTGGGGCCACCTGGGTGGCTCAGTTGATTAAGCTTCTGACTCTTGATTTTGTCTCAGGTCATGATCTAGGGGTCATGGCATCGGTCCCCTCCCCACATTGAGCTCCCCACTCAGCGGGGAGTCTGCTTGGGATTCTCTCTTCTCCCTCTGCCCCTCCCTGACTCAGGTGCACAAGTGCTTGCTCTCTCTCTCTCAAACAAATAAATCTTTAAAATCAATCAATCAATCTATAGTGAGTGGTCAGAGGAGGCATACTATGAAGATATTATTTGATTAAAAAACACATTCCAGTAGAGGAAACAAAAATGCAAAAAAGGCTGAGGCAAGAACAGGCCTAGCTTATCTGAGCAAGAGCAAGAGCAAGGACCAGTGTGGTGGGAAGTGGTGTAAGCAAGACATGAGAAAAGCAAAAGAAAAATGAAACTATGACCCAACAAAGTGCTTCAGGGAAATGCTCAGTTTCCTCAGAAGGATGAGGGAATATTGTCAATACTGCTACTCCTTACCAGGAAGAAACCTGTCGTGGATCCTGGTTGTTCCAGTTCTGACTTGTGGGACTTCTGGGGAAACCAAGGAGCAGAAAGGGACAAGGAGAATATTTGAGGAAGTGGAAAAAAATGAGCCCAGTCCCAGGGTAAAAGATTCCTCCCACAGATACATCTTCCTCAAGGAAGTTTCAGGTTAAATCCTTGGATGTGCCTGTGTATTTATCCCATCTCTTCATTTCTTCCTCTCTAATCCTGTTCAACTAGGCTCCTTCTGTTTGTTGACAATTCAGGGTTTTAAAGTTAGTACTACCACCAGGCATTCCTGCTAATGGAAGAAATCCAAATTCTATTTGGCCACGAATACAATTACACCCACAGAAGTATATTTTTGCTCCCAGCTCCAGTCTTCTTTTTGCCAGGTAGATAATTTATACAGAGCTAGAAAAAGATTGCTTAGGGGCAAATGACACAATATACTTGCCACAGATAGATACAGCACCATCTCAGAGACCAAGACACTAAGCAGTTCGCTTAACTTTTCAACTCCCATTTCAGCATCCTTTTTCATTTAAATGGAGTGGATATTTCTTTACCGTCTACTAGTTCCAGAAGGGTGTCACGAGGACATCTTTAAATGCTTTAAACTACCCAAGATGAAAGATACTTTAGGAGGAGTATGCGATGCTGTCACTGAGTCTTCCTTCTCAGTAGCCCTATTTATGTGTCTCTCTTTTTTATTTTCAACAAACATAATCATGAAGTACACCCATTGTCTGCATACTTGGCAAATTGGCTAACTATGAATTTGTGTGCTACTTCAGGTGTTTCATCCATATTTATTGATATTCATCAAATAAGCAGGAGTAGTGATGTCGCCTGTTGGCTCTTTTTTTTTCCTGCTGCTCTAGTTGCAGACGAATTAAATTGTCTCTCAGATGTTATCAGCAGCTGTCAAAAAGCATACCTTACTCAAAAATCTGTTTTGTATTCAGAAAGCATGAAATCGCACAAGTCACTCCAGCAGCAAATTCGATAGTTATCTATAGCTGTTTATTGAAGGCCAACTATGTGTCAATCACCAACTTCTTAAGATTGTATCTGGGGGCATTCCCAGGAATGGGTAACCAGCATATGAGATAAATGATTTCAAAGACGCCCAACAATAATCCTTCCCCTTAATGTATTTTCCTAAACAATTACACTCTAAATAATGTAAGACGGCCCATTAATAGTCTCCAGGCCTTGAGTGGAGGCTTCACAAATAAATGAAGCCCAAACACCCTCAAAAGAGGGATGGAGGGATCCCTGGGTGGCGCAGCGGTTTAGCGCCTGCCTTTGGCCCAGGGCGCGATCCTGGAGACCCGGGATCGAGTCCCACGTCGGGCTCCCGGTGCATGGAGCCTGCTTCTCCCTCTGCCTGTGTCTCTGCCTCTCTCTCTCTCTCTGTGACTATCATGAATAAATAAAAAAAATTAAAAAAAAAAAAAAAGAGGGATGGATTTAGACTTGGAGGAGGGGGAATTAGAGGATAAAAGCAAAAGTATAAGAAATGCACATGAGGGACATTGAACTGCGTATGTCAGAAATGTAAAATCTGCCTAACAGGAAAATGAAGAGCAAAAATGAAAATACTGTATTTGAAAGGGCACTTTTTTAAGGTACCTTAAGTCATTCAATTTCTACAAATTCACAACTGCTACTTTGCAAGAGTTCCTAATCCAGCAAATGTGTACTCTCTAGAAATTACTCATTATGAATATTAATATAATATTAATATAAACATAGTAGGTTTTGTTGTTGTTCCACTCTCTTTTTTCTTTTATTTTCTTTGTGTTTTGTTTTGTCCCCTTTCCTTGGAAAAAATAAAATAAAAGAGGGACGCCTGGATGTCTCAGCAGTTGAGCATCTGCCTTTGGCTCAGGGCGTGATCCTGGGGTCCTGGGATGGAGTCCCACATCGGGGTCCCTGCATGGAGCCTGCTTCTCCCTCTGCCTGTGTCTCTGCCTCTCTCTCTGTGTCTCTCATGAATAAATAAATAAAATCTTTAAAAAAATAAATTAAAAAAATAAATGAGAGGAAAGTAAAATGTTTTACTAGAGCACATACACACACACACACACACACACACACACAAACATACACTAAGGAAAAAAGTTTGAATTTCTGAACTCATTTGTCCACTAGAAATAAGGAGCAATTCATTTAACTTTCATATATATTGATCTCCTAATCTATAAAATGGTTATAATATCACCATCCTTCTCTTATCACAGAGCTACTTTATCATGTGAGATAACACACACAAAAGCACTCTGAAAAATATGTCGCTATGCAAATATTAGGTGGAAATCATTATTTTTCTTGTAATTAAACTATTAATTTTATGCTCCCTTCTGTTCATCAAAGGTTGCCCTGAACCAACTTGCAAAAAGAAACCTTTTGTGTTTGCATATATAGTTGCTTTCTGTCACTTCCATAAGAGCATATGCTTAGGTTTGTCCAGCCTCTGGCAAGCACATCACTCCACCCTGTGTAGCCAGAGGGAAAGAATAGTCCTGAATAAAAAATAATGGTCAAACATTCAATTGACATAAATTTCTTCTGGTTCAGGCACTATTTGTCATGATGAGAAGCAACAAGGCTACGCTTGTATAGGAAGTTCAAAAGGAAAATTAAGAGAAAAGAAAAAGAAAAACCTGAGCAATCATTGCATATTTTTCCTTTGAGGGAACATTCCTCAGTCTGTGTTTCAAGAAGGTATTTTTGTTAAGGATTTTTTTTTTTTTTGTAGATTTCCCAATATGTAACCTTATAATGATGTAACCTGCATCTCTATAAATTATATAGCATGTGTCAGAATCAAATGCTCTTAAAATATTATCAAAGGTTGCTAAATATATTTTGCACATTCCTTCCTAACTCTATGTTATACAGTAATTGATACAGAGCCCACAAAACATCTAAAAATACTTTTACAGCAAAATAAATGCCTGCAATTTCTTTCTACTCTATGGTAAACGTGGACCACAAAAACCAATATAGAAATTCAAAAGTACAATTCAGGAAGCAAAGGAAAGGAAAGATAAAACAGTGGTCTCCGCAACTCAAGGTTTACTTCATCTCCCCCCCTAATTACCAAACTACACATGGTTGAAAGGGAATCCATTAGAATTATGACCTTTTTTCCCCAAAGATATGGAAGTATTTTTTTCTCTGGTCAGGAGACCAAATTTGAATTAAACAAATATGAAGGAACAGCAAACAACGTGGTTGGACACACTGTTGTTTTTCTATCCCACATCCACTGCCCCTTTCTCCTTCCTAACAGAAAGATGATTTTTCTTAAGTATCCACGCCTCCTCTCCATGACTCAAGGGAGGATACCCTGATTTGTCACCAACTTTAAGGGTACTTATCCATGGAGCAAATGAAAAATTGTGTAATTCTCAAAACTGCTTTGAGCCCAGGGTAAGACATGTCCTCAATTACACCAGACTAAAGTGAACCACTTGGTTCCATACCTGAGGCAGATCTCACTCTAGCCTGCTCAATGTGAACAAGAAATCATATAGCTCTGATGGCCCTGATGGTAACCATAAGGGAGAAATAGGAAAAAGATGAAGCTGGTGCCACATATGCCAGAACACACAAGAAGAAAGAACCTGGATCGTCAATGACTTGACACCAGGAACTGTATGACAAAAGCCTGCCTTACTCTTGACTTGCCAATTCTATAAAATAAATTACATAACTGTTTAACCAATTTAGTTTGGATTTGTTGTTGTTACTTGCGGCCAAATACATTGTAATTATTCCTTTTAAACATTCTTTTATTCATGCAGCTTCTTAATGAGTATAGCTGTTAGGTAGGTACAAGCAAGGGCAAACATGCACGCTTACATTCATTGTATTATATGCAAGTAAGGAGTCCAGCTAGTTGCTCTTACTAGGGGAGCAGTCAACAGTGAAAAGGCTTCATGTGTCTCCATATGAAAGTATCCACTTTAGCACTTGCACAAAGCAAATAGTCACTCTTCCCTGCTAGGAGTAATTTAAAACACCATTCCCATCACCGATGTACAAGAAGTATTTATGTACAGGAAATCTAATCATTTTAAGAGTGTACAAGCTATTTCATCAGGGAAGAGTCTTTTCATTCTTCCTCTGTATCTGATCTAGCTCTTCAGGTTTTAATTTCACTGCCTCTTCTCCTGGGAAAGACCTTGACCCATGATGACTAACCTAAATGCACTTCTTTGACATGATATGCCCATTTTTGAGAATGATATGTTCCCATAGCATTCCCAATTTACCCCAAACCCCACTCTCTATTATATGGCAATTACCTATTTGTTTATTTGTACTCTCCACTAGCAAGTAAGAATCCCTAAGGCTGGGATGGCATCTAATTGACTATTACATCCATAGTATCTAACACAATGCCTACTCATCATAGGTGCTTAATAAGTATTTGCAGAATGAACACTGGCCCAAAATGCTTTGAATAGAACAAGACAGAGAGCTGCAGCATAATATAGCCATTCCTTTTAGATTTAATAGGATGGAGCGCCTGGTTGGCTCAGTCGGTAGAGCATGCAATGTTTCATCTTGGGGCTGTGAGTTAGAGCACTGCGTGGGTATAGAGATTACTTAAAAATAAAATCTTTTTAAAAAAGATTTATTTATTTATTTGAGAGAGAGAGAGAGCGGGGGGAGGGGCAGAAGAAGAGAGGAATCTCAAGCAAACTCTCTGCTGAGCATGGAGCTGTCATTGCAAGGTTTGATCTCATGACCCTGAGGTCATGATCTGAGCCAAAACCATGAGTCGGATGCTTAACTGATCGAGCCACCCAGGTGCCTCAAAAATAAAGTCTTTTTTTTTAAGATTTTATTTATTTATTCATGAGAGACAGAGAGACAGAGAGAGGCAGAGACACAGGCAGAGTGAGAAGCAGGCTCCATGCAGGAAGCCTGACATAGGACTCAATCCTGGATTTCCAGGGTTACACCCTGGGCTGAAGGTGGCACTAAACCTCTGAGTCACCCGGGCTGCCTCAAAAATAAAATCTTAAAAAAAAAAAAAAAAGATAGAAAATTAAGTGAGAAATATTTTGGAAAAAGTAAAATTTCCAAAAGACTTTAAGGTAAATTTATCAATTTGTAATTGTATATTTCAAAAATTTTAATAAAGGTTCTGCTGCAAGAAAATAAATAAATCTTATGCTATAAAATATGGAAGAAAGAAAAACCAGGTTTACAGCAGAGAAAATGCCTTTATCCACATTGTCTAGAGCTATCACCAGTTTCTTAATGAGAAGGAACTAAACATGGAGATTAGAACTCATTTTATGTCCTTTATAGTTTGTTGTTCTTAAATACAGCTATACAGTTCAGCCATTTTTAACAATTTTGTAGGGTTCATAAATAAAGGTCCAGATTAAAGGATCCTTTCAAATAGTTTTGATATAGTCAAATCCTACTTGGCTGTTTTACCCTAAAGACTGTTGCCCAGAAATGATGATTTCTATTATGAATGAAGCTTTTAATAATTATTATCTTTTTAAATTTTAATCACTAGTAACATTACTCTGGGTGCATATAATTCTAGAGGTCAATTACTATTTAAAATGGATAAAAGGACTACTAAAACTATTTTATTACACTATAATTTTGGTATCAAATAATTACAAAAACTCAAGCTTCACTAGAACTTGGAAATCTCTTCAAAACACTTTTCCAATAGAAGACTTTGTTAAAAATAAAACTTGTATTATGCCATTAGAAAATGTCAAAATATTAATAATATAAATTGTAGCAGAAGGCTTTCATTTTGCCTAATTAGAGCAAAGAAATTTGTTTTGTTTTTAAAGTAATATTTTTATTCATAAACAGCAACACCCCAAAGAGGCCATAAAGGGTGTGAAGAGCAGATTTTATGAGAGATAAAGCAGAATAGTCATACTAGATTTCCAGAGTATTTGCATTTGGTTTTTATTTGATGCCTATTTATACTTATGTGATAGCAAGATTTTCCAATTTTATTTCTGTTGAAAGATAATGATTTTAGCTGCACACCTCAAGATGACACCTATAGAAGTTTTAAGGTGCCCTTAATATGGATTCTCCAGGTATAATTTATTAAAAGCAAACAAAGTAGATTAACTGAATTTCTTTGGAAGGTTATCATTTCTATTCATAAACGTTTCCTGAAAACCTGTTGTAGTTACTACTCAGCTCCTGCGTGGGTGCAGGGGAGTTGAAGAGGTGGTATTTAAAATACTTTCATCTTGCTTCCTAGCACCTAGATTCTTGCCTTTCACCAATAGAAAGAACGATCAAGAGATGTAAGGAGAGAGGACAAAGTCAGTGACCAAAGCTAGCTTCATAAATGCTAGGGCCCCTTTGGGCCTCTTATAACCATATGAAGGGTTCTGGTTCACTTTTATTGAGCATGTAGCCACTTAAATCTGAGCTTGTTAATTGGGACAGCCTATTCTGTTATTTCATTGGTGGTTGACGGGTTGATTTTTGTTGCTGAGGAAAGAAAGATATTATTCCCTAGACTACTATTTGTATTACTAGTTTGTTGCTATACTAGTATGTTTCTCTTAGATAGTGACTGTTCTTGTATGCCACATTAATACTACCTCCAAATATATTATATTTGTGTCTCAGTCTCATGCTCTAGTTTTCTGTCTCACTTCTCTTCTCCAATCCTATTCCCCTATGGGAAGTCACTTTTGAAAAAAATAGCTAATAATATTAAAAATGAAATTTTACACCCTACAATTATATGCATCCTGTTTTTGAAAAGAAGACTAGATAGGAAAGAAATCCAAAACCACCAATAGATTGTACCTACATAGCAGAGTTGAAATAAGAGATATATGACTACCAAGCTGACTAACTTGAGAGAGACTAAGTAAAGTTCCAAGAAGGAAGGTATTTGGAGCCTAAATTTTTGTGAAACTACATTTCACAGTGCACCACATAGACCAAAAAGCTTATGTTAAGTGAAGAGAAGTGGAAATATTAGAAACCTGACATATGAAAGGGAGAAAGGTAAAAGTTAGTTACAATCCAGAGATTAAATGGGAGGAAGGTGGCACTGAGAACAGTGAGAAAGAAATCTGAGAAATCAGAAATGCTGCTGTCCAATCCCAATCTCTTCTATAGTAGGCACAAAGGAAAAGTAGATAGTAAAGGGGAACTAAAGAAAGAGTTTATTTAAGAGAAGAAGAATGTTATCATCAAAAGTGGAAAAGTTAATAAAGGGAAAAATTAAGTAAAGTGGGAGTGCAAATTATAAAAATAATTGCATGAGATCTTGAATATTTACTTACACATACATATATGAAATATCTATTTAACAAACTGAATGCAGAACAATGGAGAACACATTGGGGCCCCTTTATGGAGTGGAAGTCAGTCTTAGGATCACACCTCCCTATGCTTGCTAAGACATTAATGTCAAAACCTAATATTGATATTAAATAAATCACTGAGTCTTTGCTAAAGTCTATAATATATACCTAGAAATAATTTTCTAAAGATGTGTGGATAAATGTGAATACTCATAATAGTGTGCTGTGAGTACTACTATAAGCACTTTTTCCTTTTTTGATATTTCAATATCCAGCAGTGTGTAATTATATAATGTCAACCTGTTATGTTTGAAAATAATACCCCCACAGGGGTTGGCTTATATCACAAGATCTTTGAATATGAATGTGGTTATAAGAATTTTCCTTTTGATTATACCTATGTTGAGGTAGATTGTTGCTATAGGTTATGGTAATAATACTTCACATTTTATAGCCTTTTCATCCAAGGATTTGGGAGATGCTGCTAAAAATAGGAGAGCTAAAATTCAATAACTAGAAAACCTAAAGTTGTGGTTCTTTACTTATTGTGGAACATTTTTGCTTACAAAAAAGTAAGATTATTTTTTTACTATTTTTTCAAATTTTTCTTTGGTAACACTGAAGAAGATTATGCTAATATAAATGTAGAGGCAATTATAAGAAACATACATAATGAATTAGAATATATATAATTGAAGAAAAATTTATATCTAAAGCAAAGATAAGCAGTTAAAAATTGCTTTGAACACTAATGAAAATATGCTATATTTAAAAGTAAGATGACACAAGTGAGCTTCTTTTTTATAATTGCTTTCTTGGGAATATAACTGGACCCATGTTTGCAAAACAGTAGACTATGTCTTGAGTGTTAGGCTAATTCACCACTTGGAATTAAATGTACAACTACTCATAAATATAATCCATTGAGCAAATCCATGATGCAAATGGCAGCTCATCTTTAATACAAAGAGTAGACCAAAGAGAAGGACTAGCAGAGGAAGAATATGATTTAGCTTGTCAAGACACAAAAAAATATTGCACGAGTGTTGTAAGTACATTCATGTGTAATGAAAATAATGAGGCTAGGGTATTATACTACTTTAAGGAAAAATATTTATGATATTTAATATCAACTACTGTGCATCTCAGACTGAAACGGATAGTATATGTAAGGGACACTTGGGTGGCTCAGAGGTTGGGCACCTGCCTTCAGCTCGGCCGTGATCCCAGGATTCGGGATCAAGTCCCATATCGGGCTCCCTGCGGGGAGCCTGCTTCTCCCTCTGCCTGTGTCTCTACCTCTCTCTCAGTCTGTGTCTCTCCTGAACAAACAAAGAAATCTTTAAAAAAATAATAACATATTAAAGTGGTAGAAATTCAGAGTATCTCAGGATGGTTTGAAATTGAATTCATGTTTCAAATTCCATTGTTTATTCATTCGATAAATATTTAAAGAGGCCTATTGTGATCCAGGCACTGGACTAAGGGCTGGGGAGAAAGCCAAAAGTTAGGCAGATGAGGTCACTGCCTTCATGGACCTAACAGTCCAGAAAAGAAGACAGATCCCAAGAAAGCAAGTGCTGTGAGAGCCATGAAAAGAAATGCAGGAGCCATGAGAGTATTGAACAGAATGGCTGTGGGAGAGAGCTGTGTAACATAAGCCATGAAAGATTGAGTAAGAGTTAGGGCTTAGCAAGGTAGAAGCACAAAGGGTAAGAGGAGGAAGAAGGACGCTTCCTGAGAGAGGGACCAAGGATTCTGAGGCAAGAAATAGCATGACAAATCAGGATAAGCCAGGAGTCTTCAAATGCACAGTCAGCACCAGCTGGGCAGTAGGCATGTTGGTTCACTGATCTATCATCCTAGTGCCTAGCACAAAGTAGTCAGTCAATTAATATTCGCCAAATAATATTTGGTTGAAGGATAGATGACTAAGAGAAAATCAGCACGAAATAGCTCTAGAGTTAATAAGGGCCAGACATGCAGGACCTCATAGAAATATTAAGAATATTTAATTTGGGAGCACTTGGGTGGCTCAGTCAGTTAGGCATCTGATTCTTGATTTTGGCTAAGATCTTGATCTTGTAGTCCTGGTTGGAGCCCCACATTGGTCTCTGCACTAGGTGTAGAGCCTAAAGAAGAAGAAGAAGAAGAAGAAGAAGAAGAAGAAGAAGAAGAAGGAGGAGGAGGAGGAGGAGGAGGAGGAGGAGGAGGAGGAGAGGAGGAGGGGAGAAAAAGAAGAAGGAGGAAGAGAAAAAGAAGAATGTTTAATTTTATCCTAAAATGGGAAATCACTGAAGGTCCTGTGCTGGGTAGTAGCATATCCAGAAAGATGGATATCCAGAAAGTAGCATATCCAGAAATATTATCATATTTCATCAACTCTAAGATGTCATTTTATATATACATATGACTTACTTAAAAAAACAAATACTAATTAAACTACAGATATAAAATCAGTTGTAAGACTTATCCCGATTTCAAAGAAATCCAAATATTTAAAAAGTATGTATCGCATATAATGAAAAATAACATGTGGAGAATGGATTAAAAGTGGGAAACCATGGGTACAGAGCAACTAGTTAGAAGGGTACTATCATGGCTGCTTCAGTGACTCAGGGTATTGCAGAAGTGTAAGAATGGACCATAATTGGGATGCCTGGGTGGCTCAGTGGTTGAGCGTCTTGCCTTTGACTCAGGGCCTGATCCCAGGATTCGGGATTGAGTCCCACATCGGTCTCCCTTCATGTAGCTTGCTTCTCCCTCTGCCTCTGTCTCTGCCTCTGTCTCTGTGTGTCTCTCATGAATAAATAAATAAAATCTTAAAAAAAAAAAAGAATGGACCATAATAATGGTAGGTTGGAGAAAAATGAAAGAAGGAAAGCTATTCAGGAAGTAGAACTGTGAGCATTTGTAATAGCTGAGTATTAGAGTGAGAAAGTCGAAGGCATTGGGAGGATTGTTAATTGAACTGGAAACATTAATATGGATACTATGAAGTAAAATCTGGCCTAGAGATATAAATTTGATTTATCAGCATATTGATCATGAACTATATGCTCATGAGAACTTTGCTCATCATAGCAAAGAGATTTTTTTTCTAGGGCAGCAGTTTTTAACCAGGGCCATGACTCCAGCTACATTACTGAGTTTGGGGTGGAAACGATCATGATGGAAGACAATAAAACAAATCAAAATATTCTTGACCTAATACAAGAGAAAGAAATGAGGGTCTGATGAAAGCATCATCAGTGGAATGGAAAGAGGGTTCAAATTGCACAGATATCATAAAGATGGTTCAAATTGCACAGATATCATATCATAAAGGCCTGGGACTTAGTGACTATTTTGGCTGTGTAGGCTGTGAAAGCAGAACCCTTCACAGGTTTCCGGGTAGCACAGTGCCATTAACTATAATAAGGAAAAAGAAGAAGAAAGAAGAAGCTTGCACAGAAGACAATGAGTTCCAGTTTAATGCCGGTTAGTAGTTGACTCTGACGTATAGAACATCCAGATAAAGATGTTCTATATGTCAATTTTAGTGTTCAAACAAAAACAAAAACAAACAAACCTACAAACAAAACTGGGGACATTCTGATCTACCCATTTTGTTCAAGAAGAGGTATCATCACAATATCTGAGAGTTTAAGCTCTACACTTAAATGGACTTGAAGCCAGTCTTGGCTCCAGTGGCTACTGGGTAAGAGACCTTGGGCTAGACACTTGACATCTCTAGGCCTTGATTTCCTCACTGGTACACTGAGGATAATATTTAGCTTCTAAAGGTGTTTTGCAAATTAAGTAAGATACAAAAATATTTAGAACAGTGTGTGGCATGTATAAGCATTTGATAAATTGCAGCCATTTTATTATCTGTTTTGGTGTGGAACAATTTTGTCCAATGTCGATAACTGTATTTATTTTTGTCATTCTTACTTCAAATATGTATTGGACCCTTCTCTGTGGGAGATACTGGTAATTATCTGCTTCTACTATATCTCTCATCCCTTATTCTAATTATCTGAGTTACTAGCTGCTATTCCTCATTTTTTTCATCTTCTTTGTATTCTTTGATGTTTTACCTTCCAGTCTGGGTTAAAATATCAGCAAGACCTCACATGCATGTCAGCAAAGAATCATACAAACTTTCTTCCTAATAGACCAAATTAAAGGATATAAGGAAGACAGACATAATTCAAGGTAGAGAGAACCCAAGTTTGGATCAAAAACTTCTATCTCTGCATGGGTTATGTATTAAAAGAGAAAAGCAGGGGCACTTGAGTGGCTCAGTCAGTTAAGTGTCTGCCTTCAGCTCAGGTCACCACCCCAGGGTCCTGGGATCGAGTCCTACACTGGGCTCCCTGCTCAGCAGAGAGTCTGATTCCCCCTCTCCTCCTTGGTCCTGCTCTCCCTCACAGTCTCTGTTGCTATCTCTCTCTCTCTCAAATAAATAAATAAAATCTTTTTTTAGAAAGAAAAGTAATCTCAACATCAGAGAGAGTCAGTTCCTCAAAATGATTTAAATCTCTTTTTCTGCTACTATTGGGGGGAAATTGCATCATTAATTTGTTATTCTTTTTTTCTAACATTTGTAATTTTAATACCAACTTGTACCTTTCTTCCTCAGGGATTTATTCCTCTTTGCTACTATTTTGTTATCATTAAAAGGTTCTGAAAGAAAGTCAGTTTGAAGCTATTCTTGCTTATGCTTTTATTTTCTCTACTTGGTTCTAACACTAGTTTTTAAATTCTGACCCAGAGTTGCCTGTTGGAAACTGCCACTGTTAAAGAAGAGGTCACCATGATTTATAATAGATCTAGATATATATTCTTTTGTGCTTTCTAGATTTCCCTTTGCTTACTTGTTTTGGAAAATTCTACAATCTGTCTCTAATTGCTAATTGATCACTTACTCAGCTAGAACTTCACTACTTTACTTTAAAACTGTTTCCTTTTTAAAAAAATATTTATTTATTCATGAGAGACACACAAAGAGAGGCAGAGACATAGGCAGAGGGAGAAGCAGGCTCCCTGTGGCGACCTCAATGTGGGACTCGATCCCAGGATCTCAGGATCACGACATGAGCCAAAGGCAGATGCTCAACCCCTGAGCCACCCAGGTGCCAATAAAATTGTTTCCTTTTATTTATTTAATTTTTATCTTCCTCTGGTCTGTGTATGCCTGTAGAGTACTAAGAAAAATATCCTAAATATCAATATCCTGGTTTAAAAAGATTCCCATGTCAGAGCCACCTGTTGTTTCTTTGCCCATAGCAGACAACCCAGGATCCCATGTGGAATGGGAAATCTCTCATCAGTTCCTTCACTAAAGAACACACACTCCAGAATTAAAACACAAACATATATTTCCCGTATTTAGAAACAACATTTACTGGGCATATTTTTATGTGTCAGCATGGCACTCCTTTGTCAAATGTAAGAGCCTGTAATCCAGTTGGGAGAGAAAAAATACCATGGAATAGTTCAGAGGTCACCACAAACACACACAATATGAAGTGCAAATTTGAAGGGACAGTAGATAAGCTGAGTATACAAGTCACTCAAAGGGAATACAGAGCAAGTAACTGTTTCTGATCTAACAGGGTGAAAGAGAGTTCCTAAGGAGTAGAAGTTTTTAAAGTAAGTTCATCTGTTAAGAATTTAACAAACGAAAGTAATTTTGGTTCTTTCAAAAACAGGCAATGAAGTGGATGTTTCAGAGTTCCAAGAGATACAGAAACCAATGGAATAGTTTGAGACCCATTTTATTCTCAATGCGATTAATATTATACAACATCAGATGCTTTCTTTTTTTATTTATTTATTTATGACAGTCACACAGAGAGAGAGAGAGAGGCAGAGACACAGGCAGAGGGAGAAGCAGGCTCCATGCACCAGGAACCCGATGTGGGATTCGATCCCGGGTCTCCAGGATCGCGCCCTGGGCCAAAGGCAGGCGCCAAACCGCTGCGCCACCCAGGGATCCCCCACATCAGATGCTTTCATATTGGTTTCAGTTCTCTGATTATCTGGATATTTTTCCTGCAAATGTTTAGCAGATAACTGCCCTACCTCTTAAAAGGGACAGAGGCACAGACAAAGAGGTTTTGCCTGAAAGTAGGTGACAACATCAAAAAGAAAATATGGTCCTTTATAACTCTCATGGAACAAAAATGTTTAGAAGTGATAGCAGCTCATCATAACTCCATTTCCTCATGTGAAATTGCCCCATAGGCAGGGCCTTCTCCATGCTTTAGTAGGAATATGAAAGTGAAGCTGGTATGATCTTTAAATGGATTTTCTTACAGAAATTCTCCAAGCAATATATGTTATATTTGTTACAAAATGTTTAAATTATCTTCTGAAAAAGATCTTACTTTTTTCCTTTTTTTTTTTTAAGTAAATCATTAATTGTGTGGTGAATACAAGGGGAAATTTTTATTAAGGGTCAAAGATATATTGAGACGAACCAAAGGGAATTCTGGAAAGCCCCCCAAAAAACAAAATAAGAAACTTCCCAGAAATTTTCAGACTTTAGGTAAAAGCATAACATGAGGGTTAAACAAGAAACTTTATTCTCTATGAAAGAAAATGGAAATAGTCTATTGGAGAGAATAATCTTGACTTAGAGAAGTCTCAATTAGAAAATAATTTGTCCATAATGCAGTATTAGTAATTTCAAGCATAATGAAAACTATATTAGTAAAATTACATTAGATTTTGAAAATTTATAATTCATTATAGAGTGATAAGAATATAAGAATTTACTGCTAAATAGAGAAGGCAAAGATGTGTTGCAAAAATTCCTATTTCACAAAAAAAAAAAAAATTCCTATTTCACAAATCAGTTAGTTTTGAAAAGAACTGGGTTTCTTCATGCTTGTGAGTAAAACCTAAAATTTGAAGTAAAAAAATACAAAAAACAAAAAACCCCACCTCATTACAAAATGAGGGCTTTCATGACAGAATTTTAGTTCTAATTTTATCATTTACTTTGTTCCTTTAGTATTTTTTTCTTTTTTTCCTAAGATTTATTTGTTTATTTTTAGAAAGAGTGAGGGAGTTTAGAAGGAGAGAGCACATCTCGGTCTGCATGCTGAGCACGGAGCCCAATGCAGAGCATAATCCCAGGACTCTGAGATCATAACCTCAGCCAAAACCAAGATTCAATGCTCAACTGACTGAGCCATCCACCCCACTATTTTCTTTATGTATATTAATCCTTGCTATGGAAATTTGTTATGATATATACAAAGCACCTAAAGCATCCTGTTAAGTAAAATGGATTAAACAATTAAACACACCTATTCTCTGGTCCTTCCCCAAAACTCTGTATTAAACAACAACAACAACAAAACAAAACAAAACAAAAAAACACACATGCACAAGGAGAAAAAAAACAAATTTTAAGTATAAATCCTCAAGGACAACAAAAATGAGATGAAAGAGAAGAATGTAGGAGACAAGAGATGACAAGATAAGATTAAAAGCTGAAAAGCAAATGGATGAAAGGTAAGTGTCTCAAATATCAGAAAAAGCTGAAACTAAGTCTACAATCTAATTGTGCCACAGAGCTTGAAAAGCCTCAAGAACTAGCAGCATCCAGTATTTCTGAAACTGGGTATACAATGGGACTGCAAGTAAAATTATAGACAAATCTCTCATCCATTTGTTCAGAAGGCTGAAGTTTACTCTGTGGAGACGATAAACTAGGGAGGTTTTGAATCCAGGGACAGATTACAGCTCAAGGTATGGGGAAGGTATCAAGTTGATAACAGGGGCAGTGAGTGGAAGTTTACATTAGAACAACTCCATCCTCTACTTGCCTCTAAGAACACCAGCAACCATACCTACCCCAAATCCCAAGACATAAGATTAAAGATTCTCTGAATTAGTTCAAGGAAAAAACACATAGAAATAGAAACTCAAGAGAAAGAAATTAAACATCAAAGGATCCATCTAAGAGATTTGATATCAAAATATCAGGAATTGTTGAAAGAAAAAAAACAAGCTAAAATGGAAGGAGATAAATTATTAAAGAATTAATGCAAAAAATGTGAAATACTGAAAGTCAGGATTTGCAAATTAAAATCTGGGTGAGAGATGCCTGGCTGACTTAGTGGCTAAGCATCTGCTTTTAGCTCAGGTCATGATCTCAGAATCCCAGGATTCAGTCCCACATCAGGTTCCCCGCAGGGGGCCTGCTTCTCCCTCTGCCTGTGGGTCTGCCTTTCTCTGTATTTTAAATAAATAAATAAATAAATAAATAAATAAATAAATAAATAAATAAAATCTTTATTAAAACTTTTAACCCAGATTTGTTTCGTTTTTATTTTTTAAAAAGTTTATTTATTTATTTATTTATTTGAGAGAGAGGGACAGGGGCAGGGAGAGGAGGGGGAGAGAGAATTTCAAACAGACTTCCCACTGAATGTGCAGCCCAATGTAGGCCTCAATCCCACAACCCTGAGATCATGACCTGAGCCAAAATAAATAGTTGGACACTTAACCAACTGAGCCACATAGGTACCCCAAAACAGTTCTTTGAAGGCATTGAAAACAACTAAGGCAGCCAGGATTTCAAGAACTAAGATCATAGAGAAAGAGAAATGCGCTGAAGTGAATCTTATATTCACTGATGGTCCTCAGAGCATTTGTTCATTTGTATTGTGTGGTTTTGAAGCTGAACAAAAAGGTTTGGTCCGGAGTTTGTTGTTAGTTTCAATGGTTTGGGGAGACCCAAATTCAAGTTCAGGGATGGCCAGGCTTCCAAAAATTGAGGACCCAATATCTTAAAAAAAAGGGGACCACACGGGGAAGTAAACTTGACATTCCCTGGAACTTTTTTTCCTTAAGGTATTCGTAGATTCTTAAATTTGCATTATTAGAAGCTAAGAAACCAAGCAAAAATCTGCAGTTATAACCTAAAAATGAGAAAGAGTATTTAACTGACCACAGTGTCAAGAAGACGAAAATTGGAGTTCAAAGCCCAAGAAGGATAAGAGATCTTGAAAAACACTTCCAGACTTTTAGCCAAGACCCCCAAAAGGAAATACTCTAGGAGCAAGAACAGGCTGGAAATAGACTATTTCCAAATGCATAAAGGTGATCCATCCCTCCTCCCATTGCCTGCTAAAGAAGAGAAAATTCTCTCTGGAAAAAGATAAAAATCATCCAGAACCTCTATAAGTTTTAATTTACAATGTCCAGCATTAAGTCAAAAATCACCAGGCATGAAAGGAAGACAAAAATGACTAAAAACAAAGGGAAAAAAAGAAAACAGAAACAGATCCACAGGTAGTTTAGGTATTATAGTTACCAAATGGACTTAAAACAGCTATAATAATATTCAAGGAAATCAATGGCAAGATGAAGAATCTCATCAGAACTATCTAGATTAAAAAGAATCTGATAAAAATTTAGAACTAAAAAATAAAATAACTCAGAATAAGAAATCAGTAGATGGGTATAGTAACAGATTGGACAAGCAAAGGAAAGGATTAATGAATAAGAAAATAGTTCATTAGAAAAAAAAAATCCAAACTAAAACATAAAGAGAATAAAAGAACAGAAAAGTCAGAAAAAGCATTAAGAGTTAAGCAGGGCACAGTAAAAAGGTGTAACAGGTTTAAAATTGAAATCTCAAAAAAAAAAAAAAAGGAAATCTCATGATGACAGTTATAGGGCAGGTCTATATAGCAACTAGTACATATTAGAACAGAGCAGAGCTCTCAAGAAGAGATATTTCTAACACATAGTGAATACAATGGTCACCCAAAGTATTAGAATTCAGTTCTGTCACAGAATTGGATGATGGATTAGTGATAGTTACATAGAAAATTTTGAAAAAAGAAAAGGAAATTTTTTATTTCAGAGAAAACATGTTATATCAGAAAGAAAATGAAATATAATATATGGTTCAGTATGCATAATGTTATATGCTCGTAATAATAAACAAATGTTGACTTAAGTAAAACTTACAGAATTTTACTAAAAGGATGAGAAAGGAGAGATATTTCTGTGTTGAAAGCATGGGATACAAGAGAGTTAACCCATAATTTTCTAGAGCAGAAAGTCAACAAATAATATTTAAAACTGACAAATCAAAAGTAACAATAAAAGCTGTAATTTAGATATATGGAAGCAAATTTTTTTTTAAACAGTTAAAAATAATTAAAAGTAGTTGCCTCTGGAGAGAAGGAATTCATAGAGAAGAGAAATAAAACAGGGGCAGCTATTTTTTTTTTAAGTCTTGAAGTATTGTTTGCTATCTTAAGCATATACAAGTATGACTTTAAAAAGAAAAAAAATTAGGGTGCCTGGTGGCTCAGGGACATGAACATCTGACTCTTGATTTCTGCTCAGGTCATGATCTCAGGGTCATGAGATCGAGCCCCATGTTAGGCTCTGCACTTAGCATGAGTCTGATTTGGATTCTCTCTCCCTCTCCCCCTTCTCTTTCCCCTGCTTACACTCTCTATCTCCCTTTAAAATAAATAAATAAAATCTTTTTATTTTTTTATTTTTATTTTTATTTTTTTAATTTTTTTTCTTTATTTATGATAGTCACACAGAGAGAGAGAGAGAGAGAGGCAGAGACACAGGCAGAGGGAGAAGCAGGCTCCATGCACCGGGAGCCCGATGTGGGATTCGATCCCGGGTTTCCAGGATCGCGCCCTGGGCCAAAGACAGGCGCCAAACCACTGCGCCACCCAGGGATCCCAAAATCTTTTTAAAAATTAAAAAAAAAGATTACAATACAAATATCATCAAGATAAAAAGATAAAGCACCTAATAAAATGACTGCTATATAGTAGGCAATCCATAAATATTTGTTATATAAATTATACAATCTCAGGGAATGTGGTAAAAGGTAAGTAATCTACATTTGTGGAGTTCAGGATTCTTCTGGAAGAACGAAGCATTTTCTGAAATTATGCCCCTTTGTATTCCCTGAGTGTGTCTTCTGCCCCCATTTGCTGGAGTCTCTCCTGATAACTATGTAGCAGTACTGTCCTGCCTCAGAGCAGAGCAGAGTAAGTAGCTGCCTACACAAGGCTATTTGGTAACAGTAAATTGTCACATGCTTATAAACTAATAATATGAACTGTCATAGGCCTAGATTCTTCAATTTGTCCAAGTTCATAGAGGTTGGTTACTAACCAAATTATGAGGTCAATTAGCTTTCTTCCTTTGATTATTAAACCCTAGAGAAACTTCAAGTCCTGATTTGATCATGCTAAGTGGTTCAGATTGTGGTGGCAAGCAAGAAATCCTCTATGTTAAAAAGTTGGAATAGTTTATCCCTCCTCCTCCCCCCACTAAACAACAACAACAGAAACCCATAACAGTCACATTTCACCTCCAAGTCACAATAGGGTCTGTTTAGGTGATCATATAACTAAGAAATGACATTTATAGTGTGGCTATTTACAGCTTCAAGTAGCACAAGCAAACCTGATAAGAACCTGGAGAAATAAAACTAGTATATAGCAGAGGCTCAATGTTAGGATGGATGGATGGAAGGACCAGTATTGACTCAGAGGACAAAATAAAGCACACAGCAACTTAATCTTAGACATGTCGAGTCTGAAAACATGAAGTTAGGCAATACCTCATATACTCCTTCCTCCCCAATTTTGGGTCCAAACAGGGTTATCTTATACCGTCACAGATCTCAAAGTTGGAAGGGATATCAGAAGATCATTTTATTCTCTTTAACAGGTGAAGAAACAAAAGCTTTAATAAGTCAAGGTAAAGGGAAATTCTGGGAAGATGGTGGTGGGTGGTGACAGTGGGGTAGTTTTAAATCACCTCAAATTCTGTCATAAGAACAGAAAAATAGTTAAGACAACAAAACTAAAAATCCACAAACAAATATCTAAAATAAAATGGGTAATAAGATATTCTTTTGAATCTCCAAATCAAATAGTTGGTAATAAAACATCAACAGTTAAACAATCAGTGTAGAGTTAGCATTTCTGTGTAAGGAACCAGAGGGATGTCTTGACACCTGAGGACAACAAATCCCCCAAATCACTGGGGGAAAGTGATGCAGACCAAGATTAAGAGTTTGTCCTACAAAAATAAAATTGTTGCTTTAGAGATGTATGTTGATTTAATTGATATCACAGAAGATTCATATACTGTAGTCTGTAGATTATGTTCAGGAAATCTGAGTATTTGTAAATCATCAGGTTATACCAGTCCATTAGTTGGCAGTTTTTAAAAATTGCTAAGAAAATAAGTAACAACCTGAAAGACTCTGTGTGTGTGTGTGTGTGTGTGTGTAACCTTATCTATAACAATGTATCAATATTTTTATATAATCTTTCCTTCAGACTATTAGTTTTGTACTCTTTTGGCACCAAAGCAAATAATTCTAGAAAATCACTATATTTTAATTTTAAAATCATTTGGAACTATGAAATTGACCTTTAAAAATACTAATGTTTCAGGTAAGTGCTCAGGTATCCTTTTAGCATCAGGAATACATGTTCTCATCTTGCTAATATCAAAACTGTTATTTTCCTCTCAAAATGCATGAGAAGACCGTCCAGTATACATTGATATGGTGCCCCGAGGATGTCTCTATTTATAATGTGGGGTATCTCATGAACAATTCTGGTTCCAGGCAATAGTGCTCCAAGGCAGAACAGAGTGGTCTGTCCCAAGTGAGTTTCTTAGGTGGCCCCCTATGATGCAAATTGGGCTGCCCTCAAGGCACCCTATAAATTTATTATAAAAATCTAAAATAAAAAAAACACAAAATAACAAAAAAGTTTGTCTTAACTAAAATGGAAACTATTCCCCTGAACTCAGTGTAACTTTAAAATAGAGCAGAGCAACAGTTACTCTAAGAAACAATAGAAGAGTCCTCTAGAACTATTTTATTAGGAAATTCCATTTTATCAGGAAGAAGTCTGTTGTTAGGAAGAAGCACTCTAGCACTGGTATCTTGTCTATAACTCTGAGAGAAAAAAAATTCCAATTTTAAGTTGCTAAAGTGACTATGGTGCCCTATGTGCTTTGTAATCATTAATCATTTGCAATCAATCATTATGTTGCATTGTGGTTAGACTTTAGCATTAGCATTGTTGCAGTTTACTGTGCCCAGAATTTGTTTTAAAAACCTTCTTATGGAAATCCCTGGATGGCTCAGTGGTTTGGCGCCTGCCTTTGGCCCAGGGCACTATCCTGGAGTCCCGGAATCGAGTTCCGTGTGAGGCTCCCTGCATGGAGCCTGCTTCTCCCTCCTCCTGTGTCTCTGCCTCTCTCTCTCTCTCTATGTCTATCATGAATAAATAACTAAAATATTTAAAAAAAAAAAAAAAGAAAAACCTTCTTATCACTTACTTTGATGTCTCCAGAAATATATATTGGCAAGAACTAGTGAATAGTTAAATCAAAATCTTAAACTACCTTTTAAACTCTAGTTATGTGAGACATCTGCTTCTGGTCATGATTGAGTTAACACAGAATCTTCCACCTTAAACAATGAGAAAATCTGACAAAAATATAGGAAAGAATTATTTTTAGACATTGAGCGACAAGCAGCACAGGAGTGTGGTCCCTAAGAAAAGGCACAGTGTGAGCTCTACCATTGTTCCAGCTTACTCCCTGAGGGCAGTTTCCAGTTTTCAGAAAGAGAAGGAAACCCTAATGGAGCCTTGTGGTCTTGCTCAGTTGAAGAGACAGAAGTTGAAATTCAGGGAAGCCAAGACAGGTAGAATTTTCAGAGCAAAGTACCAGAGAGGAGGGAGCTACACAGATAAGAGATTTCCAGAGCTCTGTGGAGGATTTCCCACAGCCCCCACTGATGTGTGCAAGAGAAGATAGTACCTTTGACCAAATAAAGCAGCAGCAGAAAGCAGTAGGCCAATTTCCACTCCTACAGGACCAGAAATTGTGCCTGCCCCTACCAACCAGAGTGGGAAGACCTCAGTATACAGGAAACCTGAGGAAGTATCTTCAGATTACACTGCCTTTGTTGCAGAGCCAAATTAGCCCTAGATTAAAGGCTGTTCAGGATCTGCCTAATAAAGCTTAAAACTCAGCCAAGACAAAATACAAAATATCCTATTTATAGAAATACCAAAAAATTTAGCACTCAAAAACAAAAGCACAATATCCAGTATCCAAGCAATAGTCACTACACATGAAAAAAAAAAAGGGATACACGAGAGATAATAGAGTTAGCTAATCACGAGTGTGATGAGAGAAATGAGGTGTTTTCTTTTAATGGAACTTTCAGAGATGAAAAATTAAGTACCTGAAATAATAAAACATATATATATATATATATATATATATATATATATATATATATATATAATGATTAACAGCAAATTAGGAACTGCAAAAAGGGAAAAAGTGCATTTGAAGACCTGCAGTAGCAACTATCCAAAATGAAGCAGAGAGAAAAGAAAAAACTAGGGGAAAAGGTATCACTGACCCTCCAGATATAAAGTTGTCTGATATGTATATAATAAAAATCTAGGGGAAAGCCAAGAGTATGGAAGAGAGAAAAATACTTGAGAAAATAATGGGTAAAAAATCTCCCAAAGTTGGTAAATTATACTTATTTTTAAAATTCATAATATCTCTGAGAAAATTCTATTCTCCAATGATTGATAAACCTAACGCTTGACTTAGGGGAGACCAAAAGCCAGAAATTCAAAGCTAGTACTAAGAAAGTCAACACAATGTCTTAACTATTTTACCAAAAAAAAAAAAAAAAAAAAAAAAGAGAGAGAAAAAGAAAATAATTAACAGCCATAAAGAGTGAATTAAGGTTGAAATGTCATGTGGTATTTTAGCCTTAATTCTGAATTTCCTTGTTCTCATCGATCTAAATCAGGCCCTAATGATATTTAAATGAAGCTACTTGTAATTCCCATAATAGGCAAACAGAAGGGAGGTTAAAATAATTCTATTATTTCACAATGATGAAACAGATTGAATATTTCAATTATTCTACTTATTATAGTACACATAGAACAATGCTCTGTAATCTGCTTCGATATATATAGGCTCTTTAACCACACACGGTGGGACTAATACAGTCAATTTGGTTGAGCTCCACTCGCTGATTCAGTGTTGGAATAAAGTACTTCACAGATTAGCTTAGTCTGCAGCACTTAAAGGTCAGGATTTATTGTAATGTAAATCACAAAGCAATTTTATCTTGACAGAGATTACATACTGTTACAATATTTCTCGCTGAATCTAGTGATGCGTTTGCTTTTTCTTTGCAACTGCTGTGCAAATTGGACCGTAGCCCAGAAAAGAAAAAGAGATGGCAGGCTGCTTTGGCTTTTTAGAAACAACTTAATTCTCTTCATTTTTCAAAGTTCCACAAGAAAAAAAAAAAAAAAAAAACCTCTGAAGATACACATAAAATCATACATAAATACTTGTAAACCTTTATAAACTCTAAACTCCAATGCACACAGATATCTGTGAATGACCATCTATCAAATATTTTTATGTGTTTTAGAAAAAGTATAATTGCTAAGGGCTGACCTCTAATCATTCATACTCAAGTGTCTTGATACATTATCTAAATTGTCTCCATTTTAAGCAAACAAACAGAAAGAATAAGAAGCATTCATTTCTGATGAGAGAAATTACAAAGAAAAAGAAAACAGGGTAGAAACAAAGTGAGGTGAGGAGGATTAGGGAGGCCACTGCTGACAGTGGTCTTTGTAACAAATGCTGGGAGGTAGAAGGGCAACACCCTCCCAATTTTTCTGTTTCTTTGGAGCCTGCACTTCCAGAACAGACTGGGACCAGAAATGGGGAAAGACCTTTTTGATTACCAGGGAATTAAATGAGCTGTTCAAACAGTTCAAGGAGTTTTTATTCCTGGAATTCTCAAGACAAAGCAAACTGTTTCCCAACCTAATGTCTCTCAAAAAGTAAATATGAATAAAATGTCCCCACAAAGCTAAAATCAGTGTATTAAATTTTGCCAAGTGTTGTCAATTGTTCATAGATAGTTTACATTAATAATGTATAAAAATGATGGTGAAGCCAAAGACTTACCAGAAAACGTATCCAAGCCTAATCTTCAACTGCAATTACTCCATTTCTATTCTCCTCACCTGGACCACAAGTGGGCATCTTAACTCCAATTCTCACAAAGCACTTTTCCTGGAATGCAAGGTGATGTATTGTAATACTGTTTATCCCAACACGGAGTAGCTTGATCTTTCATCCTTCTGGCTTATCTGGTCAAGCAGGGCTTCCTGCCTGTCAGTCATGCCAGGTCAACCTTCCTATAACCGTAATCTCATTTTAGTTTGATTTACTTAATTGTTTTTCTTTAAATCAATCCAAATGTCGGTCTAAATAAACTTATTTAAAAAGTTTTACTTCCAAAATTATAGGTCTGGCTCAATAGTTTAGAAAAAATAATGTTTGCTGTATACCGCTTGAAATAGTCTCATGGGCCAACACCTGTTGTCCATGTAGCACATTTGGGGAAACACAAGCTACACAAAGAGTTGTGATTATAAGAGAGAAGCGATAGAAGTTCAACTTGTATGTGGGCAATAAATGATATTCGTATTCATAGAAGGCAGGCATCCCTGTCTACAATAATGTACACAGTTAGGCATTTGCCTGAAAATTCTCTCTACAGGAGACTAATCACACATCCTAGGTTGTTTGGGACAGTCCCCATTTTATCTGTGCTGTCCTGAAGTTCCTTCTTTCACTCTTGAAAGTGTCCTGGTTTGGATGATAACCAAAAGGGTGGAGCAAATCATCCCCAGAAAACCAGACAGTTGAAGATACTTTTTCATTGGCCACATTTTTGTCTTCAGCTCTTCTGTACATGTTATTTTATTTTATCTTACATGCCGCCCCTGTGAGTTGGCAGTATGTAAAAATTACAAATGGGGAGACAGGCTCAGAGAGCCTTAATGACTCGGGGTTTATGCAGTGGTTACAGGACACAGCTAGGATTCACGTCCAGGTCTCTGCTCCACATGGAGGGATCTTTTCTAGGGGATCAGGAGATGTGGGGGTGGAGGGAAGGAAAAGGGTATGGTTTGGGAGGCAGAAATATTCTGAGAGGGACGCCTGGGTGGCTCAGCGGTTGGGCTCGCCTCCCTCCGGCCCAGGGAGTGATCCTGGAGTCCTGGGATCAAGGTCCACATCGGGCTCCTGCATGGAGCCTGCTTCTCCCTCTGTCTGTGTCTCTGCCTCTCTCTGTGTGTGTCTCTTGTGAATAAATAAATAAAATCTAAAAAAAAAAAAAAATATTCTGAGAAAAAAAACATTCCTTTTCATTGGATTTGAAGAGATTAGAGCAAGAAACAGACATGTCTGCAATCTTGCCACGTTCCCATTTTGAAAAACTCGTTTTCCCATAAAACTACATTATAAGTACTGGTTGGATTGCTAGGATCATAGTACTCGCTTCGGCAGAAAGCGAAAAGAAATGAAAGAAAGAGAAGAAAGAAAGAAAGAAAGGAAGAAAGAAAGAAAGAAAGAAAGAAGGAAGGAAGGAAGGAAGGAAGGAAGGAAGGAAGGAAGGAAGGAAGAAAGAAAGAAAGAAAGAAAGAAAGAAAGAAAGAAAGAAAGAAAGAAGAGATAGGAAGGAAGGAAGGAAGGAAGGAAGGAAGGAAAAGGAAGGAAGGAAGGGAGGAAAGGAGGAAAGAAGGAAGAAAGAAAGATGCCAGGATTATAATCAACAGGCCTTGTGAATCAAATGGACTTTTGTGTTCTGCCTTGAAAATCTAACCAAACACTTAATCACCAGTTAAGTTTTAGAACTCAGTTTGCCTTTTTGATGCTGCAAAGAAAAGAGGGAGACGGAGGGAAAGGAGACACCCCTGCGTGAGAAGAGAGGAAGCAAAGGGCAGGACGCTGACACAACAGTCAGCCCGCCTCTGCGCCCCTCCCTCCTCCTGCACCAGGGCGCGCTGCCAGCACATCTCTCCCCCCAGCTCCCCTGGGGGAGGGCCAGAAGCTTTACATTACACCACTGGTTTACACCCTGAGAAACGTCGCGGGAGCTGCAAAATACACTTTGAAGCAACTTTCTAAAAGGCACATCTATATTTACCAATGTGTTCCACATGATTAAACTGTGAAATTTGTCTCCAGTTTGGCAATACCTTTGAGAGATGTTGTGCGGTTTAGGAAGAAAATGCCTGTGAAGTGCCTGAAGTCCCACGAAGGGAAAGCACCATACACATCCGAGGTGCTGTTACATGCCTCGGTGCTAAAGTGGTGCAACAGCAAATAGAATAGCGTAAGTTATGATGTCACAATGTTGTCATGCAACATCATACACAGTGAGATCAAGAAAAATCTGTTTTTGAAAGGCCTCTTTTCCCCTCCTCTTCTGCATGTTAAAGCATATGGTATCTGAAACTAGTTCACAGTGAACTTCATTTCTGCCGCTGCTGTAAATGAAGTATCTTCTCAGGCAGATGTCAGTGCTAAAAGTTTGGTGCTCATAAATACCAAATTTACATAAAATCTATACAGTTCTTTTTTCAAAAGTCTTTCTTGGTTGATGTAGGCTGATTGTCTAGGATACATAGGTCACTTTCTTCTTCCTGAACCGATTATACATTCCCAAATTCACTAATTTGAAAAACAATAATTATGAGTAGGGAACAATGACATTCCTTGAGGTCTCTCTGGTCGTAAATGTCATGTGCCACTTTGAAAAGAGACAAAAAATTAGAAAGTCAACTCAGATATTCTTGGACTGATAATTTAGGCCTAGGATTCCAAATCCTAGAATCCTTATTCTTATAAGGATAAGAAATGAATCTTGCATGTATTCTATTCCCTGAAAATATCACCAAAATAATGTGTTCTTAAAGCAAACTTGAGTTTATTGCTTGCCACAGAAGTGAGGTCACTACTACGACAAGAATCTTGGTGTTTCAGAAGAGGAAAAGTAAAGATCAGATACGTTTAAGATTTGGAGTTTGTTTTAAGATGGATCTTTTGGTGTGAGAAGTGGGGCTTGATTATAGTTTAGGATTGGTACACATGGAAGGGGGAAGTTTGCAAAGGGGGCTTTCAAAACAATTCTTGAAGAGTAACCAGCTGTTTGATGTTGCTTTAATTTGAGTAGTCTAACATAGGTTTAAAAGGATTTTCAGGGGGCACCTGAGTGGCTCAGCGGTTCAGCATCTGCCTTCGGCTCAGAGCCTGATCCCAGGATCTGGGATTGAGTCCCTCATCGGGCTCCCTGCAAGGAGCCTGCTTCTCCCTCTGCCTGTGTCTCTGCCTCTCTCTCTCTCTCTCTCTCTCTCTCTCTCTGAGTCTTTCATGAATAAATAAATCTATAAATAAATAAATAAATAAATAAATAAATAAATAAATAAATAAATAAAAGGATTTTCAGGGGGCGCCTGAGTGGCTCACTTGGTTAAACATCTGACTCTTGATTTCGGCTCTGGTCATGATCTCAGGGTCATGAGATCGAGCCCCACTTTGGGCTCTGAGCTCAGTGCAGAGTCTGCAGGAGATTCTCTCTACCTTTCCGTCTGTCCCTCCCTCCATTCGTGTTCACGTTTCTCTCTCTCTCTCTCTCTCTCTCTCTCTAGACCAATAAATCTTTTAAAAAAATGATTTTCAGGAACTTTCTGGAATTAACAGTAAAGTTATTAGCAACTTGATCTTCTCAGACAAGAACTTGCTGAAACAGTAAAATCAGGTTGATGAAAAGAGTGGGATTATAACACCACCTTAATGAAGCATCTCAATAGTAAAGTCTTATTAATGTAAGCCATAAACTGTTCCAGGTACAGATGGGCTGCATTTTCAATACATACAATGACTAGTGTTATTCAGATTCTACTGGAAAAACCCAGACACCAAGAGCAGCTGCTTTTTTGAAAAAAGGACCCACTTTAAACTACCAAAAGCCGGCAAAGTCTTCCTTTCAGATAACACCTAGCTTTACCTTGTGTCATTGATAACTATATTCAGACTGATTCATTTTTTTCTTAAAGAAGTTCTTGCCCTCCAAAAAGTCACAGTCAATTCTTGCCTTAGGGATTATTCCTTTCTTTAACACAATATCACATACCTCTATGTATACAACATAGTTTAACACTTTGGGGATAAACCTCAAGTTCTTAAGGATAAACCCTTCATTGTCATGGCCATAACAAAAATCCTGATCATATTTTTATACTTCTTAAAACTTTTTAGTAAGTCTTTTTTGTCTTCTAGATGACATCTAAACTTCTCAACATGCTTCTTGAACTTTATTTCTCTGTGTTCCTCTTTCATTCCACATCTAATGAGTACATACATAAATTCTATATGGCAATCTTATTAAACTACTTGCAATTTCAGAATATAACTGGCTCTGTCTTCCCTCACTGGAATGTCTTGTCCATGCATAGCTGTGTCTATCTTGTAATTAATTGTCCATTTATTTGCTAACCTGTTCTTCTTTGTCAGTAAACAACTTAAAGGTGAGTATTATGTCTTAGCATACTGTCTGGGAAAAAGAGGCCACTCAAGATATTTTTTCAAGAGACAGTCAATAAATGGACAGACCAAACCTTATGACTGTGAAAAGAAAGATCACAAAATGACAGGATCTCAAAATAAACATCTGATAGATCCTGAAAAATGAAGAATAATTTTCAAAGTGTTAGTTCCAAATCAAAAGTAAAATTTAAGAGAATTAAAATAAAGCTTGCACCAACCAGATTAATAAATGCATTCTGTTGTGAGGCTAGGGAAAGGCAAGCACTTTCATATATTACTGGTAAACCCTTTTGGAGGGGAATTTGGCAATATCTAACAAAACTACATGTGCATTTACCTTTTGACTCAGCTATTTCAGTTCTAGGAATTTACCCTGAAGATACACTTACAACAATAGAAAAATACATATGTACAGGGTTATTCATCACAGCATTGTTTATAATTCTGAAATATTAGAAACAATCCAAATGCCCATAAATAGAATAGTGATGAATAAACCATGCTACATCCATACACAGAATTATGCAGCTATAAAAAAAGAATAAGGAAGATCCTTATGCACTGATATGGAGTGATTTCCACCGATACATGGTTAAGAAAGGGCAGCAAAATGCAAAAAAAGTATCTGTGGCACTCTCTCATTCATGTAAGAAGAAGTAAAGGGAAATATAAGGAAATACACATGTATCTGCTAGTTTTAGCAAAAAGACACATGGAAAGGATACACCAGAAATGAATGAAATTGAGTAGTGAGTAGGAACAGAATGGAAGGGGGGCACTTGGGTGGCTCAGTGGTTGAGTGTCTGCCTTTGGCTCAGGTCATGATCCTGGAATCCTGGGATCGAGTCCCACATTGGGCTCCCTGCATGGAGCCCGCTTCTCCCTCTGCCTGTGTTCTCTGCCTCTGTGTGTGTGTGTGTGTGTGTGTGTCTCATGAATAAATAAAATCTTAAAAAAAAAAAAAAAACAAGAATGAAAGGAATGGAGGAAAAGGAGCAAGTAGAATGGATAAATGGGATTATCTCTAAGTATATCTTTTTATATAATTCTGATTTTTAGAACAATGACATTGTTTCACATACATAAAATACAAACAAATGTTTAAAATCAACCAGGACTTGCAGAAAACCGAGAATGGAATATAAACAGCCACAAATGAGACCAACTATATTAGAAATTAATGATATAACCCTACTTAAGGGCACAAAGGAAAACTAACCTAAGTAACTTTAGATAAAAACATTTTTAATATATATTTTAATTCTAGAGACAAAAGAAACTGTACAGAAGTACTATACACTAATTAATAAATTATTCTGAAACTATATTCTAGGATTGAGCAAATAAACATACTGTGGACAATGAAAGCCAGGCATCTATTTTACAAATAATGAAAGGGGCTAGAGTGGATCCAGGGGTGTTGGATTAGAATTGGAGATATTGGTATAAACCACAGTTTTTATCATACAGAGAGATGGGGAAAGAGAGAGAGAGAGAGAGAGAGAGAGAGAATGTGTTTCCGTGTTATGTCCACTAATAGGGTTTAGAAGCAAGGACACCTGAGTAGTGATGAACACATCTAGCCCTCAGATCTTGATTTCTAAAGACATAAATAAAGGGAACCAGGACTTATTGGAGAAAAGGCTAATTCCAGGGCTAGAGAATTCAATATGGGCATGGAACATCTAATGGAACCAGAAAATATGGAAGTGTTCATATAGATAACACTCACACACATATACAAATCCTACAAAACCTAAATGAAATAAAAGAGGAAAATATACAAAATTTAAAAAAAATCACTGCTGAGGAGCACCTGACTGGCTTAGTTAGTGGAGCACACACTCTTGGTCTTGGGGTTGTGAGTTCAAGCCACACATTGGTGTAGGGAGCACTTACAAATAAAATAAATCTTAAAAAAATTACTGATGGCAAGGGAAAGTATGGAGAAAAATAAATATTCAAATAAGGTGCCTAAATTAATTCATTTAACCTTTCTTTGATTTTTTAATTTTACTTTGTCTAGGTATACAGATCCAGCTTCCCCATTCACTTATTAAAGGGTGTTTAGAATCAAAGCATAAGCAATTATTTATATCATGTACTCTAATACCATAAGCATGACAAAGGAAACATTCCATCTGCTTGATCATTTTAATCCTTCTTCTCTTTGCCTATTATGATCATTACAAAGAAAGATTAAATACTACATACTTCAATGCTATTCTCAAAAATAATTTCTAAAATAAAAAATAAGGTCCAGTTTTATGCTCATGAACTTACAATAGAGATTGGTAAGTAACTATAGACAGCATTCCTTTGCCTTCTCTGGGTTGTCCTGGAGATGGGAGGGGGGGGAAATGTAATTCTGGTTGCCAATACCAGCTTCAGGTAGATGTTTTTTTTCTTTTCTTTTCTTTTCTTTTTTTTAATGTAAAAGTTGACTACTCAGAGAATTGCATTACCATATATTCATGCTAATGGTGGGTATTATGACAATTACTCAGTTACTGCCTCAGTCAGCTCTTCTAAAGTTGCTTTTAATGTTATTTAAGTCTTCTATTTTTACTCACTTTTCCATCTGCTTTTTGTGTCTCTCTACTAGTGAATCCAAGACACCTGAGGACATAAAACTTAAAATTCTCTCTTTTGCACATCCTAAAGAATGGATCGGGGTACTAGCTTCAAGAAGATACAGTTTGAGTAAGAGTCTGCTCGGTGCCTTGCAACTTTGATATACCTCTCCATACAAAGAAGAGATAGATCAATATTACATACTGTGAATTTAAAGGAGAACCAATTAATCAGAAAAACACCTTTACTCATCTTCAAACTACTTATTAGAAAAAATTAAACACAAATAAATTGATAATCTGAAAATGGTAAGTACCATTAATCGAGTTAAATTAATCTAAATATGTTTTTATATTGGCCAGAATTTTTCTAAGAAAAAAGTAAACAAATATAAGCATCTATTTGTTTCATCCTTACAATAACTTTATAATGTAGTTATTATCCCATTTAACAGCTGATGCTCACAGAATTATTAAATTTGCTCACATTCACTTAGCTAGTAAGTGGGAGAAGTGGAATTCACAATTCAGTTTGATTTCAAATCCAATGATCTAACTATACCACATACACACACACACACACACACACACACACACACAATCACTTTGCTTTCGAAGCCAATGATTTTTCTAACTATACCCTCCCCAAACAGCCCTAATAAAACCTGAAAAAGATAAAAGCAAAATTGTTGACAAAATTTTAAATTTTGTTAAAACTAAAAACTGAGCATGAGAGGCAAAAAACAACCCTAGAAAGATAAAACCAACACAAACAGCACTGGACTAGAAGTAAGGAAACCTGGGTTCTCAACTTTTTCTCACACTATACCTCTCCACTCTTCTAATACCTATCTCATTAAAACCACTCATTAAATATTCATTGCCACACTGACTGTCTACCTAAGGGTACAAATAGCCTTTAAAACAGGGATCCCTGGGTGGCGCAGCGGTTTGGCGCCTGCCTTTGGCCCAGGGCGCGATCCTGGAGACCCGGGATCGAATCCCACATCGGGCTCCCGGCGCATGGAGCCTGCTTCTTCCTCTGCCTGTGTCTCTGCCTCTCTCTCTCTCTGTGTAACTATCATAAATAAATAAAAATTAAAAAAAAAAATAAAAAAATAAAAAATAAAAAATAAAACAAAATAAACCCACCATATTATAATAAAATTTCAATTAGCAAGAACAATTAGGAGATTGTTTGATATAATCTTTGATTAATCACGAATGACAAAATTCTTTTTGTAGATCCAAGTTTGCTATTGGACATCTGTTTTCTAAGCAGAGCAAATTTTATGGTACAGAAGAATTACTGGAGAACTTGCTATACTGCAGATTCTGGGGCTCTACCTTAAGAGATTCCACTTGAATTTGGTACGTATGAAAATAACTGGAGTGATTCTGACTCTGATCTTTAAGATGAAACTAAGAGTAATTACGTAATTAAGTAAAGGGTACAGAACATTAAAAAGCCTTTTTAAAATTTATATATTCATGATAGACAGAGAGAGAGAGAGAGAGAGGCAGAGACACAGGCATTGGGAGAAGCAGGCTCCATGCAGGGAGCCCAACGTGGGACTCGATCCCAGGAGCCCAGGACCAGCCCCCGCCCAAAGGCAGGCGACAAACTGCTGAGCCACCCAGGGATCCCCAAAAAGCCTTTTTTGATGACAAGACTAGACAACACCTTAGCCATCATTCTGACCATTAATCATTTTTTTCTACATCTCTGATGTTAAAGACACAGAATCCTGGACCAAAATCTAAGAGCTGATAACCCTGGTTTTTACCTTTCTCCTCTAAGGAAAGTATATATAATTGAAGTTCTATTTGCCAACATATATTATAAAACCCAGTGCTCATCCCATCAAGTGCCCTTCTCAGTGCCCATCACCCAGTTACCCCATTTCCCCCCCACCTCCCCTTCTGCTACCCCTTTGTTTGTTTCCCAGAGTTAGAAGTCTCTCATGTTTTGTCACCCTCTCCAATTTTTCCCACTCATTTCCCCTCCTTTCCCTTACAAACCCTTCCACTATTGCTTTTCTTTTTTTTTAAGATTTATTTATTTATTCATGAGAGACTCAGAGAGAGAGAGGCAGAGACATAGGTAGAGGGAGAAGCAGGCTCCATGCAGGGAGCCCGACGTGGGACTCGATCCTGGGTCTCCAGGATCACGCAGTGGACTGAAGGCGGCGCTAAACTGCGGAGCTACCGGGCTGCCCCTCCACACAGTTTTCCAGAGTGGCTGTACCAGTTCATATTCCCACCAACAGTACAAGTACATATTTCCACATCCTCTCCAAAATTTGTTGTTTCCTGTCTTGTTAATTTTCGCCATTCTCACTGGTGTGAGGTGGTCTCTCATTGTGGTTTGCATTTGTATTTCCCTGATAGCAAGTGATGCGGAACATTTTCTCATGTGCTTGTTGGCAATGTGTAGGTCTTCTTTGGTGAAATTTCTGTTCATGTCTTCTGCCCATTTCATGGTTAGATTGTTTGTTTCTTGGTATTGAGTGTAATAAGCTCTTTACAGATCTTGGATACTAGCCCTTTATCTGATAGGTCATTTGCAAATCTCTTCTCCCATTCTGTAGGCTGTCTTTTAGTTTTGTTGACTGTTTCTTTTGCTGTGAAGAAGGTTTTTTATCCTGATTAACTCCCAATAGTTCATTTTTGCTTTTGTTCCCTTTGCCTTCATGGATGTATCTTGCAAGAAGTTGCTGTGGCCAAGTTCAAAAAGGGTGTTGCCTATGTTCTCCTCTAGGATTTTGGTGGATTCTTGTCTCACATTTAGATCTTTCATCCATTTTGAGTTTATCTTTGTGTCTGGTGTAAGAGAATGCTCTAGTTTCATTCTTCTGCACGTGGCTGTCCAATTTTCCCAGCACCATTTATTAAAGAGACTGTCCTTTTTCCAGTGGATAGTCTTTTCTGCTTTGTTGAATATGGTTGACCATAGAGTTGAAGGCCCATTTCTGGGTTCTCTATTCTGTTCCATTGATCTATGTGTCTGTTTTTGTGCCAATATCACATTGTCTTGATGATCACAGCTTTGAGGTACAGCTTGAAATCTGCCATTGTGATGCCTCCAGCTCTGGTTTTATTTCTCAATATTCCCCTGGCTATTCAGGGTCTTTTCTGCTTCGACACAAATCTTAAGATTATTTGTTCCAACTCTCTGAAGAAAGTCCATGGTATTTTGATAGGGATTGCATTGAACGTGTAAATTGCTCTGGGTAGCATTGACATTTTCACAATATTAATTCTTCCAGTCCATGAGCATGGAATATTTTTCCATCTCTTTGTGTCTTCCTCAATTTCTTTTGGAAGTGTTCTGTAGTTTTTAGGGTATAGATCCTTTACCTCTTTGGTTAGGTTTATTCCTAGGTATCTTATGCTTTTGGGTGCAATTGTAAATGGGATTGGTTCCTTAATTTCTCTTTCTTCAGTCTCATTGTTAGTGTATAGAAATGCCACTGATTTCTGGGCACTGATTTTGTATCCTGCCACACTGCCGAATTGCTGTATGAGTTCTAGAAATCTTGGGGTGGAGTCTTTTGGGTTTTCTATATAGAGTATCATGTCATTGGCAAAGAGGGAGAGTTTGACTTCTTCTTTGCCAATTTGAATGCCTTTTATGTCTTTTTGTTGTCTGATTGATGAGACTAGGACTTCTAGTACTATGTTGAATAGCGGTGGTGAGAATGGACATCCCTGTTCCTAATCTTAGGGGAAAGGCTCCCAGTATTTCCCCATTGAGTATGTTATTTGCTGTGGGCTTTTCGTAAATGGCTTTTAAGATGCTGAGGAATGTTCCCTCTATCCCTACACTCTGAAGAGTTTTGATCAGAAATGGATGCTGTATTTTGCCAAATGCTTTCTCTCCATATATTGAGAGGATCATATGGTTCTTGTTTTTTCTCTTGTTGATATGATCTATCACATTGGTTGCTTTACGAGTGTTGAACTAGCCTTGCATCCCAGGGATAAATCCCACTTGATCATGGTGAATAATCTTAATGTACTGTTGGATCCTATTTGCTAGTATCTTGTTGAGAATTTTTGCATCTGTGTTCATCAGGGATATTGATCTGTATTTCTCCTTTTTGGTGGGGTCTTCGTCTGGTTTTGGAATTAAAGTGATGCTGGCCTCATGGAACGAGTTTGTAAGTACTCCATCTCTTTCTGTCTTTCGGAACAGCTTTAGTAGAATAGGTGTGGTTTCTTCTTTAAACGTTTGATAGAATTCCCCTGGGAAGCCATCTGGCCCTGGACTTTTGTGTCTTAGAAGGTTTTTGATGACTGCTTCAATTTTCTCCCTGGTTATTGGCCTGTTCAGGTTTTCTATTTCTTCCTGTTCCAGTTTTGGTAGTTTGTGGTTTTCCAGAAATGTGTCCATTTCTTCTAGATTGCCTAATTTATTGGTGTATAGCTGCTCATAATATGTTTTTAAAATCATTTGTATTTCCTTGGTATTGGTTGTTATCTCTCCTTTTTCATTCGTGATTTTATTGAGTCTTTTCTCTCTTCTTTTTAATAAGGCTAGCTAATGGTTTATCTATCTTATTAATTCTTTCAAAGAACCAACTCCTGGTTTTGTTGATCTGTTCTACAGTTCTTCTGGTCTCTATTTCATTGAGTTCTGCTCAGATCTTTATTAACTCTCTTCTTCTGCTGGGTGTAGGTTTTATTTGCTGTTCTTTCTCCAGTTTCTTTAAGTGCAAGGTTAGCTTGTGTATTTGAGTTTTTTCCAGTTTTTTGAGGGAGGCTTATATTGTGATATATTTCCCTCTCAGGACTGCTTTTGCTATATCCCAAAGATTTTGAATGGTTGTATCTTCATTAGTTTCCATGAATCTTTTTAATTTTTCTCTAATCTACTGGTTGACTCTTTCATCTTTTAGCAGGATGCTCTTTAACCTCCATGTGTTTGAGTTTCTTCCAAATTTCTCTTTGTGACTGAGTTTCTAGTTTCAAAGCATTGTGGTTTGAAAATATGCAGGGGATAATCCCAATCTTTTTGTATCGGTTGAGACCTGATTTGTGACCCAGTATGTGGTCTATTCTGGAGAAAGTTCCACGTGCACTTGAGAAGAATGTGTATTCAGTTGTTTTCAGATGGAAAGTTCTGTATATATCTGTGAAAGCCATCTGGTCCAGTGTATCATTTAAGGACCTTGTTTCCTTGGTGATGTTTTGCTTAGAATATCTGTCATTTGCAGAAAATGCCATGTTGAAGTCTCCTATTATTAGTGTATTATTATGTAAGTATCTCTTTACTTTAGTTATTAATTGATTGATATTCTTAGCAGCTCCCACATTAGGGGGATAAATATTCATGATCATTAGGTCTTCTTGTGGGATAGACCTTTAAGTATGATATAGTGTCCCTCTTCATTTCTTACTACAGTCTTTAGCGTAAACTTTAATTTATCTGATATGAGGATTGTTACCCCAGCTTTCTTTTTAGCATCAATTTGAATGGTAAATAGTTCTCCACCCCTTCATTTTCAGGCTGGCAGTGTCCTTAGGTCTAAAATGAGTCTCTTGTAGAGAGCAAATAGATGGGTCTTGGTTTTTTATCCAGTCCAATACCCTGCGTCTTTTGATGGGATCATTTAGCCCATTCACATTCAGAGTTACTATTGAAAGATATGAATCTAGTGTCATCATAATACCTATTCAGTCCCTGTTTTTGTGGATTATTTCTTTGGGCTTCCCCTTTCTTTTACAGGGTCCCCCTTAATATTCATTGCAGAGCTGGTTTGGTGGTCATATATTCTTTCTGTTTCTGCCTATCTTGGAAGCTCTTTATCTCTCCTTTTATTCTGAATGAGAGCCTTCCTGGATAAAGTATTCTTGGCTGCATGTTCTTCTCATTTAGGACCCTGAATATATCCTGCCAGCACTTTCTGGCCTGCAAGGTCTCTGTGGAGAGGTCTGCTGTTAATCTGATATTTCTCCCCATAAGTTAAGAATCTCCTGTCTCTTGCTGCTTTAAGGATTTTCTCTTTATCTTTGGAATTTGCAAGTTACAATATTAAATGTCAAGGTGTTGAACGGTTTTTTATTGGTTTTCAGGGGGGTACCTCTCTATCCCCTGGATCTGAATGCCTGTTTCCTTCCCCAAATTAGGAAGGTTCCTAGCTATGATTTGTACAAATATACTTTGTGGTCCTCTCTGCCTCCTGGTGTCTTCTGAAACCCCAATTATACGTAGATTCTTCCTTCTCAGTGTATCATTTATTTCCCTTAACCTTTCCTCATGGTCTCTTAATTGTTTTTCTCTTTTTTCTTTCAGCTTCCTTCCTTACCATCAACTTGTCTTCTATGTCACTCACTGTTTCTTTTACCTTATTAACCTTAGCAGTTAGGACCTCCCGTTTGGATTGCATCCCACTTATTTTTTTAAAAAATTTTATTTATTTACGATAGTCACAGAGAGAGAGAGAGAGAGAGAGAGAGAGAGGCAGAGATGTAGGCAGAGGGAGAAGCAGGCTCCATGCACCGGGAGCCTGACGTGGGATTCAATCCCGGGTCTCCAGGATCGTGCCCCGAGCCAAAGGCAGGCGCTAAACCGCTGTGCCACCCAGGGATCCCCCTCACTTAACTTATTTTTAATTTTGGTCTGATTAGATCTAAATTCTGCAGTAATGAAGTCTCTAGTCTTTTATGCTTTTTTCCAGAGCCACCATTAGCTTTATAATTGTGCTTCTGAATTGGCTTTCTGAAATCGAATTGTAATCCATATTCTGTAACTCTGTGGCAGAGAGTACTGTTTCTGGTTCCTTCTTTAGTGGTGAGTTCTTCCTTCTAGTCATTTTGCTCAGTGCAGAGTAGCTGTGTGAGTGAGCTGAGTCAAAAATATCAACCACAACCTAAGTAAATTCCACCCTAGATGACACTGATGAGGTCAGAGACCAGAAAATGAAAAAGAAGATCAGAACAAAATAAAACAAAAGGACCACTAAAGTGAAAAATAAATTTTAAAACAAAGTAGTAAAAAATAAAAGGCAAAAATCCCAAAGAAGAAGAAAAAAGAAAAAGAATAAAAGAAAAAGGGGGATCCCTGGGTGGCTCAGTGGTTTAGTGCCTGCCTTCGTCCTGGGGCATGACCCTGGGGTCCCAGGATTGAGTCCCATGTCAGGCTCCCTGTGTGGAGCCTGCTTCTCCCTCTGCCTGTGTCTCTCATGAATGAATTAATGGAATCTTAAAAAAATAAATAAATAAAACAATAAAAAAGTAAAGAGGAAAAGAGAAAAAAGGAAAAAAATGGGGGAGGACTAGGGGATGGGATGGTGGTGGTGAAGAAGTAGCAGTGGAGAGAGAATGTTGTCTACCTGAGGGTCCTAGAGGGTGATCCTCTTGGTTCTGAGGGTATTTTGTTCTGTATGTTAGAAGATGCTCAATCCCAAAATTATATAAAACAGCAATACTTACAGAAAGCCCCAACATTGACCCCAAAACATAAACAAGATAACAGAGGGGGGCAGAATGGGGAGGAAGAGAGAATATAATCTCACAGAAAAACCAGCATCATATTCCACTTGGTTCTGGATGCATGTTGGTCATGTTTTAGAAGGTATTAATGTCCACCATTGTACAACAAAATAAGGCAGGGGAAACAAAAACAAAAACAAAAAACCCCAAAACCCATATCTCATAGATCTCCCAAAATTAAATTGAATATGTTGAAGGGAATCAAGAAGTGAAAAATATATCTAAGACTTGTAGAAATATGAAAGTCGAAAAGGAAAAAAATTAAAAATGAAGAGCTGGTAAAATATTGTTGTTAAGGTGGGAAAAGAGAAAAAATATTGGAAAATTTTAGTCTGATACAAAAATGAATTGTGATGGAAAAAGGAGGGGAGAAAAGAATAGGGGGGTACCCTGGTTCTATATACTGTAAATCCCTCAACTTCCCCTGGAGCGTTCCAGCGCTGCTCAGTCAAGAACTTGCTCTTCCCCTGTCCTTTCAGCCGGTCTCTGGGGGGAGGGGCTGCTGTGCTGATGCTCAGGGGTATGCACCTGGGGAGATGCCCCCCCCTTGCCAGGTGCCGGCTCAGTGATAGCTGTTGACCCCCTGAGGCCCCTGTCCCCTGGCGCCCCGCTCAGTCCCAGGCACAGGGTGACACCAGGAGGAACAACCCCACTGTCTGCGGCCAGCCCTCCAGCCCTGGAGTCAGCTCCCCCAGTAACTCCCACAGCTCGCGGTCCGCAGGGGCCTGGGTGCTCCGGCTGTGGCGGGGCCGCTGACCTGCACAGCTCGCGGGTGCCCCATGGCAGGGGAGTCCTCCCTGCCTCGGCCTCCCTGCCTCCACCCACCCCGGGCGAACACAGGATCCTGGCTGTGTCCCCTCGGGGGCCCTGGGATCCCGGCCCTGTGCCGCTGGACCCGCTCCAGGCCACTTCTCTCCCCAGGGATTGGGGCTCATCCCCCCTCTACCCGGAGCCCCCCCACTTCTCCTGAGGCCCCGGGCCGCGCTCCAGCCCTTCACCGAGACCCCGCGGGGTGGGTGCGCTCCCCCCAGCGCCCTCCTCCCCTGGTGACCCCGGGACTGGAGGCGTCACCCCCCCGCGTCCCCCCATCTCCCCGCTGTGCACTTTCCCTCCGGGAAGAATCCAGCGGATCGTTAAAGCCCCGGCATCTGGGGGGCTCTCCCGCCCGAGGCTCCCCCCAGCCCGGCTCCTCGGCCCGCCCCCTCGATGCTGTTTCATTTCTCCTTCTCCGCCCCCGACCTCGTCAGAGGCGAAGGCCCTTCCCGCTGCAGCTCCCGGTTCTCTGCTCACCTCCCAGGTGGAGCTCGTGGGTGCTCAGGGGGGTGGAAGGTTGCCCCGGGAGCGGGTGGGGGGGGGGTGAGGCCCCTGTTCCTCCGCCAGCCTGCCCCGCCTCACGCAGAGAATCAGGAAAGTGTATGTTAAAACTTCAAACTGAGGTTAGTTGCCTTCTGGTAAATTGAGGTTTTGAAATTTTCATTAGTCAGAATTATCTGAGATGGTATACAAACTGAAAATTGGTATTATTAAAAACAATGTTCATGAAAAATCATTTCTCAGGATTTATCAAGAATGCATAGGCACAGTGCAAGCATTACACAGTGTGCACCAGACCCACTCTTTCCATCTTTCTATTTGAGTAGATCATAGGCTCAGCAATTCATGGTTACAACAAACAGTGCAGAATCAGTCGTCATGGTTGCTGATAGATATTTTAAGAATTAATCTATAAGTGGCAAAATTTAAAATATATATATTAAATAGCTGACACAAGAATTATTCTTCGAGAGAGAAAGAATTATATTAGTTTAGGAAAATATCCTGCTGACCCATTTAGATGGAAAAATTTAGGTCAGAAGGAAAAAGAAGAAAAGCAGGACTAAATTTCTTTGCATGAAAAAATGCAAGAAATTTGGAGAAGGGGGTGTTCCTTAAGAATGGAGGAATAATGAAGAAGGATAAAGAGAAACCATATAGCAAATACATTGAAAGTTACAAGAAATAGCCAAGTTGGATTTTTTGTTTCCCTTTAAACAGAACAGTGTTTAATGCAATTTAAAGCTGTCTGAGATATAAACTTTTTTTTATCTCTCCAAACATTCAGTGAAGTCTGCTATGCTCTAAATTAAGTGTACTTTTCATTTTAATGTCTTCTGAATTCTTCTATTTTTCACGTATACATTGACATTCATAAATAATGGAACAATAATATGCAAGTACCTTCTGAACTCTTTAACATTTAGTATCTCATTTAATCTTCAGAATAATTTTATAAAATAGGTACTGTTATTAAATCCATTTTACAGATGAGGAAGCTGAATTCTAGAGAGGCTAAATAACTTACCTAGAATGATATGCTAGTAAGGGATGTAGCCAGGATTCAAACGCCAGACCTCACGCTCTTAAACTTTACTAGTTCCAACTTATGTTCAGAGCTAAATGAGTTCATCCTTCCATAGATACACACATAAAATACATCCTAGTCTCTTTATTTAAATAGGATAGGAATATCAAAATATGAGGAATATTCAAAATATGGGTAATATTGTCATACTACTATCATTTTCAAAATATTTTGAAATCACAAAAAGTAAAAACTTAATAATAATAATCAATTTTGGCTATTGAATTCCCATCCAGTATTTCTACTTCTACCATATTATCATCCTTGAAGAGTTAATCACTGATTAGTTTATTATTATTTATTATTAATTAAGTAAAAACTAATTATTAGTTAAGTACTAAAATATAATCTCTATACTAGTTTTTAAAATACAGCCATAAGTTTCTTAATACTCCTCCCTCCAAAAGGTGGAGGCTAATTCCGTTCCCCTGAAGGGTGGGCTGGACTGTGAGCCACCTAGGAAGTGGATCCTGTAGTCTCAGTCAAGCCTTCAAATGACTGCAGCCCTAACCTTGACTGCAACCTCATGAGAGACCTCAAGACAAATCCACCCAGCTAAGGCACTCCCCATTTCCTAGGCCCACAGAAACTATGTAAGATAGTAAATAATTATTGTTTTAAGTCATCTAAGTTTAGGATAATTTGTAGAGTAGCAATAGTTAATTAATACAGTCCCTATGTCAGTGATTATCAAAATGTGGTCCAAGACCAGCAGCATCAGCATTTCCTAGGTACTTGTTAAAAAATGCAAATTCTCAGGCTCCACACTAGACTTACTGAATCAGGACCTCTGGGGTTGAGGAGCAGCAATTTATATTCTAACAAACCCTCTAGATGGTTCTAATGAACACTCACACTAAAGTTTGAGAACCATTATGCTAAGCCTTCAGTAGTTTGACTAACAATTTATCTCAAACCTCCTTAATACCAGCCCCAACTCCTACTTCCCCAGAAATCTGTGTTTATTCTTGGAATATAGTATAATATTTTAGCATCAGATTGTAAACAAGCCTCTTTGTCATGACAAAATGTCAATTCTGAAAGGGTAGGACTGCCTATCTCCACATTGTGCCCAGCACACAGCAAATGTTCAATAAATATTAGTTGGATAAATATACAAATGACTAAATATATACCTTGCTTGGTAAAGAGTAAAGTGAAGTCTTATCTTTTTTCTTTTATCGTCACTTGAATTCTTTCAAAGTGACTTCAGCTAAGAACATCTGCTGTTATGGTATCCATGGAGGTGAGAGTACATAAAAGTATAGATTAAAATGACTAAGTAGTATATAAAAGTATAGATTAAAATGACTAAGACTAATTTCATCACATATGCTCACTTAGGTGGTTTGTGGAGTTGTCCAACACAAACTGATAATCCATCAATTATCAGTCATCAACAATATGATCCCCCAGTGGATACTTATAAGGGGCTGTTTGAATACCAAAAGAGGATTTGAGGAGCCTGGCAAATGCCAACATTTGCCTAGCATTGTTCTTATCATTCTTTTCTAAAACATGTATTATTAGAATATAGTAACTCCAGGTGCCTATAGGAATATATAAAAACTAACAGGTAGTGATAAGAAGCCCTCAAAATAAGATAACTTGCTGAGTTCATAACACTAATTCTATAGCATTTTTATATAGTTAAATGAAAAAAAAGTTATATTCAAATAATTTTGGGTTACAAAGTTAAACAACTTTCATTCCTACTGGACTTATCACAGCTTTTGAAATTCTAATGTGAAATGTGAGTTTCCAAGAGGTGAATGTAGTGAGCAAGCCTCGTACATACAGCAGAGGACCTTTTGGAAGAGCAGCTTATAAAGCTAATACTTCAGAAAACACTGCCCAAACGTAAATCTTTAACAATTTCTTTACTTACTTGAGTTTGAAATTTGAAATATATTGTTTGATTTATAAAGCATCTTTTCTAGTGATAGTTAAATCATTTAAATCACTATTTCATATAATTTCTATAAACTTTACTCAAAACCCATTCTCATCTCCATATGTTATTATATAGTCATTGATATTATGATTGTATACAAAGTAATTTTTTTATTATAAAGTACAATTTGGTTGTGAAAATGACATGCCCCAAATCACGTTTTCTCTTTATATTATTAATTTAAATAAAAACCATATAGAAATATTTTAATAGCTATAACAGCTCAAAGGAATAATTTTATGAAATGATTGTAATAGTTAAATCCTTTGAGGGTATACTACTAATCTAATTGTACTAATAATACACTAGGGCAATGATTTCCAACTATACTGTATTTCAACTTCTATCTGCAGCCTACACGTTATAGGTTGTCAGCCTCCTTCTGAGAGCAAATATGTCTTCCCCACCCAGAGATGAGTCATGGAACCAGTGTATTAGTCAGTAACCCATTGCCGTAGGCCATGATTAATTGGGCCAGATTTGGATACTACACTAAAGCTTATCCAATCAGATTCACTTTCCAGGAAGTTGTATTTAGGATTAAACCATTCTAATTTGTCTCTGCTGGTGGTAAAAACTGAGTCTATATAAATTTGGGAACTTTGGGGGTGACTATTTAGATGAAAAAGAAAAAATCAATCTGCAGAAAAAAACAATAAAACATATACACCAAACAAAGTGTGTATGATCTTAGAAAAGTGCTTCATAATTATCTATTTTATAATAGCATGCCTCTTGTTTATAACGGATACTTTGCAGATTTAACAAAGAAAGGCCCTTCAGTTTGCTCACAACTTACCTGAAATAAAACAATATGATTACAAAGTAGTAGGTAAACTGTGAGTCACAGAATTATACTTAGATACTTCTAGCTTAACATAAATAAAAATAAGTAAACAAATAAAAATACATTTGCCTAGCATTCTCCATTCTCCAAGGTCAAGGTTTCAAAGATCCTTTACCCACATCTAAAGCAATGGCTCTATTTTTGTAGATGGCTTTTGTGGCTGAGCCACAAAAGAACTCACACACTGCTCTCTGACCCTCTATGGGCAGATATGATTATAGGTAATGGGCCCTTTGTAAGGAAAAACTCACTTCTGTGTGCTTCTCCTTTACTCTCACACTGCTATCACACTCACAATACTTCTGACACCAGATGTGTGGAGTTTTTTTGTTTTGTTTTTTTTTTCCCTCACATCAAGCAGTTTTCTGTGACCCCAGCTGGGTGTCCTACAATTCAATTCAATTCTGACACTAACTAGAATTAGTGCAGACCCTGCAGGTTAAGTGGTCAGTCCTACAATACTGCCCCCAATTTTAGATGCCAATTTTAAGTAGTAGGTTTCCAGGTTGCCCACAACTTCCGTCCAACTTAGCTACAAAGTAGAGGTTCCCATGACCCCTCTCCTCAGATTCAATCATTTGCTAGAATAGCTCAAAGAATTCAGAGAAACATATAGGTCTACAAATATAATAAAGGATATGATAAAAGGATACAGATGAACAGATAAAGAGATACATAGGATAAGATCTGGGAAGGTCTCAAGCACAGGAGATTCGATCTCCATGAAGACATACCACCTTCCAGCAGAAATGTGTTCACCAATCTAGAATCTCCATGAACCCTCTACTATAGGGGTTGTTATAGAGGCTTCATCACATAGGTATGATGGAATATTACCTATTTCCAGCCTTTCTCCTATCTCTAAAGAATGAAGGGTAGTGCTGAAAGTCTCAAACTTTTAATCATGACTTGGTCTTTTTGGTGACCAGCCTCCACCCAGGAGCCTACCTGGAGTCAACTCATTAGAACAAGGCATTCCTATGACCCAGGAAATTCCAAGGACTTTAGGAGTTCTGTGTTGGCCATTCCTATTGCTCAGGAGATTACAAAGGTCTCTGTGTCAGAAACTAGGGTTAAAGATAAATGTTAGGACAAAAAGATTCTCCCAGCACCCCTATTTACAGGGGTTTCAAGAGCTGTGCGTCAGGAATGAGGGTGGGGGTTAGAGATCAATATATTTTTTATTACTTACAGCCATGCCAGAACAACTCCCACAATCTTATGAACTGCCTATGACTGATATGACCCACAGAGAAAGCTAAAGTTAAAACCTAGGACATTCTTTGCCCTAGAAGGGGTGGATATTGAAAGTATAAATGACTCAATGTCTGAGATTTCAACTCTTCCTGATTCATTAGAGTATGATAACCGTTTGGGTTTTTTTTTTTAAAAATCAAACAATTCGTTTGAAAGACAAAATATTCAGTGAGTGATCTGTGGATGGAAATCTGTGTTAAGATATCTAAATATAATAATTTTTGTTTACCTTTCTCATTAGTTCAATGGGACTGCACTATGATATGAGAATTAACTTCTAAAATGTTGTTTTAGTAACTTAACACAACCTGTTTAATTCTTCCCACACTAAAGATGAAAGGGGGAACACAGGAGATTTCAATCCTATCACTAAGTCACTAAGAAACCCAGGCTGTAGAAACTCCATCTTAACACAGAGTTTCATGATCATCACAGCAAGGGAACACCATAGACAGCAGACAGGCCCTTACCCTTCCCACCTCTGGTTGACACGTAGCACTTCTGCTCAGATTTCATTAGCCAAAACATGTGACATAGTCCACCTAACTTCACAGGGGGTGAGACTTTCAATCCTTCTATTGCCTGGAAGTAGATTGGAATACTTGTGAATACATTACGACATATTTTGCATTTGAGCACCTGACAATTCACATTTCTTAGTAAGAAGCAGGAAAACACTCAGACTCATACAGTTTCCTCTCACTTAAAGTTCAATTCTGGCCCAAGTATTTCTACTCATACCCAGCACCTCAAGCATTTCTGAGCTAGCTTCTTATGATACAGAATTCACTATGGGATTCTAGGATTTTAGCACAGGCAGTAGCAATCTTTCAAAAATCAGGGGAAGACAATTTGTGTAAGTAAGGGAAAGAGTGAGGAGTTGAACATCTCCTATCTCTGAAGTTCATCAGTTTGACATCTTTAGAGTACAGGGGACTTAAAAAACTCTATAATTTAAAAAGCAATGTATGCTCAGAAATTTTTAAAAAGAAAAAAATTAAGACAATTAAAAGTACTCCTTTATACTAGCTGGAAATATCAACTTCTTATTATAGAGAATTTTAAAACATATGCAAAAGTATCTAAGTATTTAATAATGATGCAATGGGAATTCATCTGCATCAATATTTGTGCAAATCTCTATTTATCAGATTGGATTACCACAAATATATTAACAATCAAAAAGTGCAGAAAAATTTCAAGTCCTTAAAGCATATTGCTAACTTGTAAAATCCATGAGGTCAGGAACTATCTTATTTGCTGCTGGGTCAGCAGAGCCAGAGAAGTGACTAGCGCGTAGTAGACATTCACTAAGAATATGCCAAATGAATGAATGAATATCTTACCAAGGGGCTTTCCAAAATAAACTGTACTTTCAAGTACAATTATTCCCACAGAAAGTTAAGTCTATCACTTGTCACCATCTTGGTCTGATTATTTAACTAATTTATTTCTTCCTAATACTTAGTAAAGGAATGGGTATGTTTAATGAGAGTTATTTCCAGGTAAGTAGTAGATGGGAGAAGGATACAAATTTACCTTTCCCTCCAATTCCACTCAAAATTTCCCTGGGACTTTAGGATTCAATAATTTTTGTTAACTTTACAGCAAGAAAAAAATATATACTCAATAGGTTGAAAATATTTATATTTTCCTAAAGCCTGGGTAGGGAACAGGTGCTTATAGGTGAACATAAGTAATGAAAGTAACTGGTGTGTGTGTGTGTGTGTGTGTGTGCACATGCGCTTGCTAATGGCTACAAAAACACCAATTACATTTTGTCTTAGATTAAAAATTGTTCATTTTCTTCAAATTAATCCATATCCAAAATGCATATATTGCTTCCCACACAGTACTGTGATCCCAGAACAGTCTTTAACAAAATCTTTAGCCTGCCTGGCTCACTTTCTCTAATACAAACGAAGTATACATGTAGTAGTTTGTTATCGAGCTTCTCTATCTCAGTTCCTAAATTAAGGCCTTTCAGAGAGCTTTTAATAATATAGTCCCATGCTTCTAGAATTACAGGCAAAGTTAAAAATCATTCCTCCTTTGCCTTTCAACAAATTTCAGTTCTCTCCTCTGTGTGCATATAAATTCTATTAATGCTAATGGAGGCGATGCACGTGCATACGGCATGAAATATATCTCTAAATCACACTTTAATCTTTAGCTACATAACTCTGGCGCTTGTTCAAATGATACATGTGCCTCAAATACACTCTATATGTCTGTTATTTCTCATCTGAATATTAAAATTTATTCATGTATTTTGAGTAGCTATTACAACATTTTGGCCAAAAAAATCTCTTACTATTGTTGTACATGTGTTGAGTTTAAACTGAGTGCTAGATGAGACCATAAACATTCCTGATTTATTATTATGCAATTAGAATGTAAATTCGATTCCTGACCAGGTTATATTTATTTTTAAAAATGAAAATTTTCTGTTGTTTTCCACCTGGTTCAACATATGTAGTAAAAAGAAAACATAATGCAAACAAAATAAATATATGTAACCTGGTTGCTTGTTTCTGTACTGAATCATGGTTATCATTACATAATAAAAAAACATTTTAATGGGTGCATTAAAAAAAAAAAACTAGTTAAAGGACATCATATTTGGTTTATTTACAACAACAGTATTTTATTAACCACATTAACTTCTTAAAGTGACCAGCTAATTTTACATCATTTTTATGCAATCCTAATTAATGTTCATGTAACCGTATCATTAGCCCTTTCTCAAGAGGATCTTCACATTTTTTATTTCATATTCCACTTTCCCGACAATTTTTCACCAAAAGGTGAAAAAAAGGAAGACAATCCAAAAAAAAAAAAAAAAAAATAGAGCAAAGCCAAAATTCATATCATTTGAGCTGAGGATAAATAATAATTCTTCTTCATAACTGACCTCCTATTCTGGAGCCATATTCCTTTGGACAAGAGCAACTTGCCACTTAAATGTAATTCTGTCTATCTTCATCTTGAGCTGTGAATATTCAGTTAATGCAAAGTTCAAAGTCCTTGTCAGGATTGTTTTTCACCTTCCTTCAGTCATCTTCTTTCCCCTTCATCTTCCTGAGAAGAGTAAAGGCAGGTGAAGCTTTCATATTCTCAGGCTCTAGTTTAAGGGAGCTCCCCTGTAGTGCTGCAGGTTTTGTCAATCCTTTTGGATGCCTTCCCAAAAGACTCTGGCCTTAACCAAAGTCTTTAGGCATAAAATCCACCTTCTGCAAAAACTTCAGATTATATGGAATTTGCACATAATATCAGATCCTTCACCTAGCCTCATTCTTCACCCATCTAATCTCTTACACAATGAGTGACCCATTGGCTGTGGCTTCATCTCAATTTCAGGATTCCCTAAAAAACTTTCAATTTCTTTTTTTGTTTTTTAAGATTTCATTTATTTATTCATGAGAGACACACAAAGAGAGGCAGGGACATAAGCAGAGGGAGAAGCAGGCTCCCTGTGGGGAACCTGATGCGGTTCTGATCCCAGAACCCTAGGATCATGCCCTGAGCCAAAGGCAGACGCTCAACCACTGAGAGCCACTCAGGCATCCCAAAAACTTAAGATTTCCTAGGCTATCTTGAAAAAGTAGAATTAAGGGTCCCTTCACTAGGACTTTGGGTGTTTCTATCACCCTAATTTCCACAGTAACCCTCCCTAAATTTAAACCTCAATGTAGGGAACCAGAATATTAATCTCTGATTTACCAGCTACCTTTCTCTCTCTCCCCTTCCCAATGAAATAATTTTCTACTTCCTCTTCTTGTCACAACAGAACTATTGCTAAAGTATACATATCTTCCCTATTCCATGACATTTACCTTCTCCTCTCTTCTTCCTTGGTAAAATAATCCTGACTTTTTTCAAGTATGGGTCAGAGGTGTGTTTCAGAGGAACCTGAGCTTCTCTCCATCTTGAGTATTATTTGGATTAAGGGAACCCTGGTAATTCCATTACTCTGGCTTACTTAGTTTAGGAATGACATGCTATGCAATATGGTCACTGTGATGTAATGAGAATTGTGCTGGGGGTTTCTGGGAAAGGGTTCCTTTCTTAAAGAGGGATATGAATATGGATGTCTTTTCCTATACAGCCTTTGGATGTTTCTGAGGCATGAGATCTGGAACTGGTGAAGTCAGTTATCTTGTACCTAAGGAGAGAGTAGTCAACATAATACAAATTGCAGCTCAGAATAAGGATAGGAAACTCTGGTCCTTAATAATGTCATTGAGCCATTGAACTAGACACCCTACCCACTAATCAACCATCTCAAGGTTTCTTTTTATGTGTGAGAATATTTCTTCATGGTTAAACATTTCTAGTTGGCTTTCTATTACTAATTGATTATATCTTCCATATCAGAAGGGCCACAGGGAGACAAAACAGAGGCCAGATAAAGGAAACTATATGGAAATACAATATAAAAATATTATTCCCGTAACAAATATATAACGTCTCTTACCAAGTGCTGTAAGAACTATGTAGTATCACTTCACAACAATTCACTTTGAAGGGGCTCAACTACAAAAGAGTTATTGGTGAAATCAGGTTCCTACCCAGGAGCAATGAGTCCTAATCAGCTATTTGGACAGTACTGAGGCTGGACTAAATTTAGCCGGCATTCATAAAGAGTGCCCAAAGTGCCATTAATCCCCCTTTGATGGCATCTTTGATAGAACCCCAGATGTCCACAGTGCTTGAAAGAGAACTCCAGAGAGTTGTTAATCACTCAGATGAAAAAAGGCAGGAGGTAACTCTGATTTTTTCAGACACTGCCCTTCATTTTTTGGTCTGTACTTTTACCA